>NW_008794447.1:4582449-4609993 GCF_000699145.1 Aptenodytes forsteri
CCCCCCCCCCCCCCCCATTCTTGAATTTTCAGTCATTATCTAAACTATTTTGTCCACCTTGCTTCAAGGTATAGAAGCAGCTTCTGTGGGAGTTTAGACAAAGAAGTTTGAGTTTTGTTGGTAAATAGCTGTTGCCTTTGCCTGAGAACATCTTAAAGTTTGCAGATTGCAAGCACACACACAAACAGTATTTTACAAAAGTGTTCCACTCAATTTACCCAGCATAGGTTGTTGTGGTTCCCCACCACCACCACCACTTCACTATGGTGTATCAGTACCTTACAAGGGAGACAAAAAACATATCCATAAGTGACTCAAAACTGATTTCTTCCTTAATTTCCTCAACGCAGTCAGGCAATTAGGCATATGTTAGTTGGAGGATACGCACAGTGCCAAGTTTCTCTGGCTGTTTCTCAAACTTAACTGTCTCCTTCCCTTCCCCGTATACAGATTTTTAAAATAAATAAAGGAAGACTGAAATTTTGCATTTTGTTTGGAATGCCACTAAGTTGGAACTTTCTTTGTACATTCTAGGTAAATATGACCAAAGCTTTAACTTCTGCCCAACATTTCTCTTCAGTTTTAAAATATTATCCCCCCCCACCCGCCAAGCAGTAACACAGACCCACAAGACTTCTTTATTAAGCCATTTACTGTTTATTTGCTTCCCCAAAAACCACTTTGCTAAATTTAATTAGTCTATGGATACATCAACTGATTTCTCCTGCTTTACCAAAATACAAAGATTCAACCTTTGTTTTGCTCTAGCAAAACAGTACAACATTAACTTAAAATCGCTATGTAGGGAGATGCACAGGCAACTCCCTTGCCATTAGCACAAGCGTCAAGACCAGTCACATCAGACTCTTTCTGCAGGTGGACGGAAGAGGTGTGAAGTCTGGAGGGGCAGCAGGTGAAGGAGGGGTATTACTATTGTTGCCTTTTATTTTTGTGCTGCTGCTTTTGAAAAGTGAGAGAATGAGAGACTGTTCCTTTCAAGCACAAAAAATTACCAAGGGTCAGAAACCTGTCAGTTATAACATCATCTGTTTTAAAGGCCTGAAGTCCTATAAAACATTTCTCTTGACATGGAAATGAAAGGTTTAGGGCAACTCTTTTTGTAAGTGTTGTAGTGGTATTTCAACCTAATAGGATTTAATCCTCAAAAGAAACTGTAACAAAAAGTTACTCCTTGTAAAGCTTGTAGAGATAATCCAAAGAGACAAACAGACTACAGCCAGTTACTTACTGTTTCTACCAGACACCAAACAGTCAATGGAACCCAGAGGGCACACACTGGGCACACAGGATTAGTCCAATCACATTAAAAAACTGAACAGAAAGAGACCTCCGAGTTATCAAACCTGCTATTACATGCAACATCACAATCTAATCCTTTTCACAACATCTATTACTGAACTCAAACCTAAAAGCAGCTAGATAGCTTTGTCTTGATATCCCCAAAGGAATGTTGTTCCAGCACCTGACTGGTTTAATGGCAAGAACCTTCTGTAATTTCCAGACTAAATGTCTTAATGTCCAAATTATCCACATTATTATGCCAACACTGACCTTTACCTTACATTTATGTTCTCTTCTTTCCCTTACTGGAAGTGTCAAAGCAAGCCAAGTTTTGGTTTTGTTTCTTTTTAATTCTTCCCCTGTAGGGAATGCTTTGCAGTCCTCATAATCCTTCCCTGAACCCATCTCTCAGAAAAAACATACCGGACCAAAACCATGTAAATACTCAAGATACACGAAGTCTGAGTTGAAACTACAGTACTCAAAACCAGCCTCACCTGTTCTTGGCCCCATGATTTATTTTCAAATTCAAAAAATTGTTAGACCTCTCAACCACAATATCTTGGCCCTCCCTACCATTATCAGAAACACTTGTTCTCCATTTGATATCCATGAAAGTAGTCTCTCACAATGTGTCCAGTAATTTTAGTCTTTACACCATTACAGTTACCTGTTTCCACAGATCCAGCACTGCATCTACCGCAGAAATCTACCAACACGCCAGCAGAGTCTCTTACCACCTTTCGCTAAACTGACAGCAATCTAAGCAGCTTCTGTTTCGCTTACATTGTCTAAATTATTAGAGCAACGCACCATGTATTATAGTGCTATTCAATAATCTCTATTTCTGGCTTTCCTGAAAAGGTTGTATCCTTCAATTTTCATGTTCTGTCATGACTGCTATGCTGTATATATACATGGCTGTAATATCCAGTTTAATATTCTGCAATTCAAATTATTCCATTTTATACCCCAAGCTCCTGGTATTTGCACAAAAATGTTTCAGCTTTGTTTGCACTTCAGCTAATACAAACTTAACTGCATTCAAAGCTGGCATAGTCATAACCACTTATTACATTACCTGAATATTATTCTCAGAACTATTTATTGCACTTAACTTTTATTCTAATAATTGTCCACTGTTCTGTACAGTTACACCGCTTTATCTGCTGTGCTGTCCTGGGTTTCCTACCTCTTTTCATGTTTATTTTAAAGTATACTTTAAAGGAAAAAAAAGTATATCATAGCCATTATGCAAATCTATCACATTTCTCAGTTTGAAGTTCTTCTTCAGCAATGGCACAAAATTCTCAATGTCAGCAAGCTGTTTCTCCGGGGATTACAGTTTGAGCTCATCTTTTAAAAGACTCCTCTTCCAGTAGATGCATTTTTAATGGTTAAAATTTCCAAATCCTTTCTGTAGGACCAGGTCTCAGGTAATCCATGACTTTGTTATCCTGCTAAATCTCTTTCTTTCAAGGCCTGGGAGAATTCTGTTCAGTGCCAAGCGAGCCTCCACACAGCCATGTGGCTTCTCCAGTCACTGGACTCTTCCAAAAGAAACCTTCCATGTTTCAACTGTCTGCAGAGTCACAAACATACATCTCTAATTACCCTCCATTAGCCAGATTTGTCTTCAGCCTTGTTTTTTAGCGCCACAAGCTTCCACTGGTATACTGACTAGACATGTTATATTCAAGTGGATTTACTATTTTGTCCAGCACATCTGTAAACTTACATTTGTATGTATCCCCATCTCCCCATTCCTCCAACATGTCAGAGTCTTATGTGACCTCCAGCCTGTATGCTTTTAGTCTACCCACGACAAAGCAACGCATTAAACAAAATAGGTTAGCAGGCTTGGAAGAGAGGCTCATTGCAACTTAACAGTTCTTTCACCTTCCCCCCCTCCCAAAGTAAAATAGGTTATTACCTTCACCACCATGGGTTGCCTGGAGCTTCTAGTGACTCATTTTCTAACCATTAATAAGGAGGAAAAAAAAACAAACTCACAGGAAAATACAGGACAGGTTTATTTCTAAATATTCTCTCTTTAAGAGTTACTAAACATACTCTTCTAGATATCAAAAAAAAAAAAAAGTATCCTACTAGAAACTGAAGTTAGAAAACATTTAAACTGGAAATGGGCTTTAGTCACTGAAAAGTATGAGACACTTTAGTTCTATATTCACAGCAAAACAATGCAGTCTTAACTTACAGAGCTGCAATGGTACTACCGTAGTAAGAAAGCTCTGAATCTCAAATGGTGGCTTGTCACTTTTCTTAAGCAACAATAAAGAAAATCGTGACAAAGTGTGAAAGCAGCAGCCACAAATCTGTACTTCCATACTCCCCACGTGTAAAATGAAGTCAGAAGCAATTTAGAATAAGAAACAATAGATAGTGCTCTCTCTCTCACTAGGAGATATTGATAGAAAAACAAGCTCTACTTACTAAAAGAGAATGCAAAATGAAAAAACGTGCAGGATATAAGCAGCAAAGGCAAAAAGTTTTCTGTTCTGTGCCATGAGAAACTGCAAGGTTAATATAACAACTCTGTTCTGGATCCTTATGACAGATTTCTAACCAGTCCATGTGACACTTAAAATTCTTTGAGATTATACTATTTACAAGATGCTTTGCTTAATGTTCAGAAAGTTATGATGGAACACTAATTTTATTGGGCCTGAAGCGATAGTGCTTTCTTCTATGGAAAGAACAGCAAATCTTTTTAGCATATATTTTCTGAAGACACTTGGTCTTCATGTTTTCGTTACGAAGAACAGATGTTATTCACACATACTGGAAGTAAATAGGAATATTTTTCTTCATTTTACATGCCCCTCTCAATCTCAGTAACATAGTTTGTAATAACAGTATATGACTTTTAAAGAAAAATGACATCTCTCCTTGGAATCTTCTCCCTTAAACTCCTTATCGTATTATCACCGTGGAAGAACAGACAGAGCAGTAGCTGGTATACTTTTCTTCTTTCTACTACTATATGATTTGTTAAAAAAATGGAGGAGGATAAGTAAAGAAGCAGTTGCAGGTAACCCTAACAGAACAAGTTTGTTTTTACCAGCACTTGGCTTTATATACAGAGAAGATGCAAACAGGAACACTACCAAAACACTCTACATGAATTCAACACCAAATGTATTTTCTACCAAATCCAAAGTTTATAGACACTGAATTACTTTAGAATTCCCCCAGATTAAGCCCCATATTCTTGCTGGAAAGCTAAATATATGCAGATACCTTTATCAAAAAGCTTTGAGCCAGGTTATTTAAAATACTGAGCCTGCTCTCTTGGTCCAGGCTGTATCACAAACCCTAAAACCGAAGTTAGAGTTGCATCTTTTGAAGTACTAAAAACGACAGCGTCCATTATCTCCACTTACTTCACAGCATCTAAGAAATATCCATCTATTCACAGAACAGAATCCCACCTGTTCTACAGAAAGAAAAAGAAAAGCCAGTCATCTTTATAAATTTGAAATGCAACTCCTCTCACCACTTCACTCATCAGCAACAGAGAAATACAGTAACTGCTACAAACACAAGAGGGAACCCAGGTTCTACCACATCTGCTGAAAGGGCACAACATACATTCTCCCAGGGCATTTCATAGCCATCAACTCACTCCTTCAGGGCAGTCTGGCCCTACTGCAAGTATTAACCTAACCCTATTTCTTGTCTGCACAACCTCACTTTTCTTTCAGTTATTTAATTTCAGGCGCAATGTAAGCCACAGGCACTTCACCCTGACAAAGTCTGAATAACTTGCCTATAATATATAATCAGACAAGTCTAGTAAAACAAGAGCAGCTGCTTTGATGCACACTACTTTTTTTAAAGCTAAAATAATAATGCTTCTCTAAGTCATTTACATTTGGTTTCCAAATTATTTTTCGGCAAATGACAGAGCTTGGTTAGACTTAACACATCTGCTTGACCACATATATACATATATACACACACACACCCCTAACTTCTTACTAGCAACCTTGCTTCTTGTCATTTTTAAGCATCTTAGTATTTTAAATGCAGCTTGATATCCCACATACTGCCTGTACCTATAATACACAGGTCAGCAAACCTCTGGTCTGTCTTTGACTATCTTTTCTTTATTATTGATTCATTTTTTTTTAATATTCAATTAACTTTTTTCTAGTCTAGTTGCAATTTTGGGATCACTTTGAAGACAAACTTGGCAACTTGTATTTCACAAAAACGATAAAAAGATGGAAGTTCCACCCAGACATTATGCTCAAACTGCTACCAGTTCTCTATCCAGAACACTTACGTACTCGGATCTAGTTCACTGATGCAGGTGCAAGACAGTCAAATGATAGCCAGTAAAGAAGCTGCATGCATCAATCAGTGGGGTTAAAGGAAAAATTATTTACTGAAAACTTAAAGTAGGATTGATCATATAAAGGATTAGCAGGATATATAAACACATGTGATACCTAAATTAATCCATTTGGGATTAAGAGGCCAACTCACTGATAGGACTTCTGGGTAGTATTAGACGAATGACTGAAAAATCATTCTGGATTTAGCCTGGGATTAGACAGCAGGTAACTCTCAGTACACCTGATTGCATCTGTATTTTTTCAGACACAATAGGAACCAACTTGTACCAACCTACAACTTGCTTATTATGAATTTTATAAATTTTAAAAGACACTGAACAACCTATTCAACTGCAAATGGCCCTTGTGCCAAAGGGAGAAAGTCTGGAGTCTAGATGTGTATCCTTAAATGGAAACTAGTGAGGATTACTGGTAAAACCTTTAGACTTCCTAATCACTTTAGCAGGTTTTGTATGTATTACAGTAATTTCTACCACAGCCTATAGAGGATAAGAATGGTATATCCTCAGAGGACATGAAATACTAAGACATCAAGTTCTGCTATTGAAGAGGAGAAGAAAATGACAAGCTAGTCCCAAAATAAAAGAATAGGTAAGAAAGATACTAATTCAGTGCTCTCATAGGGACACAAAACCGAAGAGCTGCTAGGAAGAATTAAAGAACAGAGATAATGGAGGATTTATTTACAAACATACAAAGTACAAATCCATACTTTCTAACTTACGAGACTCACCAATAAGTAAGGTATAGATAGTTCAAGACTTCCTTCACAGCAGATCTCTGTAGATGCAGATAGGACCAAAACCTGCATATTGTAGGGTTTATTGTTGTTAGGCTTTTTGTTTTGTGTGGGGTAAGGACAAAAAAAAAAAAAAGGCACGGAGGAAACACAAAGCTACCAGGCACTCCCTACGTGCAGGCACTGTGTGACCAGAAACATCTAACAAATAAATCTAACATGATGCTGCAATGGACACGTACAGTTATTTTCACAGGATTTGTATTGATGAAGAATTAACATTAACACTATTAACAGTCTTTTTGGAGCTAGCTTCAACTAAACCAGCAGATTTTTCATCAGAGCACACTGATGCAGACAGCACATACTTGCCATAGTTCTCTTTAGGCTGCTACATAATATAAAGCCTATATTCCAATGATGATTGCTCCATAAGGCCAAACAGCTTTTAGATACCTCTCGGAGCTTCCCCTTTATGAGCCAGGACCAGCCTGAACACAGAAACAAAAAGAACAGTAGCGTGACTCAATACATAATAGGTCAAGAATTACTTTTAAAGCAAAAACAATTACACCCAACTACCTTACCTGAGCTTAGCATGTCAAGACACTGACTTCAAGAAACTAGCGTTGATTCCTTCTGCTTTTTCTCTCTTCCCTGAGATTTTTATTTTCTACAAAGCTTACTCTCTCCCTCTCAAACAGGCTTTCCTGAATTTAGCAGTAACAGTGTTAAATTGTAGTACTCCTAGGTGCCACTCCTCCCTACTTGCAGAAGGCACCAGCCCTACAGCAAGGGGGACAAAATTAAAGGTATGCTGATCCTCAACATCTGCTATTCAACACAAATGAGCACTGGTATCAACACAAACTAGAACACCTGGCTGAGACCAGTGACAGCTGAAGAGCCAGAACACCATTGGCTTCTGCTGCCCAGCACTAACACCACAACCAACCAGTAAGGACAGTAACTTCCCCAGCCACTTCAGCAAGACACAGTGGAGCTCATCATCTGCTTTCTACTCTTATTTCCCATTCCCCTGTACTAAGCCAGGGGGCAGGGATCTCGGGATGTTCAGTTATAAAACTTGGGTTTAATGCCTGAATGTTCCTTTTAAACATGGATGAATCATAATCCCTGAAGGTTATGGTTTTCCATATTTGCAAGACTGCTCCTGATGGGATTAATTCTTGTAATAGTATAGCTGATCACCACCATTAAGCAAATTAAAAAAAACACACAATCAAGCAGATAAATGTATGCAAATAAACAATTTCCCAAGATCTGAAAGGACTCAGTGCTATGTCTAGAGGATGGCACAGTTTTATTTCTTAGTCTAAAATTTAAGCAAAGCATTCAGAAACAAATCCCTCTGCCCACCTGGAGTGCTGATTATCTAAGTCCAGCTGCTTCAGTATCTATGTTGTTTTCTCCTGCCAATCTTCTCCAGTCATGTTCCCTTTATGAGAGCACCTAATCTGCCCCACTGAGTCTGATTACAGACTAGACATCGCTAACTATAGACTGGTGTCACCCTGTCGGCAACAAAATAAATCATTACTCAGCAGAGGTCTTTACAAGGTGGCTCTATATATCTCAAAACCTTGGTAGATAAAACAGGCCCTGGAAATCACAAATAGATGGATGTTAGTGCTGTGATCCTGCAAACGCTTTGCCTTTCAATGACTGATCACTTGATCAATGACTGTACAACTTCAATCCACTTTTGCTCCTCTTACACCATAGTTCTCCACTGTACGCATTTTGTTTAACTAAGAAAAGAAAGAAAAAAAACCCCTAAATCCTACCTCAGTCTTCACATTCAATCACCCAATGCATGGTATATTTGTGGAGCAAAAGTTTCAGACATATTAGAAAGGTTGATGATATACTTAACGAATTGTGAAACAGTGACCTCTGCTTACTCACAGGACTTTCATTTCAAAGGGACAAAATTCTGGTTCCACACGTTGAGCCTTAGAAGAATCAGAGTTCTTGGACAGAGATTATAGGCCTGACAGCTTGATTTATTTATTTTCTTACAGTTGCAAAGACATTAGATGTGTCTGAATGCTCGTGCCTTCCAGAGGAAAAGTAATTTTCCATTTCCAGGATGAAAATGGTAAATAAGTGGTATGTTCTCTCACTTTGATGAAGAAATTCATTTCTGTACAGACTGCCCTGACTGGAAGGATAAGAAGAATGGCATAGCTAACTAACAAACGCTTCTGGTCAGGAGACATGCAGAACCAGCAATTTATTTTTCTGCTCCTTACATTCCACTGCTGCTACCAACACAAATCAAGCTCAGCTGAATGGATAATGGAGCAGAAAGCAACAACTGATCAGCTTGCTGAAATTTGCTTCAGAAAAAAAGCTTATGTGTAAGTATTATTGATAGAGAACACAAAAAACACTGTGGAGAATCAGTCAAATTTTATTAAAAGAATCCATCTGAAGTGGAGGTTTAATTTTGAGAATGTTTCCTAGTTAAATTCACATTCTCAATAGAATATTCACGCTGAGGTGAGCTACAATTTCACTTACATTTGAAAAAATAATTAAAACTAAAATTGTGAGTTAAGGATTCTTCCACTGCTGCAGCAAAATCTGGGGAGTGTATTGAATTGTCTATTATGTATTCTCAGCAGTAAGGAGATCAAAAATACATACACACAATGCAAGCAGTCTAAGAGCTTTCATGGACTCCTCACTGTGCCAAGATAGAAAGGGCTTCTGGGTACCTACAGCTCAAAAGAAAAGGTGAAAAACTGATAGTTTCATAGTCGCACAGCACCCTCTGACACTGGGATGAACATACGCATGACAGCTGGTGTTAAGAGTCTAAGCAATGAAGACTTGCCTTTCATTAAGGGCATTAATTACAGCATCCTGGGCAAAATCTGACTGACTCCAAGATACAATTCCCTATGAAGTTTCAGATAGATACTATTCTTCCCTTTGTCCTTAATGGTGGCTACTTAGTTCTGTTAAATGGCTTCTGCATTTCACCCCAACACAGTAAAGATAAATAAACAAATAAAAATCCAGCAACAGAAAAACTGACACCTACCAATGTATAGTTCAAGTATCTGGTTGCACAGTGTTTGGAACCATTTCGGAGAGAAGGGGAAGGGAGGGGAGTAGTATCTAAAGTAAGTATTTCACTTCTCTATCCTGGGCTAATCCTTAAAAGAAGCCATAATGTGGCTGGTACACTAAACCCTCATCTCCTCAGCAACAAAATGGTCCTACATCCCCCTTCACCCCAGGGAGAGAGGCGTGCTGGAAGCCAATCTGAGCACGAGAGAAGCAATTTACCCAAAGCACCTTATGCTTGGACTAATCTGAACAGCACAGAGACTGTGAGGCATCAGCTCAAAACTATCATAAATTAGAGCAATCCCAATTGACCCTGAAGAGAGAAATGTAACAGCTTAATCTTCCATTGTCCCAAAATCCAGTACTGTACTTCAGATCTTGCATCATCATCTGGAGATGATGATCAGTGCTGGGACATCTATTTAGTTAACAGAAAAAGAGCCCTGAAGACAAAACATATCTCAGGTTTCTCAGTAACCCTGCTCTGCCTACAGCAGTGCCAGACTGACTTGTCACAGAAGACAGCTGTGTCACCAGCTGCCATGTATCAGAGGTGGGGGACATTGTTCTAGGATGTTTCATACAGCTTAAGACGTATCAGCAGCATTTATGCTATTTACTCTAAACCAGAGCATTTAAAATACAAAAATACAGAAAGGATAGCTTACTTCCTAATACCTACTTTGCAGTAACCATGTTCTACTGCAACTCTTTGCCATATCTGGCCAGAGCTGAGGTTGTCTCCTTTAGGTCTGATAACTGTCTGGCAGTCAGTTTGCTGTTTTTCTTACATGGCAGGCATCACTCAAGATGATTTTACTGAATGCTTTGTTCATTTATTTTGTTTGCATTTGTAAGTCTTCAGGTTAAGTGAAAGGCTAAGTACAGATTCAAGCACGGAGTCCATATCTATTCAAATATATGTCAAAATTTTGAAATGCTATCATACCAAAATGCTTCCATCAAATCCCTTATCCATAGGAAAGGAAATAAAAGGAGGCCTAGCTTGAGGTCAAATTTTACAGTCATTAAATGAGCACAGCTTCCACCGACAGCTGCATTCTCTCCCATTTTATTTCATTTCTATGGATGCTGATAAAGTAATTAATAGATTTGACTGGTAATTTGCATATTAAAACTAAAGGAAGAAAACCACAGTAAAAAGCAGTTAAAAAAATACAACAGTAAGTTTTGACCCCTAGATCATTGGCCCAGAAAAATATAATTTGCCTCTTTTTATGTCATCGGGGGACTCAATCCCATGGTACCAATTCTGCCCCCTTCCTTTGTTGGGTCTGCTAAATTATGCTTCAAGGAGTGAAGAGTACCAGTTCACCAGCGGCTGCTGGCAGATACATGCAGATTCCAACTGAGCGCTGCATTTGATATAAACTGAACTTTTTTTTACTAAATTATGCATTTCAGTTACAGCATTCAGGAAACTTTATTGGGTGACAAGTCATCCAGTACAATAAATACACTGCTGTCCTGTATCAACTGATTGCAGAATACTCCTATCACTCTTATTTCATATGGTGGAACTCAATGCTACCTGGAAAGGCTTTGCATGCTCTTCTGTCTTCCTTTTTCTGTCAGAGGTAAGAAGTGACAAAAGAAGAGAAACTATTACAAATAAGAACTTGTTATCACCTTCTCATGGCACTGGGTTACTGGACCCAGACTAGGTGGATCCAGTACGGTCCACTTTCCAGTACAGTCCACCTAGAGTGGGGGAAAACACAGCAACCAACCTTCATTTAAGAAGATACTGACTCTAGCAGAAAAAGTGCAAGTTAGTGACTACCATTAGATTATCTTTTATTTCATGCCTATCTACAACATACATTTCCAAGTCTTCTGATATTCCCTCACAATCAAATTTTCATCTGCTCATAGAATAAAGCTTTCTCTCCATCTAACAAATTATATACCACTAAACGTTACTACTAAGTGCCTTATAACCAGTCATCCTGTCCCAGTGGGATAAGAAGTCAGTCTTAGTTTTACAGATTAAGATTGCTTAATTAAGATTACTTATTCCTGTGTTGGATCAAAAAATTACAATCACTCCCCATTCTCTTCAAATGGAAAAGGGTGACTAGATTTTTTTTTTTATTAGTTTTTTTAATTAGCATTTTGATTATGGCTTGCAGAAGATTTTTGACAGTCACGAGGCAATTTATTTGTAGACTATCCAAAATAAATTGCATTTTATTGATAAATTATATTAAAATTTTAAAATGTTTTATTTTATATTTGAATGTCATATCTACATGGGCATAGGAATGCAATTTGAAAACAAAGGACTACTTTCGACATGCAATTGAGAGGGTTTTATCTGTCATGCCCCGAAGTAAGCTTCACTTAAGTTTTATAAAGAAAAACAAAGGCAGAAACTAGGAGAAATACAGAAATGTCATCTTTTCCCTTGTTCTCCCAGCATTTCTGTCATTTCTCATTTTTCTGGTCTAAGAGTTTCTCAAACTGCCCTAAGGTTTGTGCAATCAACTTATTTGCAGCTGCCCTATGACCACCAAAACCAGGAGACAAGACATATAATGCGACAGTTTAGATAGACTTTGTTACTTCTCATTTGACTTCCTTAGTCTAAAACAACATGCACCACTACACTTCAAACTTTCATCATCTTTTTCTCAACACTGAATTAATAGAATTTGTCAGGAAAACAGCCTCAAAAACTGAGGAAGAAAACAATGAAGACAGCAAAATGAACAAAGGGACTGTCACTTCACCTCCAGCTTTCCAGGCTATCAGTGCCCATCCTTTTCATTCTTACTAAAAAGTTCTCATCCTGATCCTTCATACCTACCTCCTACTTCAATTATCCCTGGCTCTCATTAAAGGAACTACCTAGTCTTTCTTCCCACAAAGCTAGATTTCCACCATTTCCAACATAAGCTTTCTCTACAAAAACTACTCTATTCCCAAATCTTTCCCAGATAAACATGGTAATTTTTTCAATATAGAAGCAGAAATTCTCTACAAGGCTGTACTTAAAATGCTCTTAAACAGTTTTATGTATTCCACTAAAAAAAAAAGACATTTTCCAGCCAGAAACTCTATACTTTTGTGTTGAAAAGAATTAAACCTCCTGCATTCAGTGTGAAGAATTAACATTACATTTTAGATTAAGACAGAGAACTACCACTTTTAAAGACACAAAGAACAAAGAAACAAAACGTTGAACATATCATTTCAGTATATTGCAATACATAGTTCTAACCAGATCATTAAATAATTCTTAATGATATTGTGTTACAACTAAGCCGAAGAATAGGAAGCTGGGCTGGTAAGCAGCTAAGAGCACAAACAAAAGTGCCCCTGCACCTCAGGGGGCAGAGGCACAGGGGAACCAGAAGAAATCTTGAAAAAAATTATTCAGAAAAGATATTCAAACCATAATCCACAGCAAGACTTTTAATAAAATCACCAACGTGTTCTGTTTTTAGTAAGGATGCAGATTTAAAACTGAAGACCTTAATCGAGGTTAATTTCTTGGTCTGACCTGAACCTTCTGTTCCAGTTCAGTCATCAACTATGACCAGCAAACTGCTCTGCAGACTGAAATTCTTACGAGCATACATCTAAGGAAACAACTTTTCCACTGCGTCCCACTTCTACTTACGCACTTCTGTGAATGAAGAAGAGAGCTGTAAAATATCAAGTGCCAGGGACAGACCAGCACAGAAGTATGAACTGTGCCAACCGGTTTACTGTAGTGCTGACACAAATGAGAAATTTCAGCTTTGTTTTTCAGGACTAAGGTAATTTAAAAATCTACAAATATGGATCTTAATCTAAATTCCTTCCAACTTAGTGTTTATTTAGTTCCAGTGTAATCTAACTTCTGACAGACACATACAAAGGAAGATTTTATGCCTTATCCCTTAAGCAAAGAGTGATTAATAAGCACCAAAATTCCAAAGGAACTATGAGAGATCTCTTACCTATCTCATCTGCAAAAATGACTGTAAGCTATTTCTTATGACACCGAATTAAATATTAATGTTCCTTAATATTACTCTTAACATTAAGAATCCTCACATTTTAAATATTAAATCCACAACTAAAAGTAAGATTGGAAAATTACTTGCAAAAATGTGTTAGATAACTATGCCCTGTAATAATATGAATTTGAAGTTGAATCTGGTTGCTATTACCAAGAATCACTGCCCCACTGAGCTAGAAGAGATACACGTGCACACGCTCTGACTCAAAACATTTCCAAAACGATGTCAGAGAGGCACAAGGTAGTAGTACAACTAGACACAACAGGAAAACTTGTTACATACTGTTAATTTAGCGTAAGCACAGCAGCAGAAGCTTCTTATGAGAATGCTGATTTCTTCCTTTTGGTTTCACAGGTACCTCTGGCATGCCTATGTTTTCTCCCTTGCTGCCCTTCTAGCACTGAGCTTTATACACGTTCATTTATACATGAGCACTCAGTTCTAGCTTGTTCCCCAACTACAGTAAAACAGTTAGCGACTAATGCATCTACACAGACCAGCAAGAATGCCAGTAATTTATGAAGTAGTGCTGCTATTTGCAAATACCACATCACATACTCCGTAACAATTTAGGAAACCAAGTACAAGTAAAAATGTTATTTCAAATGGAAGGTTGAAAGTATTACATTGATTCATTCTGAATTTTTAGGTTAACGGTGATTTTAAAGTTTTAGACTTGGCAGCTCTAGTTACGGTCCAGCCTCAAGCTGACACACACACTCATCTTTACTTGAGCAATTGAGTGCTTGCCTGGGCAATCCAGCCATGACCATTTCCATACACTTCCCATGTGCTAATGAGTATGTTCAGCTGGTAATGCTGTAGCCACGATGGTGCAATAACAGACAAGACGAGGCTTGCAGGCCAAGACGGCATCCACACCACCATAAGGTGCATAACCTAGTGCAAATAGCGTTTGCTTGATTGCACAGATGACGTTCTGCTCAAGCTCACTCAGAGACGAGTGATGATTGGCCAGACCAAAACATTATTTTTAATCATTTATCTATGAATTTCTTTGAATATTTTGAAAATGTTAAAGTCCCGGACCTGGAATCATACCTACTGAGACTATACTCTTTATACAGAGCTTCGAGATCTCACCTGCCTCTTCTCCCTGATCTTCTTCCCTGCCGTTAAAAAACACGCGAGCAGCAAATTTCCCAACTGATGCTCTCATCCACTCACTTCTTATTCCTCAACCTTACTTGCTTTGAATAGTAAATTACAGGAGGAGGATGTCTCACTTGATACTATTACCCCAACCACATATAATAGTATTTTATCTGACTATGACATGCAGACTGGTAAGGACAAGGATGACAGATACTTAACGGGCCATTCTGAATCCCCTAGCCAAATCCCTGGATAAATTGTGCAATAAAAATCATAGTAATGCTGTCCAGGTTAACTTGCCTGCTGATTAAAGCTCCTATTCCCAGTGAAATTTTGAGGAGACTGGATACCACAGGAGTTAGTAGTAAAAATTGGATTCACGCTAATTTTGTAACACTTTCACCTTTGGGAGCAGAAGTCTCTCTCAACACAGTAACCGAGGGGAAACATGGCAAAAAATATTCTCAGATTTTTGTATTGTAGATTAAAAAAAAACTCTCCACGTCTCCTCCCTTCAAAAAATAATTGGTCTTTTCCTTCTCACATTGACCAATATGGAAGAGCCATTCATTCCAAATCACATGGAATACAAAACAGGGCTTCTTCAAGCTTCAAAATTGTTGGCTTCACAGTTGTCCAAGTTCACCCCCTACTCCAACGTGGCGCTGCAGCTTATGTAATGCTTTTTGAACAACAACGCATTTTCCATGTGATGTGGGATTTGTTCTCTGGTATGCCAATATAACTTTGTGATTCTCAAATGTCTATCTGCCTTTACTCTGCCAATTGTAAAGTTATTTATATCTTTACTATGGAGCAACACTTTTTTAATATTTTTCCAGACTGTATGTTGGCTTGCTTACTATTCATTCTTTCCTAGCCCAATTAAAAAATGATTAAAAAAAAATCTCTGCTGTCTGCTGTGGCCAGATAAAGAAATTAATACAACAGAGTTCTGCAGTGGTTTTTTTTTTTTTTCCTTAATTTTGAAATACCTCAGCATATTTTTCTAACAGTCAATATCTCATTAAAACTACCATTATCCATAAATGAAATGAGGCTTCTTCTTCGAGAAAAATGTATTTTAACAGACTTATTGGTAGAAGTGAGAAAAACCAAACTTTAATTAGCTATGTATCAACAAGACCAACTGAGAGGTAGTTTTATACTTGTTTTTTCCTTAATTTTGAAATACCTCAGCATATTTTTCTAACAGTCAATATCTCATTAAAACTACCATTATCCATAAATGAAATGAGGCTTCTTCTTCGAGAAAAATGTATTTTAACAGACTTATTGGTAGAAGTGAGAAAAACCAAACTTTAATTAGCTATGTATCAACAAGACCAACTGAGAGGTAGTTTTATACTTGTGGAGTACACAGTAAATACTAATAGAAACGTCGTAAGATATTTCTCTTACAATAAACAGAAGAAAATGCAATTCCTGCTACAGATCTCAGCTTTCCCCTTATTTAGAAAAGGAAAATTAAATATTCTATGATGAAAAAAAAGGAATGAAGTATCAGGTAGTTAGGTTAAAAAAAAAAACACACCACACTTTTGCACACCATGCTGTTTGTACATTTTTAAAGTAATGCCAAAGAAAGCGTAGAAAGTTCCCTTTCTAAAATATTGCACTTATAGGCAAAGTGTTAATGTCTGTAAAAAGACTAATGGTTTTCCAACATATTTCTTTGATAAATGGGTTAACTAAATTAGATATTTTTTTTTTAATTAAGTTGGTCCCTTGCCTGGAGCAGCTAGAGTTGTTTACCCACAATGGCCGTGAAATTCCCAGTGTTTGATGGCTTAATTATCTCCTGGTATATAATTGCCTGGTAATTCTTTTAAGGCATTTCTTTTTTTGTGTGTGTGTGGCATAGCAAACAAAAAGAATTATCTGTCTGTCTTTCTCCGTTCAATCTTATGAACTTACTTACACTTTGTGTCCCCTTCTTCACATATGATGACTTTTAAGTTGATGGACTAAGGCAGTGTTTATTTTAAATACAGTATAAATTATTTTATTTATTTTCAGTTACCTGAGCCACTGCAGTCCATGACCTATACAGACACCTGCTACCTACAGATATTACAAGCTCTGAATTTTGTTTACTTGTTTGGTTGCATCATCTGTCAGATGCAGAAAATTCTATTGAGAAGAGCATGGCAAGCTACATGCATCTACCACCTCAACGCTAGGTTCTGGCTTACACTGTCTGATTCTGTTAGTAGTCTGGACGTGATAAGAACTAGGTCTGAAAGCTATGAATATCCTTCACTGGGCTAGAATGGCAACAACACTATTTGGACAGAAATAGAACGAGCTGAAAGATAACCACGTATGAAGAGCAAGCAAAAACCAGTATCGCTGACTGTAATAAGAGGACAAGTTAACTGTAGTATGTCAGAGACTTTACATTTACAAGTTTTCTTCGCTAATGAACACAGGCATACTGAACACTTCTCATTAAGTTCCAAAAAACAACTATATGCACCTTTCATTAAAAAAACAAAAAACTGACTGCTTAACAGTATGTGAGAATAGAATTTACTTTAGTTCAAGGTCTGCTTGACCAACAGTAGTTCTACATATAAAACTTAAATTACATTTTCATTAAGAATTGAAACAAACTAAACTTGTTATTATGAACAAATTAGAACACGTTCAAATGTTTTCATCTTCCAAATAACCATCAATAATTTCTTCCTTACGTCCAATTTAAATCTACCCTCTTTCAGTTTAAAACCATTACCCCTTGTCCTGTCACTACACGCCCTGGTAAAAAGCCTTTCTCCGTCTTTGTTATAAGCCTCCTTCTTGTAAGTACTGAAAGGCCGCGATAAGGTCTCCCCGGAGCCTTCTCTTCTCCAGGCTGAACAACCCCAACTCTCTCAGCCTTTCTTCATAGGAGAGGCGTTCCATCCCCCTGATCATTTTTGTGGCCCTCCTCTGGACCTGCTCCAACAGGTCCATGTCTTTCCTGTGCTAGAGGACTCCAGAACTGGACGCAGTACTCCAGGTGGGGTCTCATGAGAGCAGAGTAGAGGGAGAGAATCACCTCCCTTGGCCTGCTGTCCATGCTTCTTTTTATGCAGACCAGAATACAAACTGCTTTCTGGGCTGCAAGCGCACATTCCCAGCTCATTTCTAATTTTTCATCCACCAGTATCCCCAAGTCCTTCTCAGCAGGGATGCTCTCAAACAGTTCATCACCCAGTCTGTACTGATATTGGTGATTGCCCTGACTCAGGTGCAGGACCTTGCACTTAGTTTTTCTGAACTCCATGAGGTTTCACATTGGCCCGCTTTTCTCAAGCCTGACAAAGTTGCTCTGGATGGTAAAAGCTTACCATGGGGTGTCTAGATCTGAAGCTTACTGTAGGGTGTCTAGAAAGTAGGCATTAGAGACCTTGCGAGGCCAGGACATCATACCAGGCAGGCAAAAGAAAAAGAAAACCAGGAAATAGATAGGAAAGTTTGATTTCTGTGCTTTGTGTTGTATGAACAACACAAAAGACAAAGAACAGGGCACACTATCATGGCTAATACAAATAGTAAAAGAGAACCAGAAATGTTTCATCAAGATACTCACAAATCCAAATTAAAGACACTGAAGATTCTGATGCTCTCTGTGACCCAAATGCACCCTGTTGCATTCCTGCCTCATAAAGGGAGTCAGTCTCACATGTGAACATTAAGGAGGCAGCCAGCTCATCACCTCCTCATATACACAGAAGTTCTCTAAACATAAACAGGGACAAAACAACCTTTGAAGTAAGATGGAAAGTGGCCAAGCGCACGAAGACTTAACTTCATTGTTAAAGATTCAGGAAAGCTGCAACACTGAGACTGTTCATGGCATATCCCTTCATTTCCCATCTGGTAGGAAAATTTCTGCTAGCCCTGATGTTTTTATGACTCCCCAGAGGTTCCCTACTCTGCAGACACTAGCTCTCCTCCAGATTCTCACTGCCATTCTAACAGAGGCACGTCTTACCTCGCCTGTTCAAGGTATCAGTACATTTGACCAAAATGCGAGTCTGAGCCTCAGCCCAATAAGTGTTTTCAAGATGGGACCTATACTTCCTTCCAAGATACCAACACTTCCGTGTCTCTGACTATCCTGTCCCTTCTGTGCATTTCCAGAATCAACACAAGAGGGGCTACATTACTAATAATTTTTAAAATTTGATTTTTTTCAATTAAGCTAAGAAATTTTTTTTAGAAAACAAAACCCAAAAGCCAAGATCTTACAGAGCGCTTCCTTGAGCTTCAGTAAACTTACAGCACTGCAAATGGGGTCAGAATCTGCTCCCATCACTTAGGGGAGGCGAGAGATATGTGACATTGCTGACTATACAACAAAGACTCTTTTGAATTATTGACTACATCAGAACTAACAAATCATCTGGATGTAAAGCTGCAACACCGCTCAAAATACAGAAATGAAAAACTAGGGCCATAACTGACAGGCTGGTACTGTCTTTTAAAATTGCTTAAAAATATATCTTCTGCTATGTTTTCAGTATTCCTGCATTTCGTAATTCAATTTTCATAAAAATATTTTTACCTTAACCTTCAAACTATAGTGTGAGACATCGCTCTTTCAGAACACAAAAATAGATTCTCAAATCTGATGTTTTTCAGAACTTAGGAAGTATCTGTCAAGAACACAAATTCCCACAGACATGGGCTAGATCTTCATCAGTCTTTTATTTAAAATAGGCAAAAGGTGCATATATTTTTTTTTTCCCCCAACTGGAACAGGTCATGAGGACAAAGCTATTCATTATTTTTGTAGTTACAAAAAGAGGTAGCCACAAACCTCAGGTAAAATTCTACTTTACCTGCACTACATTGTTTTGATGAACTAGATCAAACAGAGGAGAAAAAATAGACCACTGCTTCAGGCAAAATGCCCAAGCATGTCATTCTATCGTGACATACTAAAATTGATTGTTAAGGTAATTTCAGTGCACTGAAAATAAGTAACCATAATTTTTCTTTTGAAAGAGCACAGTTCTTCTGTGTTCTCTTGTTGATATAAATCTTAATAAATATTCATAGATAACTCTAGGACACCTCATTAGAAAGCTGTTCAACAAGTTGAGCAAGTGCTGAATTAGGTATTTTAAACAATTATTATAAATGTATCTTCTCATAGTAACATGGAAACAATTGTAGCATGTTTCTTAGTGGAACATCAGATGCATTTAAATATGATAGCCAACAAATGCTACCAGCTGGAAGAAGACTGCAAGGTTTGGCCGTACTAGAAAAATAAGTGGACGACTCCAAAAGGGTTAGCTTCCCTTTGTCTCCACTGCTCAGGTGAGAAGTGACTTGTTCCTAGGAGCTCCGGAGGCTCTGCTTGCTTTGCTTAATCTGGGACTCATCACCTTGTTTCCAAGACCATTATCAGTAATTCCTCCAACTTGCACCCGTGACCACAGGTAACGACAAGAAAGCTATATCTGCAACTGGCAACTGAACCACCTGTGGTAACAGAAACAGAGGAATTTTCTCCTACACATGCAAAAAAGTAAAATAAGTAAAGAGTTTTTACCTTCCCTGTAACAACATACTACCAAGAGCAGCAAGCTTAGAGGGTTACTTTGGTAGTCTAATGCATCTTTGATCACACAGCATGCCGTGGGCATGATACACTCAGGAGCATCCCAAACACTTAGACAGCCATGAGACCCATTCTCAGGAGTAAAGTTTTAGAGAACAAGCTGGTGGGCCTGAAACGATAGCCAAGTGCTAGCCCAGAACAAAAACATCAGGAAACTGGGTGATCGATCTCCAGGCTGGGGTGGGGGGGAAAGACTGATACCATCACACCTGCACAGATCAAGCCTCCTCAGCCTTTACAAAATACAATCCAAAACTGGACAAAGGGATTGCAGTTTCCCCATGATCGTGGCTGGAGGTGAGAGTGTTGGACACCAGATCAGATCGTTTATTTCTGGAATACTTTTTATACAGGTCTAAAATTAACTGCCATTTAATCTTGCTTCAGCATCTGTATTCCTTTCACCCTGTGAGTCAGTCGGTGACTTCTCACAGTATGCTTTTGTCAGGGATCTGCTCTGCCAGGTTCCCACACATCTTTAGATCAGTCTTCAGCCGCAAATTGTATGACAACTCCTGTTGACATTAATATGGGCATCCACAACCTTTTTTTTGAATAAACTGGTGTTTAACGTGCTTTTTCTTTTGTGCAAGTTTACCACAGTTTGCCATTCAATTAAGAATGCTAATCAAAACAAACAAACAAACAAACAATTATCTGTGAATGCCAAACCAGAAAGATCCAAACTGAGACATGGTATCTCAATTTACACTTGGAGTTCAAGCAACAACTAAGATTCTGAGCTGCCAAGGAGAATTTACACAAGGTTTCCTTTGCTGCAATCCATGAATGATAAAAGTTAAAGCTGAATTTTCAAAAGACTACATAAACGTAGAGGGACACTTCTTACTGTGTCCCTCAAAGACTCATATACACACATGCAGTATGTCTCCAAGCATAGGTTTATTGAACATCTACATTTTCAGCTGGTAAATCCTTCACATTATCTTCAAAATACTGATATTACAGTTGTCAATGGTACCTAATGTTTTCTTCTGAGAAAAGCATTATAGTAACAGCAGAAAAGCAACGAAAGGGAAGTGTTATTTCCTCACTAAACACTCCTACTGTTTTATAGTACTTCTCTATCTTCTACTTCAAAGGAGTCATTATCAGAAGTTGGGATTTTGTACAATATTCTTTCCTCAAACATATTCAGCATTTCATGACATATCTTAAGCATGTACATTTACCACCAGATTGATTACTGATCAATTTTAGTGCAAAGTACTACATATATTTACATATATATTTTGACAGCCTGAGTACATTTAATAATCCCAGCACATGGATAGCTTTGCTTTTTCCAATATGCAGTTCCAAAGAAGCTATTGTGACCAGGCTTTTCATTTTTGTCAGAGAAAAAAAAATCCAATTTATAAAAATGTAAAGCTTTCACGGTGTTACACCAAACTGCTTTCTAATTTCACTTGCAAATATATAAGAAAACAGTTCAACATCTACGCACACAACCTTTATAGGCTGGGTCCTCTAATCCCTCTTGCTTTCTATGCTTTAGTAGGGGAACCTATCTCCAGGCTATCACATCTTGATGGTACGGAAACTGATTTAAAGGTTTCTTGTAAATGTTATTTCCTCCACCTTGATCAGAATTTTTGTATAATCAGACACTGCTAAAGGAAAACTTTGAAAGCACTCCAAGGTATACTAACAAAGGGTGTACTTTGCTCACAAACAACTGTCCTGACTCCCATTCTCACTGAAGCCCCCTTGCAACGCTTGAATAACATTGAGATGCGTTTGGGCTTTTTGAGGCTCATACGTCGTACCATTTTTAAAAAGACTGACATCACAGCAACTGGTTTTATATATATCACTTCAAACACATAGACACTTTCTGTAAGGGAAAGACAATAAACTGTAACAGTACATGCAATCTGACATCAGTAATTTGCCCTGGAGATTATGTACAATTTAATTTATTTTATTTTAAAAAACCCAACATATACATACCAGATTGTCCTATGTAAATGATAAATGGCCATAACACAGCTATAAAATATTAAAATGAAGTCTCACCCGTCTTTGTTGTTTTATCAGTTGATAGCTTTTGTCCTAGTTTTAAAATATACATCTCAAATAACGTTTTCAAAAATACATGTGGTTTTCCTAACCAATAACTAACTACAAACACAAGCCAGCTAACCAAGATTAAACTGTAGACTGAATCTACAGTATGCCAGCTATCTTACAGTAACTGCCCAAACATACTCTTTTACTCAAACAAGGTGAATTCAAGACAAATTTAGACCATGAAAAATAAGTGACCTCATATTTAACAGGAGTACGTGCAGTAAAACTACGCTTATCTATGAACTGAGCCATAAGTGTGGCAGCTTCTACTGGGTTTGTTAAGAATTCCAAATGTCTTAAGGCTTCTTCATATTTTACACTGCCATCTAGTGTAGGCTATATTAATACATTCCAAGCTTCCGACTATCAGCACCTGAGGTATCCAAAACCAAAAAAGCTTCAAAAAAAATAGCAGCCACCACTTTTGTTTATATTACTTGGAAACTATCAATTCCTAGAAGGAAAAGACTACACTAGCCAGCTGAAACAAAATACCAAAGCTTAAAGCTATCTGACACCGATAGTAGGAAAGCTGAAAAAAAATCTTTTTTTTTTTTTTTTGACTCGGTGGCTAAACAATCATCAGATATGATTCATTTGGAAAAATGTTTAACATAGATTCACCAACTGAAAACTTAATTAATGCAGATTAAGCATCTGTGCTTGTATAGAAACTACAGATCAAATTAAACAGTATTTCTCAATAGCAGGTCTAAACTGAGAAGGCTTATTTCAATGCATTTTTTTTTAAACCAGGTTTTTCTTCATCATTTACATTCTCTAACTTTATTCCAAGGTTTAATCACTGGATCACCGCCTGATGAGCCTGATCACACTGCTCCTGTGGAAAGAGCTGTTGTGCAGAACTGCAGGAAAGTTTGCTTTACAATCGACTTCCCCCACAGAGGCAACATTGCCATCTTTATCATTTCCAGCTAACACAAAGAGGCTACGCCACGTGGCGGTTCTACAAAAGCCACACGAATTGAGTGTCGTGACAGACAGTAACACAGAAATTCCAGATATAGTGTAGCTCTATAGCTGCCTTTTGGGAAAAAAAAAAAAAAATACCCAACCCACACACTTACTTGGCTAAAGCAAAAAGACACTTTTCATACACACTCCAACTTTTAGATTATGAATTTGAAAAATTAAAGATCTTCTCATCAATTTAAAGTATATTTTTAAAACTTTAAAAATAGCAGACTGACGTTATTCTGAATGTCAAATGCAGTATCTCCTACTCTGTGTACCAAGTTCTGTTCTCATTTACAGTATAAACTGGAATAACCCATTAAAGAGATTTATTCCAAAATTATGTCACTATAGCAGAGTGTCCTGGCTAAGTAACTTCATCCTATAAAACTCAGTTCTACTGATACTTGTTTTCTTCAGCCATTTACACATACACACAGCAAACAAAATCCAGGCAGAGCAGCAATGTTACTGCTGTAATAGAAACACTGTACAATACCAAAGTGTTGATGCATTCTGCTTAATGCTCCATTTGCACAGCAGTAAATACACAAGATACCAAGTCACTTTTAGCACCTAGACTTTCATACCCATTTTCATGTTTTTGAGTCATTTTCGTGACAGAAATATGAACCCTAGGTTCAGTGCATCTTACTAACGTTACTATAATATGCTAAGATCATAGTTAAAAAAACCAAACAATACAAAAACCTGATGGTACATGAAAAAGTGTCAAAATACAATGAAAGCTTGTTTCCCACAAGACTTTCTCCCTCTTAATTGTCCATTACACATCCACCTTTTACAATTACAATTAAAAACAGTCTTTTTAGTGCCTCATATTAAGAGATTTCCCTCTATTTGCCAAATTAATGTTTTTGCAGCAAGCAAGAAACTCCCATTGACAAGCATAGAGCTAACAGAATTAAAGAAATTTATACAAATGAAAGTGTTTTAGTTATGTATATATGGTAAGTTTAAGAGAAAATGCTCCCCAGACAGACTTAGCCCAGATTGACTTTACCACTGTACTCAGGATAAATTTTCACTGAGGTCACAGCATAGGGTGAAATTTCATAGAAACAGGATATACAACAAAATGAAAAACATGCACCAAAAAAACACAGATGGATTTGATTTTTAATGCCATGGCACATAGTAACAGAGCACAAACCGAACTATGTGAAGTAAGCACCTTCAGCTTGTGTTGTCTTCTGTATTTTCATTAAATAGAGCCTTCTTCAACATTAAAAAAAAATCTAAAGGAACCTGTGGGACAAATTCACTGACAAAGAGGAAGAAGAGCCTTAGTTTGTCAGGCTGAGGCAAAAGCTTATTAGCATCCTAATCTATGGAAATCAATATTAAACCTCCTGTGCAGCTACAGAGTTGAAACTACTGTAAACAGAAGAACTGTCCTGCCCAGTCTCTTCTGGATTCAGGAGGGTGGTAAGTTCTATAGAACTTGGATCTAAAACACCTTAGAAGCCGAAATAAATCTACATTTTTAAATAGTCCCACTAAAGATACTGACACCAAACAATTTCAAACCATTGCTGAAACATGTAAGCAAACTTTATCACTGTAAACTTGAAAAACCTACAGACTAAGCAAATACAATTTGTTCTATGCACTTCCTCTTACAAGACAAATTAATAAACATACCGTGTACAGCCCACTTCACTTTTCAGTATGTTATCTCAGTATACCTTGCCAAAAAGGTACACGAGACTTGGAAGACAGACAACGTATCCTGCCTCCTAACAGCAATTTTCATAGTAGAATGCGTTGTATAAATCTGATTTGCTGTTTGAGATTCTGCCCATCTTTAGTTAACTTATGATGACAGAAGAAATGGGAAAAAACCTCTTCCCTGAAATGATCTGCTACTGACCTGTACAAATTAACTGAATCTACCTTTGCAGATTATGGGGAAAATATACTAGAAAATCCAGATTACTTTGGAAGAAGGAATCCTTCCTCAAAAGTGTGACAAATAACATCTACCATTCATCAATGGTAACAATGAAATATTAATGTAATACCAAAGATGTAATAAGGCAAACAAAACTAGCCTTTCCTAAAAATTTCCATCAGTCAGAGCATTTGGCATACAGGAAAGGTTATGAAAATATAAATTAGGGAGAGAAGCATAGTTAACTGCCCAAGTGTTTAAGAAAGCTAGTTCAAGTTATCATAAATTTTGAAGAAACGATAATGTTGGGAGTAATTGTCCGCCTTTCAGTTTGTCTCTCCTAGCAAACTATCTTACTTTCTCCTGTAAATCTGTTACATAAATCCAAAAAGTATTGTTTTCCTATTTCTCTGCAGAATTCATATGCTAAAAATATATCTCTGTAACAAGCTAAATAATTCAGCAGACATATGAATCCCACTACTTTTCCTCAAAATTCATAGTGAATTTAGGCCTAGGCCTATTCGAACAATTACTTCACCTGCAGACTATCTCACAGCCTCCACTCTTTACCATCAACTAGCAGCGCTGTCCTCCACAGGCTGACTTTGATGCTCCAGGCAGATCTTCTACTCAATTTTTTTTTTGTTGGGATTTTTTTTTCTTCCTGCAGTAGAGTAGACTTACAGGTATTAAGCACAGTATTAATCACACGTTTTGATTCACAAAACCTTCACCTAATGTTGTGAAGTCTTCAGGTCAGATCAGAAGCTGAGACAGTCATAAAGGAGGATCTGTAGGAGGCACCTGGGTACACCTGCTCAAACCGATATACCTTAGCCTGAGGAAGACAGAATTCTTTGATCAAAAAGAACTAAGGCAGCCTCACGCATAAGTCTCTCCAGAGAAACCAGAGCAAAAGAGAGATCAGCAGCACTTGCAAGGTTTGAGGAACCCATGGAGAACTGGAACTTGAAGCTTTAGGTAGTCCAAGAGAGCCAGTAAAAGAAAAGCTTTATTTTAAAGAAAGTTTTAATCTTATCTTGAGCACTGTAGAAACTCAGAAAGCAGAGGGGAAAAAAGCAAAAATAGGGTTCTGAAGAAGTAAAACTGCCACATGCTCCCATTAATGTCATCAGGGCTGTAAAAATCTCACAGGACTAATTTCTGCTCATATTAATATTGTGACTTGTATCTTAATTTTAGTGGAATTATCAGAATGTGTGAAGTAAACAGCATTCAGTCCTGCATGGATAGTTACAGTAATGAGGACTTACATGCACAAACCCCATCCAATATGCAGGTTCACAGGACAAAAAAGATACCGCAGGGCTTTAAAGCTAGTTCAAATTTAATCAAGTAAAATAAAAATAACATTTACCAAAAAACCCATCAAACAACTGGAACACTGCCTTTTTAAAGACTGCTATCACACTTGTAAATACTTATCCTAATATAAGAAGTTTTGTTAGTAACCAATTATTTACATAAACTCTTGCTTTGATACAGACAGAGAAACAGACATTTTCCCCCATCATTCTTGCTATGTAGACATCCTTTAAATATAGAGGGTGCCTGTGAACCAGTGAAGACTGAAAATTAGTCTTGTTTTTGAGATTCAAAGCCAGATTTAAACGGCATATATATAGCCTGATTTTAGTGTATCTATTTTAACACACCATTAATGGGTAAATAAACAAGTAAACTTCTTCTGGCGAGGAAGAGAAATGGAAACATAATTATGCATCAGAGGAAAACATAGCTCCACAAAGACTTCATCCTATTATTTTTATTTCAGATAAGGCACCGGGTTAGCTTTGGGGACCAGGCAAGCAGACAGCACAAGCTCTGCCATCCGTGCTTCAAAATCTGTGTGTCATTTTGGGGAGAAGAAAACAGAGCTCCACTTGATCACAGTTCAGAAAATAAATACCATCCCCCACCCCCCGTTTCCTGGCTGATACAATGTCAAGTTACAACTCTGCTCAACTTATCTACGTGTAATACCTTTCTTGTGGTTTCCATCACATTTCAGCAGACGCTGTTATGTGCAAGACGGGGATGGGTATCCTATAGCTCCATTACTCTACCAAATTAACCCCTTAGCGGCACCTACGGACCCTGCTACCCGCCTTCAGCCAAGTACCCCCAACTTTCAAACGTGACAGAAAACCGTCGCAAGTAAGGTCCTCAAGCCCCCCCAACGCCCCTTCAGAGGAGCCACGGCTGCAGCTGCGCGGGGGGGCG
>NW_008794447.1:4611257-4616255 GCF_000699145.1 Aptenodytes forsteri
CCCGGCCGGCCCCTCCTCCCCCGGCTGGAAAGCCCTGGGCACGGTCACTCAGGGGAACGCAGCACGGCCGGGGGGAAACGTTAGTCACTTCCCCCTCTCAGAGCTGGAAATAGGGGCTCCCTAGGAGGCAAGCGAACGGCTTCTCGGAGCCGCCGGGCTGGCTTCCTTTGAGCTTCAAAAGTTTGGGGGGTGGGCGATGAGGGAAGCCCCTTCCTGTCAGCGAGGGGGCTGGGAGGGCTTCACCTAGCCTCCGGCCGGCGCCGCCACCGCCGCCCCCCGAAGGTGCTAATGGCCTCCATAAACCCGGCCTTCGATCCGCAGGGGGCCGCAGCCCCCTCGTTCCAGCCCCGAGGGAGAGCCACCGGCCGCCCCGCGGGCACTCGCCGGTGCCCAGGGGCAGGCCGCGTTGAGGCAAGGTGCGGGGGCACTTCTTGTGCTTTGCTCCTTGTAAGTAAATGACTTTGCATCCAAGCTATGCTGGGCTTTGCGTAGTCGATCCGACTTCCTCACGAAAGCCACCTCAGGAGGCCCTGATGGCAGAGCTGACCCCTTCAGCCCGCACGAAGCTCGGCTAGTAAATGCTGCATCTCTGGGACGTCGTCTGAAAATTGGTTTAGTGTGTAAGGCAACAGAGGAATTAAGGAAAGTAATTTCTAATGCATCTTACTCACTTGATAATAATCTTAATCTAATCCAGGTTTTTATTTCTCTTGTAGTTAGATAAATTCCAGTGTTTCAAACTTCAGTTAATCCTATTGAGACTACTTCTGCGCTATAGCAGCACGCCGTCTGGGATTTGAGCTGCGTAAGCAACTCCTACACCATCACACACAAAACAACTGAAGTTAATGCAGATTAGATAGCTACTTTAGCCTACTCAATAGCATTTGTTACAGGGTTGGATTTTAGGGTTTCCTATGTTGTAATACCTCCAGTTGTCTACAAGGTACCAGGACAAAGCCTGACAATGATCTGTGCAAAGCAAGACTGATTTAGCTTCAAGAGCTTGAGGTCAAAACAAAGTTATACAGAGAGACAAAGTTGGGAGCAGCGGGGAGCTAACCAAGTACTTGCATTGTAAGTTACGTAAAAATTGAAAGGAAAACCCTGAGAAGGCACAAGAGAGATTTGGCCTTGTTGAAACACTTAAGAAGTAATACACAAAAACCTAGCTTGATGGAACTACCCATTTATGTAAAGCTACTCATGCATAAATGTTTGCAGAATCAGGCTCATATTGAAAAAACCATTGTAACGAAGTGAAACTGCCTTTTAAATTCAGAGATGAGTCTCTCGAGTATCTCTCATGAACAATATTACTCTTCTCACAACAGGAATTTCTTCATAATCTTCCTTCTTGTTCAGTTTGTAATGTTCCATAGCATAACACATAGCAGAAAAGATCCTGCCAGCATTGGAATCGATACCAGCAGGCTCGGAGTGCCACCAATGAAAATCCAGCTTGTGAACGGGGAACTCGCAAAACTTAGCGAGATGTAATTCAGTAGCGTAGGGTGTTTCTGTCTCCATGCTCCCTTAAGAACTGACTACTACTCAGGTTTAGTCTGCGGTTACTTTTCAAATGAAAGCAGTCCCAAGCTCTTGGATGTGTTCAGAACTGAGCACAAAGTCTGTAAAATTGATGTCCTCAGATTTGGAAGGAATTGCTATGAGAGCGCCTGCTTGCTTATTTCAGTAATGGAACCTTAAATACCTATAGCGCTGAACATACAAGGAGCAGTTATCAAAAATATGGTCTTGAAGTACACTTCTTCTTGGGCAAGGCTTTGTTGTACACCTGGTCATACTGCAGACCACAGGAAGGAAAAAGGCTGATTTTTAGATTACTCTTATGTTAAGATGTAAGATGTTACTGGAGGATGCCTGTTCAGAAACCTACCATATGTCAGTATGGAAAAAAGATAAGAGTTTTAATCAGTTTTATCCCCCTCTGAAATGTTTTAAAATGGATATATAGTCTAAAACTCTCTTTCATCATGCAGTCAAAATTTTCAGAGCTTGAAATTACACTTAAGCATAAAAAATGTCACCTGATGTTCAAAAGTACTGAGCTCAAAATGATTTCAAATGTGCTTCAATGCTTCCTACCTCTGAAAATCACATTTCTTTAAGTGCCTCGATGTGGATTTAGGGTGTCTAACTGCATCCACTCAGGCTTGAAAATTTTAGCCTACATATACCTGTGCTTCATAATAAATGTATCCAAAAGCTTCAGACAAGCTATAAAAGCATTCTTAAAAAAGCAATGCAGACTTGAGCCATTAGAAGACGAGACACCAGCCTGACAAAGTACTTGGCTATATAATTCAACTCATTCTGGTATATGGAAAGCAGCATCTGAAACCGAGGCTTTAACAGACGACTGCAGTAGCAGGAGAAAAATTAAAATGAAACACCTACTGGGGCAGTTTTTTCCTGTTACTTACTTACTGATGTTTCCCAATATTTTCCAAATCAACATGCTGCTTTCTTTAAAATCTCCCTTTCTGCTATCTCCCCAACTCCTATGTATGTCCTCCTATATTCCACCTTATAAATATTAAGTAAGCTTCCTGGTCTGATACTATTCTGTCTGACTGTCGAGACAAATGAAGAGTCTCTTACTTAGTGAAAAAGGTGAGGGTAAGGAGGTGAGGGAGGGAGCAAAGAAGAAATGAAACTGTGACAAACTTAAGACTTCCCAAGGGAGCAGCACGTGGAGCTATTGGAGAATATCCCTGCTCTGGGATAGCAAGGAAGGTGTGCTATTTCCAGGCCACGGCCTGGGATCAAAGAGAACATTAAATTATTAAAGAACTTCAGGATGAGAAAAAGAAGTAGGATTTAATGGCCTGTCAGCAGCTGGAGTGGAGCCTCTCTGCTGGAGAAGGTCTAGCAAGCAATCAGTCTCCCAGTGCACAGGGGGAAGTAACAGGGTCGATAGGAATTTACTAAACTTTCAAGGAAAGGCAAAGGTCTAAGCAAGAGGAAATGCAAACCTTTATTGTTACAGGCCTTTGCTCAGAGTACATTTTGGTGGATAAAAATGGTTTGTTTTCAAGACGCTCTTTTTGTGTTATCTTCGATCAGCGTTCTGTATAACAGTTTACCAAGGGAAAGGAGTTAATGTACACCAAACATAATTGGGTCTGTCATGCTAACCTTGTTAGGAAGCAGGGCTGTGTCAGCCAAAGTAGTTCAATTTAGGCTCAGTATCAAAGGGGGACTGAAAAGGATCTAAAGCATTCTGTATTCCTGAGCACTGAAACATCTTTGAAGGCACAGCTAGGATAAAAATCCAGGACTGCTTGTTCTCAGGACAGTTAGTATGAATGACTGCATAGCATAATTCCATTGCTTCTCCATACTAACCACAATACAGCAAAGAATATTGAATTTATACCTGCTTTTTAACTGCAAAGAACTAGGGAATCAAAAATGAAACCCTAATGAAAGCATAAACCGTTCCCATATCGGTGGCTGATCATTCCCATCCCTTAAAGCCACTGTCCTCCTCACGGTGGAACCAACAACCCTGCTTGAAACCAAAGGATGCTTTGGCACTGAGCCAAAACCTGAGGCACCAAATGAAAATCAGCAGAAACGCATCCTAAGCAGGGCTGAACTTGACTGGTACAGCTTCCTGTGTAACAGCGTCACTGTAGATCACTGCACAAAATTGAAGTCTGTGAACTATGTCAGGCTCTTAACAAACAGAACCGGTGACTGTGAACCACAGTTTGGCTCTCGGTGCCTCACACCTTGTTACCTACACTAATGATGAATGTGTGCAAAAAGTTACCCTGCTAATCTAATCATGATTTATACCCAATATACATATTATGATGCAGCTACAGAATGATTGCAAAAGAAGCAAGAAGATGGTGAACTAGGTTCTGCAAGGGAACTGAAAACCATGTGTTATGAACAAATCAAGGTCTTGACTTTACAGGTTGTTCTGCGTGGGCAATCGATTGTGCTAGTGGCTCCAGTGAGGCCTCTGCAGGCCACTGCCAGCATAAAACAACTTGCAGGATCAACACCCACCAGAGGAAGAGCCGTGTAACTAATATAACGGAGGTGAAACTGAAATTGAGACAAATACCATACTACAAAAGACCGAAGAAAACAATGTCAAAGGAAAACACTTCCTCAGTTATCTGAAATGATCGCAGACTTTTCATCAAAAGACAATGAGGAAAAACAACACAAAACTGCTGGAGAAAATGACTGCAGAGAGAGTATCATACCGTGTACCAAATGAGAGACGGGTGGTAGTGCAAATAATAAAAAACCCCAAACCAAAATGAAGTCTTGTGCTGAGTAGATTGCACCTCCTGCTGAAAGACAGATAGATTTGCTTCCTTTACACTTTGGCAATATTTATTGTGTTTGTTGTACGAGTAGGGAATGATTGTAACAAAGTGACCCAACTCAAATATTTTTTCTGTGCATTGGATATATCATGCAAATATTTATCATCAACACCAATCTGAACAGTAATTTCACTTCTTGCCCCGCTGTCAGGGAAAAGTCAGTCTTAGAAATCCCAGACAAAGCACTATTGCACTATTATTGTTCTCTTTTTCAATAGCAGTTTCTCTGAGTTTCATCATTTATTGCTGTGCAAAGTTTTGTATAAAACCAAAGAACAACAAGCAGAGTTCCCAAGAACAGCAAACGTGATTTTATCACTAATACGACCTTGGAAATACCATATTCATACGACACAAAATGCTGAACACTGTAAGCCTACTCTACTGTTCAAAACATGATAATGGAGTGACTTTATTGTAATAGCCTCTATGTCAGGTAGCCTCTCATAAAGCTTGCAGAACTACTGTATCATGTGCTCTGGCCACTTTGACGATAATGCAGTTGTGTGCCCAGGCTTCATCTGGATCAGATTTGCCAGGCAAGACAGACATATACAGATCTTGCATTAAAGACTGTGGGGGCTGCAGCCTGGAAAAAAAAAAAAAAAAAAAAAGTTTTAAT
>NW_008794447.1:4616343-4644206 GCF_000699145.1 Aptenodytes forsteri
AAAAAAAAAAAAAAAAAGAGTTTTAATTTCACTTTCTGCTCACTTTGCACCAACATAAATGACTATACAGCATGCAAGGCTTTAAAGAATCAAGATCAGTGATTAAATTATTGGTCCAGTGCCATTAGTACGAACTCTGTAGACTTTAGGGGTCTTTTTACTGACCTTTGCACAGGGCAGAAGCCATAGTTTTTATTAGGTCTACTAGTTTGGTATGCCATCTTTCAGGCCAAACACGCTGTTACTGGATGTTGGACACTTAACCTCTGCCAAAAAATCACACTGCTCTATTTTATCTTAGAAGGCAAAAATACTTCAATATCTTTCGGCAATACTTGTTTGGGACAGAAGGTGAAAGGCCAAGCCAGCATTTAGTTTACTGTCTAAAACAATAAAATCATCAGACACGCTAAAATGGAAGCAATACGTGATTCCCTACTTGCTGACAAGATTTTTGCATTGCTTTCTTCACATTCCCTATGTGGGCTGAATTTCAAGGAAGGTTTGTACAACGCCAGAACAGACCTGTTTTAAAGTGTTGTGTTGATGTCCACCAGAAAAAAAAAAAATTAGCTGTCAAGAAAATTTCTCAAAAAAAAACCCCCAAAATCCAAAACCCAACCTCATTCCTATGGCTTTAAGTGCAGTTTCGTGGCACTTTTTATTTCCCCACAACCAAGCCCTCAAATTAGAGTTCAGACTTCCAGTTTCATTCTCAGAAGTTAGAACTGTAACCATTCCCTAGTTACAAAAAGAATATTACCGATCTTCTCCCTTTAAAACTCTGCCAAAAACTCAAGAGAATCTGGTTTTGTCCTAAATTTAATGCCATGTTCCCTTTGCCTCACCATTCAGAAACAAAACTGTCCTCTGGGATAGCAATGCCTACAAAAAGAGTGTCCCTGCCAATGGCCAGCTGTTCCCAATTTTCTCATTTTCCAAAGGGACGAATTGGCAGAAAGCAACTGAGTTCACATTTGCATTGCCTTCCACTGGTGTAATTATTTATATCACATTATACTGAAGACAACTTTCTCTCAAACCATGATAGCTTTTTTTTTTTTTTTTTTTACTTTTCATGGTGAAAATTAAAAGGTTTGATGCAATAGAAAACCAAGCCCTTAGAGCTTTCCAGTGCTTTTGGTGGAGTAGTTCACACAGTAGTTCACACCCTCCCTTGAAATACATTTTGGCTGCATTTGTGGCAGCTGGTTGAAGTCGAGCAACATCTAAAAAACTGAAAATTCACAAACGCCTGCCAGATTGAAGTAGCAAGATGATAGGATACCTTACCATTGGTAGCTTGATAAAGTGATTATGTGAACTCCATTCTCATTTAATATGTATTTCCTTTTACAGCTGCATACATATATCCTCTAATGTATACCCTGCAAATTCATAGCAAGAGGAGCCCAACAAGATACCACACTTGTCTGAAGAAAACTAAACACTTGAAAACCAAAGAAAATAATTTAAGCTGAAGCTTTAACAGATACTCTCTTCCATATAAAAGTAGGTTTTCAGAGCTTGAAGAGAATGTTCAGAAATAATGTGTGAATGCAAATAGAAAAATAATCTTCAGAAGTTGCATTTTCTTCCGTTTACTGGCCATTCCCTCTTGCACTGGAAGGGGGTCCAGGCCTGCGTGACAGGTGGAGCTGATAATTGAGGGAGATCTTTATGCAAGTCCATTACTGTGTTGAGCAGCAGATTTCTGAAGCAATTTTTGCCTTTAACTTAGACCCAGACAATTTTCCCAGGGCACGGTGCATATAAATAAAGCCTGGGATGGTAAATTTCACAGCTCCTGGGTGGATTTCTGACATGTGTGCTAACAAAGCCTTAGAGCTGGGGGCAGACCTGGTGCCCTGTGCCATGACACTCCAACCCTCTCATGTCCCTGCAGAGTAACCACTGGGGAACTCACTCAGATAAACTAACCTAAAGCTTCCAGCACGCATTTTTCTCTCACCACGTTTCATCCATGCATCAAAGGGAATGTCATTGACAACAAAAGTAGGTTAACCACATCAAATACCAACTGGCAAAATCAAGGATTCCTCATAAGATACAGCCAGAGCTCAAGTCAGCAAGCAAGCAGGTTTGAATAGCATGTAGCGGGCTGATGCAGGTATAGCATCTCAAAGGAGACATCTGAAGGAGGGGCTGGCTCACAGCTCCATATGAATACCAGAAGCAGGGAGCTCCCGTCTGCCTGCCACAGAGGTAAGATGCCACCAGTCAGCTAATTGGCAACATCTCGTCTCTTGAAGGGGAAACCTCTTCTTGCTCTTGCTGAGCTCCTGCTGTCACACTTTTCCTCTAATTTAAGAAAGAAAAATACGGTTCTGACACCCCTTGTTTGAAAATTTGCTAGCCCCTGTTCTAATCAGCTAACGCTTTAAATCACAGCCGCCTTGATTTCAGAGAAGTTTTACTTGTAGGATAACTTTCTATCACCATTTTGTATTGGCTTATTCATGTACCTGTAATGTACCCAGGCCTATGTTGGACAATGATTTTCTTTCTGTTTCCTACACGTCAGCAGACCACATGCAGACTCTCACCCCTGATCTTTTTATACTGGTCACAGCAGGACTTTAAAAAGGATATATTTTACTACACAGATGAGCAATCTCTTTCAAAAACCTTTGCAGCATTTTCCTACCCACTGTGCTTCAATTCACAATTTGATGCCATTCAAAAATAGCAGTCTCTTGTCTGTGTATGATATTGCAGCCAGTCTTAGGGTAAATGCTTAATCTAAAATCATCACCGCTTAATGATGTATTCTTTCCCCTGTACTGCAATTTAAAACAGTAATACAAAGAATATTTTGGAGAGCTTGATATATGCCTAGCTGATTACGTCCCTCGCTTCTCTTCTCCTGATCTTTGATATATTTTGGATTTTGACCCTGTCTGTCCTGTAGAAACTTGTATGTAACAGGAATCAACTAGCTAAGAGCTAATGATGTTCACTGCTTAAAGTGGGCTGTACGTTCTGCTGGCCAAAGTCTGTTTCTTCCGCTGTGTTTGGAAAGAGTATCTGCCTTGCATTCTAAAGTAAATGAAATAAATGGGAATAATTAGTACGTGGTGACTGATGGTGAGGACAGTAGGTTTTAGTTCCAGCTTTGTCACTGACCTGTTGCATAATTTTGAGAGTTTCACTTGATTTGTATGGATCTGAGCCACTTGTAAAATAGCTATAATCTCCCGCACTGACCTCATAAGGTACTGTTGGATTTGGGCCCTGGCTGTAACTGGCCTTTCAGCACTAGTGGGCCATTCAGAGTATAAAAAAGAATTTTGCCCTATGATGTGCCTTATTTTGACCAAGAAAAATTAATTAATTTTGGGGAAGTGTTGGGAGAAACTCTTTCCTTTGTGTGCTGTAGGGCAGTAGATTGCCTCAAAGAGCTTGGGAGAAGATGGAATCATATGAAATTGTTGGCCTAAAAAGGGTCACAAACCTTAGGAAGGAACCATATTTTCTTTGAGTCTTTCTTGGCCTATTGCCTGCTTCACTCTCCGTGGCTAGGACAGACAGGCCTTTAATTAATTGAGGCATTTAGCACAAGTTAAAATCCTCAACCAACAGACTCTACACAAGAGCAAAGTATTATTATTCATTTTAAGAGGAACATATTTAAAATAATTTAAAAGTCATGTGTCAGGTCATATGAGAAGTCAAGCCCATTTTTATCAGGAATTAATATCTCTCAGCTTCTCTGGTTAGCAGTAGATTGGTTTCAAGAACTATCCCCTGCTCCTTCCTGGGTTTTATCTAGTTCATCTTGATACATGCAAATATTCCACTGAATTTAACAGAGTTACTCTTGTGAAGCTTTAGGACCTCTTTCTGCAGCTCAACAGTAAGAATATTTAGCTCAATGCTTTATGTATTTGTCTGCAAATATTCTAATATCTTGCTGCTATCGTGAAAAATAAAGGATTCTGTGTCCTGGAGCAGAACCACATAGACCAGATGATAGCTATATAGATATAGCACATCTAGTTAGAGAGAAACATTTTTTTCTTGTTCATTCTCAAAAAAATAGATATTTGGTAGGTATATAACAGTAACTCCAGAGTTAATTAACACTCCAGTGTTAATTTGCTTGGTTGACTGCCTATAGATAAATGTCTTCAGAGTAAATAATACTTTTTCAGCTATTTCAGGGTTAATTAACCTATGTGACTGCCACTATTTTTGTAAAGACTACTTAATAAAAGGTAACTTATGTCCACATTCAAAGTATAAATCCATTACAATGTAATGTTTGCATTCATGCTTTTTTTTTTTGTCTCTTTTACTAGCTAACTAACATTAGTTGCTAAGTAGATGCTAACTTTAGAGTTATAAAAACACGTGCTCCTGGAAAAATATTTTAGCAAGTGTAGATGGTGTAAGTATGTAAAATAACGCTGTAAGCACTTCCTCCCTGTTATTTTTAGGGACAAAGTGAGATCAACTGGTGTACACATAGATTGCTTGTAAGTCAAGCAAGAAAAGAAATACAAAATACAGCTTCTTATGGAAGTATTATGTTATCTACATTTCATACATTGGGTCGGAAAGTCTGTTTACTTTTTTTTTCCTGTGACAAATTCAGAGAAATTCTGCTGGATCCAGCTGAACTGTTCTGAACCACTATTTTAGACTACTTAATAAAAGGTAACTTATGTCCACATTCAAAGTATAAATCCATTACAATGTAATGTTTGCATTCATGCTTTTTTTTTTTGTCTCTTTTACTAGCTAACTAACATTAGTTGCTAAGTAGATGCTAACTTTAGAGTTATAAAAACACGTGCTCCTGGAAAAATATTTTAGCAAGTGTAGATGGTGTAAGTATGTAAAATAACGCTGTAAGCACTTCCTCCCTGTTATTTTTAGGGACAAAGTGAGATCAACTGGTGTACACATAGATTGCTTGTAAGTCAAGCAAGAAAAGAAATACAAAATACAGCTTCTTATGGAAGTATTATGTTATCTACATTTCATACATTGGGTCGGAAAGTCTGTTTACTTTTTTTTTCCTGTGACAAATTCAGAGAAATTCTGCTGGATCCAGCTGAACTGTTCTGAAACTACAGCATCTGACTAAACAGGATTCACCCACTCTATAAGAGACGTACATGTAACTGCCTGCCAACCAATCACAGGTGGGATTTACCTTGCGCCTTTAACATTTCTTGTTAAAATTACACAGCGGAACCTCAGGAAACGGCAACCAAGTAGCCTAACTCTGTGGTGTGGGCTGGGGAGGGAGTGAGAGATGAGCCGAGAAGGAAGGATGGATGGGGGTGGACAGCAAGTCAGAGGCAAATGCTGCGGACACACTCCATCACTTCTCCACCCTCGGGCTGGTGTGATGGCATGCATTGTGGCTACCTTGTCTTTTCTCTAGCATTACTCAGAGCCTGTACGAGCAGCCACTGTTAGAGGGTTTGATGTTGCTAGGATGTTGGGGACAAGGGAGGAGAAAAGCCTGTGCACAGGGGCTGTTTTGTGGAGAGACGATAGTCCTTCAAATCAATCTCAAAACATTTTGTGGGGAACGAAAGAGGAGAGTAGAAGAGGTGAAGCAAATGCTTCACCCTCCACAGGGTTGTTGTCCAGCAACCTTTGCCAGGGGAATCTGGGGGACATTTCCTTCTGCTGTGGAAAGAAATTCAGGTTCTCATAGAAATATTATATTCCTACTGCAATGTATATTGGGGCAAATACTGATTTTCTTTAGGATTTCCCGAAAATCTCATTACAGAATATACATATGTTTTACCTTTCCTGCCTTTTGTGTCCAAATAGTGGTCTGGCTGAGGAGGTTTCTTGCAATTTACTTTAAATGAAGAAAGAAAAAAAAATGGAGAAGAAACAATGGCAAAGAAAAAACTATGTGGGAACTATAGAATTCTGGGTTTGTATATTACATTTTTGGAGACAAATTCTCCTTTAGGTGGAAATAATCCCCCCAGAGGACAAGTTTTTTCCAAACATTTATTGGATGTAAGAAATAATGGGTATAGATTAAACAGAGTCCTTGAATCAGAGCTGATTCACCTCTGCCGTGCTCAGAGGACATGCAGAATGAGCTCCAACTTGCCTGCAAAAGATAGGGTGAACATATGTCCCTTGTGGCTTGGAGAACAAAATTAGCCTGCATGTGAAACTGGCTAGAGAGGAAACGTATATACTGCATAACGTTTATATCACAACACTACTTCTAAGTTAGCGATTCATTTTCTTCTCCTTAATGAGGGCAGAGGTTAAAAGATGGAGAATGAACAAGCATTTCACAATTAGAGGTGAGAGCAGGACGGCAGTGTACCAGGAAAAAGCCTGTGAAACTGCTACTAGTAATGAGTCTCCAAGAGCTTGAGTCTATCGACTTTCACTTGAGTCTAGCGCCTTCACTAGCGCTTTACTTTCTGAAGAAACTGCTGAATGCCATCTCTCCTGATTACACCTGCAGAAATGCATTTCTTTTCATACCCATTTTCATATGAAATCTTAGAAAGCAAGGGGAGCTGAAGTATAAGACAACAGATTTCATGACGGAAGGTGGAAGTATGTCAGGGCTTTGTGCTATTCACTGTTCAGATGTTTATTTTTCTTGTACATTGATACTTTTCTTTGTATAACTGACATTAAGACAATCATATCAAAATTTGGGAAAGTGATATGACTGCAGAGATAATTCAGCCAAACTCTGAGTGAGGACTGAGAAGCACAGTAAGATCTGATGCTCTTCAAGGTGTTGCAGTCCTTCATTTAGCATTGACATTTATTACCTCAACAGCTATTGGCAATAGCATCTTCACTTTCTTGCCAGATGCATTCTGGTGCACGATATTTTCCTTGTGACAAAACTTGTTATAAACAAAGGAGATGGAAGATTAAAACAATGACCATAGTCTTATCAAGGAATTCCTCCCTCAGACGATAGGCTGATAGTTACTGTGCTGTTATACTTTGTATAAAATGTAATAGGATGCTTTAAATCTCTGAGTACAATTTCTGTAAATACATTTGTTGGAAAAGAGAACACAAAAAGCTATCATAACATGAAATACTATCGAAATGGAGTAGTGTTGATTTAGATGCCAGGTTTATGCATTTCAGCTCAGATGTAATCTACTCTGATCAGCGCTGAGGCATTTATTCCCCTTACTTTAGGATTTCTGGAAGAAATGGTGTATAGAAGAGTAGTAAACAAGTCTGCTGTTTGGAAATGGTACTCAGATAAATCCACACGCCACTACAGTGCTGTTAACAAAGGTAACAGTGTAATAACAAAAAGGTTAAAATGTCAGGAAATATGTCAAAATGTTTCTTTAAAATTAAACCTGTAGTTGCTGATCGGATACACAGAATCTAGCATTTTTCTCACCCGACATTTTGTTTATGCCATTTTCCAGTCTGTGAGATCAGGTAGTATGCATATGAAAAACATTTATTGCATTCTGTGGTGCAATACATACAGGCAATCGAATCTCTCTGTACATTTCAATGAAATAATGCGTTCCTGAAGTTCCTTTATTTACTGATCAAGCAAAACTCCTAAAACCGAAAGAAAAACAAACCATCTCCAGATAAAATAATAGTCTGAAATCTCTGCTATGCAGTGTTAAAGCAAGACCGGCTTGTAAAGAAAGACAATTTTTTTTTTTTTTAAAAATGAGGATGGTGGATTTGGGAAAAAAACAATTGTCATCTCCTGCACCTGGTGGCTGGACTGAAATACATATTTTAATTATATTTGTGGATGTTCAGAAATATTGGCAGGGATTTAAAATACCTATAACTGAGCAGAAATGCTACCTTTGATGACGACCCAATTTTGGCCCATATAAAATGATAGCATAATGGCTGTAGGAAATATCTATAATTCCTTTCAAAAGTCTGAAATAATGTGAAACCCATCTTGGTTTCCCTGCATCACTGTGTAATGCGGGTCTGTCAAAATGTTCAGCCTGGGTGTATTTATTGCTTCACAGTCAAGCATGCAGAATTTACCATTTTAAGATGAAATGCAATGATTATATATGCCACTTCAACCGTTCCTATTTTCTCCTCATCGGATTTTCAAACAAAATCCAAAAAGAAGCTGAGAGAGATACAAGCTGAGAGAGAAAGCAACTGATCTTCTGTTCCCCGTGAAGGAGGAACACAGCAGCTTCGGTGTGGGCTGTAACGTAGTCTGGGGTGTCCCTCCGTTCTATACACTTTCCCAGGCAGTAGTTGCCATAAACAACATTGTAATATTGTTGTGTTGCAAGCACGCTAATCATGTCACACATTTGGATGATAGCGTAAACAGCATAAATGTCTGTTATTGCCACAATAACAGTTTCGGCATAGGAACCAAGACAAGGAAGAATAGGAACTGAAGAAAATAAGGCTGTTATACAGAGATCATTCCAGTTAACAGATGAAGATCCACCTCCAAGAAGCTGCTTTTCCCTTCGCAACAACTTAGTCAAACCTTCACTGCCTCTTGTTGAGGGGTATTTCTACAGCACCATTTTTCGTTCTGCTCTAAATCGGTTATTTCATTGATTTATCTGGCTTTTTTTGTGACTGTCATTTATTAGGATAGTGAAGAGATATGGGAGCAGGCAGAACGATCAAGAGGAGGAGAAGGTGAGAGGAAGTGCATAAAAAATAAAGCATTTTATGGAAAAGGTCCACGGAATAATAAACTATTAAAAACTTCCCTGGGGTATTGTTTTTATACGTACTATACAGTTTAATAGAGAATTGTAGTGTATAATACAAGTCAAAAACCTCATAGAAATAACATGACTTTTTAGTGGGAATAAATGTTTTGTTAGAGCAATTTGTAGGGCATTCTATTTCGTTTAGTATGCATAAAAAACATTTATTGCATTCTGTGGTGCAATACATACAGGCAATCGAATCTCTCTGTACATTTCAATGAAATAATGCGTTCCTGAAGTTCCTTTATTTACTGATCAAGCAAAACTCCTAAAACCGAAAGAAAAACAAACCATCTCCAGATAAAATAATAGTCTGAAATCTCTGCTATGCAGTGTTAGAGAAAGACCAGCTTGTAAAGAAAGACAATTTTTTTTTTTTTTAAAAATGAGGATGGTGGATTTGGGAAAAAAACAATTGTCATCTCCTGCACCTGGTGGCTGGACTGAAATACATATTTTAATTATATTTGTGGATGTTCAGAAATATTGGCAGGGATTTAAAATACCTATTACTGAGCAGAAATGCTACCTTTGATGACGACCCAATTTTGGCCCATATAAAATGATAGCATAATGGCTGTAGGAAATATCTATAATTCCTTTCAAAAGTCTGAAATAATGTGAAACCCATCTTGGTTTCCCTGCATCACTGTGTAATGCGGGTCTGTCAAAATGTTCAGCCTGGGTGTATTTATTGCTTCACAGTCAAGCATGCAGAATTTACCATTTTAAGATGAAATGCAATGATTATATATGCCACTTCAACCGTTCCTATTTTCTCCTCATCGGATTTTCAAACAAAATCCAAAAAGAAGCTGAGAGAGATACAAGCTGAGAGAGAAAGCAACTGATCTTCTGTTCCCCGTGAAGGAGGAACACAGCAGCTTCGGTGTGGGCTGTAACGTAGTCTGGGGTGTCCCCCCGTTCTATACACTTTCCCAGGCAGTAGTTGCCATAAACAACATTGTAATATTGTTGTGTTGCAAGCACGCTAATCATGTCACACATTTGGATGATAGCGTAAACAGCATAAATGTCTGTTATTGCCACAATAACAGTTTCGGCATAGGAACCAAGACAAGGAAGAATAGGAACTGAAGAAAATAAGGCTGTTATACAGAGATCATTCCAGTTAACAGATGAAGATCCACCTCCAAGAAGCTGCTTTTCCCTTCGCAACAACTTAGTCAAACCTTCACTGCCTCTTGTTGAGGGGTATTTCTACAGCACCATTTTTCGTTCTGCTCTAAATCGGTTATTTCATTGATTTATCTGGCTTTTTTTGTGACTGTCATTTATTAGGATAGTGAAGAGATATGGGAGCAGGCAGAACGATCAAGAGGAGGAGAAGGTGAGAGGAAGTGCATAAAAAATAAAGCATTTTATGGAAAAGGTCCACGGAATAATAAACTATTAAAAACTTCCCTGGGGTATTGTTTTTATACGTACTATACAGTTTAATAGAGAATTGTAGTGTATAATACAAGTCAAAAACCTCATAGAAATAACATGACTTTTTAGTGGGAATAAATGTTTTGTTAGAGCAATTTGTAGGGCATTCTATTTCGTTTCTTTAGAAATGAAGTTATTTTTCAGTAATGAAGAAATAAAACTGAAAAAAATATACAGCCAACCATCTTGAAATATATGCCCATTAAAGGTGCTAAGCAGACCGGTGCTGTGCAGACCATTTTTAGTTGATTATTATCACTTTAACAGTGTAAACTTTTTAGTGCATTTTGTTTGATTTCAGCTACCATTACGTATTATGAATATGAAAAAACCAGACATATAACTACATGCAGTTGTGTAGTCAAGGAAAAATGCGAGCCGACAGAGTGAGGCTTCCTCTAATTTGGCAAAATAGAAATTACCCACTTCTGCTTGCCTTACCACAAAACACCAGATTTCAAGTATAGACAACACTTCATTTTACCACTACCTCCCTGACCATAATTTGAAGAGGTAGCCATATGTAAATATATTTGCCTCTTTAGCACAAAAACTAGGCAAATAGTTTTCCTCTAATATCTCTGTTCCTTCCTGGTCCCATTCAAATAAACAAGGTAAGTTTGCTACGAAGTACTCCTTTTATTTGCTCTTCAGCTAAACACATACCAGTACGTTGTAACTCGATCATGCCTAATCAAAACCACATAAGTGACTACATAAAGGCCAGTTTGTTCAACCTTTTCTTCGGAAATGAGATCATAGCACAGGGAGGCAAATTTTGCCATCCTTCGCCATGCTGAGTAGTGCCTCACCTTGCTCATCCTCCCCTGGGCGTGCAGGGGATCAGTGGCACCGTACAGAGGAGGAATGACCAGGAGCAGCAGGGGCAGGACACAGCTTTGCGCTGCGACTTCCCGAGGAGTCCCAAGGAAGAAGGGAGAGGAGCGCTGTGGAAGGAGGAGCCGGGGAAGGAACGGTGTCCGACAGTAACGCTTCCTTTCCTGTAAAACACTCTGTTTTGGCCATTTCAGCTCTTTTGTCTGGAGCAATGTTTGCAAGCTGGGTGTCACAGTCTCCCTACTCTCTGCTGGAGGGGGATGGCCCTATAGAGCGTGTCCTCCCCGCACGCTTCTAGTTAAATCTGGACTCCTCTCCTCATTTAGGTAGTCCTTGCAAGATTTCCCATAACATAGGCATATATATGGTACCTGACGGATGGCTCTGCAACCCAGTGCTAGATGGATACAGAGTTTTAGTAATGTGTTAATAAAAAACCCAACTAAGATCAAAATACCCTCCACAAGGTTAACGTAAAAAGTGATGTGTTGAGTTAAATTACGCTAAGGAATAAATGGCAAATGCCTGCTTACATCTGTAAGTGGGGCTTTCATGAATAATCCAGCATGCTTGCTAATGATAATGAAAGTGCCCGTGTCTTATATATTAGAATTGCTTCCCCCTTAGTCTCTGCAGGCTAAAAGCTTTGCCTATTGTTGCACTCCATGCTAGGATGAAAAGGTGCTAAGGCAAGGCTTGATTTTTGTGTTGATAGTCTACTGCAGTTAGAGGTGAGTTCTTGTTATTTGCTATCCCACAAGCCTACAAAAAATGGTACTGCACACATATGTCATAGTAAAAAAGATGTTTTATATTTCTCAGCTAATGGATATTTTTTAATAACATATATATTAAAACCAGCCATAAATCTGTAAAAAGCAACTCTACCGGTTACATCTGTGATACTGGCCTGGTGGAGTCATGGAAAGGGGAGGCCTGGCTTTAAATGCAGAATTCAGCTGATACGTGTAGTACCACACTAATTTTAAAATTTACATCAGGAAGGGTGGGGTCAAATACAGAGCTGGTGGGGAATAATCAACTCTTTTTACAGAAAAATTATACTGACAGGAATAACACCCCCCACACCCCCCCACAGCCCCCAAATTACAAAAGTGAAAGCACGGCAGGAGGAGCAGATTACTGGTTAGTCAGTTTATTAGGGCTTCTAGAATTTGTAGCTTATCCAAGAGACATTTTAGTTACGGGCTAATCAACTGGAAAAGATATTTGAAGAAAAAGGATATCCTAGTTGATATAGTTCACAAAGCATTAGTTAAGCCTCATGAGTCTGATGGACAACAAATTATTGTTGAAACAGCTCAAATCTAAAGAACATTTTTCTGTGTCATTTGTTTCGACTTGTTCTTCTTTGTCACCTAAAATCAAGGCAGTAGCTCTGCAGCATGCATTTATGGGCTGCATCAGTGCCAAGTTTATTCTCCTACCATTTCCCTCGTCCTTTTTTCCTGTCTGAAATAGAATGGGCAGGGACTACCTCTCTTGAACAACGGCAGATTTAAACGGGAACAGCCTGCTGCTCACTACTCTAAGACCATTTTACGTTGCTCTGGCAGGATAAAAGAGACTTAAATGGATGTAAAAGTGTAACTTACACTCACTTTAATTCCCCTGTTATATTGCCAGTGATGTGTAAAGCAGCTTCAGAGTAACCAACAATCCAGACCTAAACGTTAACTGTTACAATTTTATTGCATGCGTGGTATTGCTACAAATCTATAACTTGGGGTATTCGGTCCTGTTGCCAAGACATAGGAAGATTTACAAATTACAGCACAGTCCCTACAGTATTATCTGTATCTATTATACTCATGTGGGGTCAAAGTATGCAGAAACTTTGTATGTTTAGCAAATTGTGGCTAAGCGTTTTAATTCAATATCGGTCTGTCAGACAACTCTCCAGGGCACAAGATGAGATGCCAGGGTTTATTTGCTTTGTTTGCTAGACAAATATTTCTCTGTGAACTGCTCTGGATATACATTTTAGCCAGAGGAGCTTCACAAAGACTTTGAGATTGATATTGTTCTCCGTATAGGTTTGCCTTGAACCTCCAAACATAGCATGGCCTGCAACTTGCAATCGCTTTGCCCTGTTACTGACATAATGTTACAGAAGAACGTAAGCAAACCGTACAGGATTGGACAAAAGATCCAGTTAACCTAGCATTCTGTTTCCACCAATGGTCAAATGCAGATGCCTGAGGAACAGGATGAACATACGTGGTCCTCCCCTGAGTCTCTCCCACCCTTCAACCTTTTGCAGCTCGGGGGATTCCTGAATCAGACTTGGTTTCTGGGCACTGAGCATCCCTCCACAGACTTCCCTTACTAAGGTCATGCCACCTTCACCCAAATGCCTGTAAACCGTCAGCATTCACAGCATCCTGTGGCAAGGAGTTCTTCAGTTCTGTTTCCGACTGCATGAAAACCATCTCCTTTATTTTGAATTTGGCTTCTGTTAGCTCTATTTGATGTCTTTTTGTTCTTGTAGTGGAAGAAACTGTGAACAATCAATCACTATCCACTCTGTCATGTCACTCATTGGTTTACATCCCTCAGGCACCTCTTTTTTCAGTCTGAAGGATTCCCGTCTATTTAATCCTGCCTTCAACTGGAGTTGTTCCAATAACTTTGACAAGCCTGTTGCCATTTTCTGAGCCTTTCCAGTTCTCCTACATCATTTGAAATGCAGGGGCCAGAACAGCGTGCGGTATTCAAAGATGGGAAATGGTTCTCTGTTGTGTTCTCTGTTCTTTTCCTCACAATTTCTAATGCTAGATTAACTTCTTTTGACTGCAGTTGGGCACGGACCAGAAATTTTCATAAAACTGGCTATTACAAACTCAAGATCTCATTCTCTAGTGTCACTAGTAAATGCAGAGTTCGTGTAAACTTAGGGGTTTTTCTTCCCTTTCACACTTGAGTTACATTGAATTTCAATTGCCGTTGTGTTATTATTAAGATCATGGGATCTTTCACCAATATTTCTTAACTGGACTTTTTTACTCTCCCGCATCAGTTAGTATTATCAGCAAAGTTTTTCGTCTCACTGCTCATCACCTTTCCCAGATTGTTTATGAATATATTGCACAGCATAGATCCTAGCATCGATCCTGCAGAACTCTCCACTGGCTCTCTCCGCTGCCAAATTATTCACTTACTCCTATCCTCTGATAATGGTCATTTAACAATTTTTTATCCACACAAAGATCTTTCCCCTTATGCCGTTGTTGCAAGGTTTCATTAAGAGACTTTATACCTAACTCAAAGTCTTCTGGAAATCCAGGTGGACTACACCAACTCAATCACCCTAAACTGAATGTTTAGACAACTCCAAGCGGCTTGTGAGACATGGCTTCTCCTTACAAGAGGGATTCAGCTCCTCACCAGGGCACTGTATTTCTCCACCATTTCTCTTACAGCTCCTCACCAGTCACTAGTTCCTCAAATCTAATCTGGAAGGTTTTAATTTTTCCCATTACGAATACAATGGAATAGCTGTATTTGAATTATTAGTCTTTTATTGCCTATTTCTTCTGCAAGTCTTCTCCGCTATAACGGTAGGTTTATTCAGACATGCCTACAGGATTAAGGGCACTTTGAATATCCTGTCATAGCAGTTGTCTGTTGTTCACATTGGGCTGAATTCAGCACCATTGAAGTAAACGTGATCTTAGCCACTTGGTTTGATATGAAAAGGACCAAATTAATTCTTGCTTCATTATTATCACAAAGGCTGAGTGCTCTTTGTATGGTTTTTCCCAGATTATAATTTTTATCGCTTTGTGCAACTACTAGTGGATTCATTCAATCTGAATGGAAAACAGCCTTAATTTAAGATGTACTTAACTTATTCACTCCTGATGTTTTATCGCCTGTAGTCCTGATGCATAGCCTCATTCATCTGAAATCCAGTCCCGCCACATCTATACCTATTCCACCGTTCTCTGCTCCACCACTTAAATCAGCATGTGCTGCAAGCCTGACTCTGTTCTTCTGATGTCTACAGTCTTCTGATTCCAGGGTGCCTGTGTTTGTATTACAACCGGTATTTCTTCTGTGCCTGCATGGACCCAATGTTTGTAAATTCCCAAACCAAACAGAGCCTGGAAATAACTACTCTTGTTTTTAGTAGGTTTATTTCCTTTCTTTTTAATTTCTTAGTGACAGGTATCTCCATAATTAGGAAATCGGCTTTCTCTTCGAGAAATAGGTAAATGGTATTCATTTGAATTCACATGACAGAGATCTAAGGATTCACACAGAATCTGCTCATGCCCTTCAAACGAATGTGAGTAACAGTGTGCAGGCACGGAAAGCTAGTGCTCTATGCACCACCTCAAGGCAAGCTATTCCCACAATTATCTTGCTATCTTCTCGTTAATCAATGGTAGGCTTTGTGAAAGTCCAGGAATGCATTTGGAAAAAGGAAGCTGCCTAGAAACAGAGAGGACCAGAAAAGCTAGTACGATCAAATGCCCTTTACCTTTCCTGTGATGCTACTTGGAGGCTAGAAAACCCCTTTCTTAGAGGGCTCCAAGGCCAGCTGTGGTGCCAGGCACTTGAACAAAGATCCCCAAGGTGATGCAAAGCCTTCAACATGCTCCCCTTTCGGTCTGTGCTCTCACCCTGCTCCCCAGCCTCCACCACTGGTTTTGAGTGGAAACACAACTTCAGTCATTTGCTTCTTAGGTTAATGACGCAAACTCTTTTCCTGCATGTTACAATTTGGAAAACAACAAAAAACAATGCAAAGGAGTGATCTAGAGATTTCCTTCCTGGAATAGTTTCGTTTTTTCATTCTGCCATGGGAAGGAGTGATTTGGTCCATGGACAGCAGAGGAGGGAAGGACTTCAGAAAGCTCTCGTCAGTGGCCCAGCTCAGTTCCCACTGAAAGAGCTGTCTGCTGAGTCTACTGAAATCAGCCAGCTGATGAGCGCTTTTGAAAACGCCATCCTACGCATCTTTTTCCCAGACAGACAGTGGTGGAGCTGGGCATAGAACTTCTGAAATTTCCTTTCCCTGGAGGAAAGTCAGCAAGCCTTGTCTCTCAAATTGCATTGAGGGACAGCTCTCTTCTCCTTTTCTCATTACCATACCCTGATCAGAATTCAGTGTAAACATTAGTGATAGCAGGAGTGGTTCTGGTTGGACATTTTTAGGCCACGAATATGCTGTTAGATAATCCAATTATTTAATCTTCTCATAAAGATGCATTTCTTTATCATAAGAAGATACAGGGTTTGTTTGCTACAAGAAGTAATTGTTATGCTTTAATAATAGAAGTCTGGGTTGTTTATTCAGAGTCAAGGTTTTTATGACTCCTGAGCCAGTGATGCCCAGTAATTAGATCTGTAGCTTTTGGTTCCTTATTATTCAGTGCTGCCGTATTAGAAGGATTACATTTATATATCGGTGAGCCAAAGGAGATTTTTTTTTTTATGAATACTGAACTTCTGAGAGGTTTTTTGAATTAATAACAGTGGAATTAATGCTTTGAAGGCATTTTTATTAAAATGGTGATCTCGGTGGACACTATGCAGTAGCGCTGGTTGAAAACTAGGACATACGTTGGAGAGGAAATTCAAAGATTTTTTACATTTGTTTTAATCACAAATCAAGGCAAAATGTCAAAAAGCTCCCAATTTTTCATGAACCAACATACTGTGAAATACTGAGAGCTGATAAGGCTCAAACTTCTTTTTAAAGGTGCAAAAGAGTAAATGGTAAATTTGAAGGAAATCCTTTTGCCCCTTCTGCAGCAAAATGTTTTCATAAAGCACCTTAAAGAACGTGATGAGGTTGATATGTTCTCCTGAAATGTTTTAATTCACTTCAGTCAGCTCTTTCCAATCGAAAAATCTTTATCTGAAAAACTTCTGAGCAGTGGTATTGTGCAGTGAAACAATGGCTCACCATTGCAAAGACATGCCGAATTCAGGAACATTTTGCTTGAGATGTGCTTCTGCCAACCTGTGCAGCGTGACCATTGTGCCACGGTACCACAGGGTCGAGCCTTCCCTGAACTAGGCCCTTCTCTGCAGGCGACAAAGATAGCCCCATCCCAAGCAGCGTGCAGTTTCGATGCTGTCCGTCTCAGTGCACAGAAAACAAAGCACAGCACAGAGACAGCACACGTAAAGGCAGGAAGTCCGCAGCAGAGCAAAGACATGAAGCTGTGCTCGCTCTCGGGTCAGTGCCTTGATCAAAGGACTATTCTTTCACCTTTGATTTGCTTTCAAGTCATGTGGCTTGGAGTTTCTGTTGAACTTCAATTTTGGACAAAGCTCCCCTCAGTTTTAACTGCGAGTCTAGCAGAAACACTTATTTCCCTAGAGTTTATTTTGGTTTATTTTTCGTAGGCCACTGGAAACTGCCATTCACTTTCTGCGGTTAGTGAAGAATTACAAAATGGTCCGGATTCCCTTAACTGCTTAAGTCTTTCCGCACAGGAGATTATCAGAGAACTAATGGGGATCTAAACCACAGGGGATCAGGTGCCTTGAGATATTGTTATGGACACACCATACACCTTCGATTTATAGAAAGTTTCGACAACGGATCACACTATGTAATAAATATTCTGTTCATTTTTCCTTAAAAGTTTTGCTGCCATATGCAGAGTCCAAGTGTTTAATAACTGTTTTAATCAGGTGCAAAAATGCTTCTCTAGGTCAATATTCTTGATAATGGTGAACTGACAGATACTTCCTCCTTCTATAAATATTACTACTGTTCAATTTTTTTTGAGATTTTGTGATCCTATTTGTTGCAGAGAGTGTGCATTCTTGGGCAAAAGAGATTTTCCTAAGGGCAGGACAACAGCTAAATGAAACGTAAATGCAGGGAATGCATTAAGATACACAGCACAATACTACAAATATTTTGAGTCATTCTACATTCTGTGTTACGATGTACATGTGAGTGAAACTGACCCAAATTTACACTGTTTTAATGCAGAATTATGTGATGCAGGTGCTTAACAAATACCATACAGTTCCAATACATGCATAATACCCAGAGAGAGAACATTATTTCAGGATAGCATTTCTAAACCAAATGGCAAATGTGTACATTTCCTCTGCATCCTCCAAGTACAGAAATAAGGAAACTGTTGCCACTTACTAGTCTTGCTACCTAATGGTACATCCTTGGCCATAGCTTTTACCTCAACTTAAGAGACACTGTTATTATTTTTGTTTGAAAATAATGGGGAAATAAGCTGATTTTTGCAGCCAAAGCTAGCCAGGGACCCCTTAAAATCTAGTAGAAAAGATATTAGTAAGGATGCCCAAGTAAGAAAATAGTGTCTGAAAACTCCTTTTCTTGGTTGCTTACACCCTTAAATTCACAGGCCATGCCCCAGATCTGCTGGACCTAGAGCCTGTGTGTTCATTCATGCCTAACAAGGACAATCAGCAAAACACACTTTCTACAGTTATTGAGGAGCAAACAGGGGATGCTGACTTCTGCTCCTCCATCTCACAGCTGTTCTTCTCACCTGTGCTTATGCTCAGAAAACAAACCCAGAATATAACCTTCTTGTGTTGTAAGAAACAACCCTATGTACCGTATATTGTGTGCCAAAATGTTTGAATATCCATGACATTTCCATGTATTATTTAGGGCTTTTTTTTTTCCTGATTAAATTTTCATCTCTAAGACCCTGATTTAATTTTGCTGGATTCATGTATCTCAAAACCCCCAGTTGTTTTAAACAAAGCTACAGTTAAGTTGTCCTTTTAAAAATCCAGAACACCTATAATCTGAAACAGTCCACTTTTCATGTTTCCCAGGCTAAAGGCTTTTTTACAACTACTTAACCTCTTCTCCTGATTTTAATAAAAGGTTTATATGCCACCATCTAATTCCATGGCAATTTATTTTTCTTTCTATATAGGAGTAAAGTAGCAATCCTTCCCCCTTTTTTTTTTTTTTTTTTTAAATTGAATAACAAATCTGTGTTTCTGTACTATGAAGTGAATAATCTGGCTGATTGAAAAGGCTCAAAATGATTCCTTAGGAAATTCTGTGTACCCTTTTTTTTTTTTAAAGAAACTTTCCTTTTCTACAAAATGGTCTCTCCAGATTACAGTAGTATTGCTGCAGTGGTTTTGGACATTGATTTACAATAGAGCTGTACATTGTTTGAAAGAAGGAGGTCTAGAGGGCAGTACGCAGAATAAAGCTGCTATGGCTTTTAGAAAGTCAATAACACGTTGCAAAAAGCCCTGTGCTACAGAATGGCTCGAGTTCCCTAATGGGAAACCCAGTGGCCTTCAATCTTGTGCCTTAATGTACCTGATATTTGAACTTCTCTCTCCACACCGTAATCATGAAGGCAGTTTAAGCCAACACTTATTACCTTGCAGTTGATTAGCGAGGAGCACGTAGGGACAGTCAGCTGCCATGGCCAAGCCACGGGAAACTCCAAATCACCTCTCCGCAGCCCGGGTAATCGAGCCTGCGGAGGAAGGATGCCGGGGAGGTGATGTTCTGCACAGGATTTGCCTCCCACTCCTTTCAACACAATCTCCTGTTTCCCTTGTAATCCCCACACCAGATTACGGTCGGAAATAGTAAATCTAAATCTGTTCATTGTACACGTAGACCTTAAACCAGTTCATTCCTCCCACTCAGAGAGACCTGCACCCCCAGAACACACCGAGGAGGGAAGATGGTGGACCTGCAGCATCGACAACCCTTCCCCATCCATCCCTGCCTTCCTCTCAGCTTCTGCACACAGCAGCGTTCCCCACCACTTCGGTATGCTTCAGTGTCCTCAGCACTTTAACAGAATATAAATGGCTACGGAGCGGAACTTAGGTGGAACAAAGGATTTCCACCAACCTAGCGAAGGGAACTGAGAGAGGAGAAGTTTTGCTTGTACTGTGCTATGCCTTTACACAAAATCTGGAGGCAGTCAGCAGCCGGGGAGAAGCAAGCCCAGGGCCTTTGTCCAGCAGCTACCTCTGTCTTCAACTCCCCACCTCTTTCTCTGTGCCGCTGTTTATGAAATTGTACTGATAGTAGTAAAACAAATGCAAATAAATAATGGATGGGTGAATACATCTTGGGATGAATAAATTATGGGAGTCATGCTGACTTTCAAGCGTAAGAGTTGTTGCAGTTCATGCTTGAAAGGGGCTGTCATGGGGGGTTTCTCCTGGATCTGCCAGCACTCGCACTGTGGTGCCGCAGGCCCCGGGAGCAGGGTCTGGCAGGAGGGAGCAGCCCGTTTGCACAGGCAGGGGCAGAGGCAAAGGCAGAGGCAGAAGCTTGCTGCCAGAGTACGCGGCAGGCAGGGTGGTGTGAGAGGCGGTCTCCTGCAGCTAGGGCCCTCATGGGAGGTAGGACTCCTGCCTGGAAGAAAATACGCATTTCAAGGGAAAAAAAACCCCAAAACTGTAGTCCAGATTAGTCCAAAGTTCCCCTTCATTTGCTGCTGGCATCCGGAGGCAGCTGAGCAAGGCATCTGAAATCAGTACCTTCCCAGCCTCCCTGGTAGCCCTTCTGACAACCATATGCCAAGCCCCGCAAATGAATTGCTTCACTCTCCTTTTTTCCTATGGGGTTTTCCACCTCTTTCCTTGTAGCTGAAGGAGAAAAATGAAGATTCCCTGCTAATGTAGTGTCATAGCTCCACAGGCTTCAATTTTTCCCAGCAGAGGATCAGATGCTTATACAGCAATGCCAGAGAAACAGGATCAGAGTTATTCCCTATTCGGAGATGGCAGAAACTGTTGGAGAGTCTCTGATAAGGGAGTTGAATGAAGCCCAAGCCTCAAAAAGCTCTGGACCATCTTTTTTTGCCTCAAAATGGGAATGAGTCTGAACCAGTTTCCGAGGCAAACTGCAATCAGATATGAGCCAGAACAACTTCAGTCATAGCTGTACCTTTACCATGAGGAACTGCAACGTTAACTGGTTCAACTCCCTGCCTGTGGCAGAAAGTCCAGCGAGGAAGTTTGTGCCAGTGGGGATGGGTAGCTACACGGACAGCAGACAGCAGATTGCTACGGCAGCCTGCGTCGGGAGGGCGCCAGGGCAGTCTGGAGGGACATAAAGCTCAGGGACTTTCCTGAGAGGCACCGCAGGTACCTCTGGTGCCGAGATACACCACCACCTCCCATTGCCAGCAGCAGCAGAACCATCCTGTTGTTTAGGGAAGATGTTAGATGATCTCATCCTTGTCAAATATGCATCCAGCATATACCAAAAGATTGAACAAATTGCCGTCAGTGGAGACCCAATTCAAAAGATGGACCTTTTAGCTCTCAGCGCAGTCTAAATGAGTCAGTGGTGGACTAAATCAGGTTGAGCACACAGGCAGATGACCCCTTTCACTGCAGTCCAGAAGCAAGACTCTGTCAGCACTTGCTGGTCTTCAGGTGGGACCAGCAAAATATTGCATCATCCCTTACTGTATCCAATCTTTTGCTGAAAACCACCAGGTTGCTCTGAAGGAAATACATTACCCGGTTATCCAACGTACTCTCAGTTTTCTCCATTTTACTAAATTTACTAAATCTTTACTAAAAAATTGGGAGCATCTTAACAAAACATGCTTGTCTGCCTGTGCTCCCTTCAACAAGAAAAATTCTATTCCAATTCAAATTAATATACACACTAAAATATATACTAACTTTTAACTGTAGATACTTCTGTGAACTATTTAGATAGTTATATAGTATACATATATACACACGCCATATATAGTACATTTATATATAATAGAGTATATTATATATAACAGATCTAGTATGTTATAGTATACTATAGTATACAATATATATACTCTCTCTATATAGTATATACTATATGTAACATGTATAACTATATATCATATATATAGCTAACAATTATTTAGAATTAAATTTTATGTAAATATAGTACTCTGAAATTATTTGTATATACTGTACATACTGTTTGTTAAGATAATTCACTGTTTAAATCAATAGAATTATTTGGCAAAGCATAAACATGGAATGTTGTGCTTTCTGCAGACTCATAAAGGAATCATTGATCTTTCAAAGCAGATCTATCGTAACAGTCACAGAAATCTCTCTAAAGCGTGCAATACAATATACAATAAAACAATCCAAATGTAGTGAATCTGGAATATTAAATAAGATATCAAATTTATAGTAAAGGAACTCAAACTAAAAATACTGACAACATTGCTGTCACAAAGAAGAAGTTTTAGCCAAAATGTAATTGCTAAAATAGGGCACAGAGGCAAGAATGTATTTCAAGAAAATGTGTTACTCTTTAAATTCAACCTTTTCTTTTCCTAGCTGATCTCAACCTCAGGTTCTAAGGCCTTCATAATTGCTAGAGGTTATTATGTTTTATTATTGCCTGATAACAAACATTTAATTACCTTGGTGATAATTGCAGCACAAAATGCTCTAGAAATGCAAACTGAATGAATCATCATTAACTCAGACTGTAAAATAACTAGCTCAAAAAAAAAGTATTGCTTTAAAATATAAAAAAGCAAGTTGGAGGTCTCTTTCAAAGTCAGACCAAAGAGAATTTTCAATAAGCTAGCAGTAGCTAAAGTTCAACTTATGGCAAGCAGGCAACTTTCATTTTAAATAATACGAAAAAAAACTGCAACAGGTTTCGTATCCTACTGTGATGTATGTTGTTCCTTTTGTGATTGTTCCATTTTTACAGGGAAAATATGCTGCTAAACTATGTCTGACCTGAGGACTTGGATGTGCCTCCCACGGTTGCCCATGCCCCAGCCGCATCCTGACTCCTCTTTGTTGGGCCCTGGCTCCGTTAAGCCCTAGATCCCTTGCTGCGTCCAGGGTTTTGGGGAATGAAACTTAGGCACCTGAGCCAAAGGGAAGAACTGTTATAACTGTTACACTTTAGCTATGTCCCTAATTTAGGCACCTGAGCAATCAGGATTTCTTAACGTGCATAATTCGTCGCAGTCTTGATAAAGCTGAGGTTTGTATCACAAGGTCCTGACACGTTTTGGCTGTAGTCTGTGCAGACACGCTATGGTGCATGAACTATGGACATTACTCTTTCTCGCTTCCTTGTAACCTCCCTTGTACCCAACCCATAGGCTGAAAGTTATCTTTTATTTACATTTGTTGTATGTGAGATTGGTTTATGCGGAAACTGGCCTTCAAGTTCAAGCTGCGTACATGCACTTGTGTGTGTATCTCCATTCCATTCCTTCAATACTGTTTTCATATCCTGGCCACATTTAATCTAATATGAATAAGGAATCCCCAGAATACTTTGGTTTCTACAAGTCTTGTTAATATAGACAGTCACGTAGAAAGGAAACCCTACCCAGAGCCTGGGCTGAGGGAAAGGCAACAACATGCACTCGCACATTATTAGACATTGGAGAATCTACGTGGGGGACAGGGGGACAGAGAGACAGAGACACTTTCAAATAACACTATAATGGGGAAAACCCCATTAAATTTACACCTTCTAAAATCTATGCTAAAATCAACCAATTATGACTGAAAACCAGGCTTCATTAGTTTCAGTGCTTAAAGAAGTCATTGTTGTCTCACCTTGGATCCTACTTCATCTCCTCCTTCCATGCCCCACAGGGGCTTCCAGAGAGGAGCACACAGCTGATTAGTCAAGAACAGTGAAATTATTTAATGGAGGGCAGTTATACTCTACAAGTATGCGCTACATTTATGTAATCTACTAGCTCACTCGTGAGCTTTGTCCTCTTTGTTAGATGTAGGCATTTAGCCAGAAGAGGTGTTGCCTTAAAACTAAATGACAAATTATTATATGAGAATTAACGGAACAGACACTGATCAGAACTACAGTGGTCTCAGTACCTTGTCCATGCTCCTATGATGTCCGTGTTCACCTCACAACTTTTAGTTTATAGCCATTTCTACTGTGTCATCGTATTCAAAACAGAAAAGGCAAACTAATTTTTTTCATTCCTAACAGAAGTCTCTCAGTTCTCTGTAGTATCTTATGAGCTTTGACATTGAACTCAAAAAGATTTACCTCTTGGCTGCTTGTAAACTCTCCAGTGAAGTAAGGAAATAATTTTGGCTTGAGAAAACCTGATGGCCTTTAAACTACTCAATGCATTCCAAGACACTTGCTTAGTTTCTCCTGGTAGCTTCTTTGACAAAAAGATGCTGATTTTGAAGAAGGCAAAAAAGTGATTTAAATTTGCTGGTCTTTTTGGTGAGAATTAAGAATGCATCACCATGTTGCTATTTTAGCTTTAAGTCTTCAACGCTCATGTCTTTAGCATCATAGAATCCCTCAACTAAATTATTTTTTAAAAGTTCTGTCTTTAAGGTCCAAAATTCACCCAATGCAGATTCACAGTGGATGTGACTTCCTTGCACGCTGTATGTGTTAATAAGAAAACAACGGTATTTGTAATATTTGTAAAAACAATATAATAACAAAAGAAGAAAAATAATCTTTAGCTGATGCTCTGTAGTAACTTCAATAATTTAAAAATATTCAAATAGGTTACCTTTTGCTGCAGAAATACGTGATATCAAAACTAGCTCCAAGATAATCTCCAATGCAGTTCTAATTACTTCAGTTGAATTGCATCAGGGATAACTGGGCTCATAGTATTCTGCAGTTTCTAGGTTCTTAAATCCAAAACCACTGCATAAGGCTAGACCTATAAAAAAATATGTGCCTGGTACTTCGGAACAGTCGAATTTAGTTTCAAAAAGGGAACAAGGTAAAATTATTTATAAATGTTACTCAATATGCAACTCACCGGTCTGAGAATAATACTCCTTAAATTTCTTATTAAGAAGCTGATATAATCTAATCCCTACTAAAAAAATTAATACAAAAGGTGATTTCCAGTTAGGATGGCTGTTATCTTTGTGATGGCTGTTAGTGACCTGATACATTTGCAATGTTAGATTTTAAATACTGGAAGAATTTTCCTGGGCAGATCAGGTGATTCAAGGACTGATTATAAAATATTAGAGCAACAGCAGGTTTTAACATGGTAATGGCTGATTGTGCATGCTTCACCATCAAAAAAAAAAAAATTGAAGTTGATCCTGAATATTTCAGATTTTTCTGCTTTTACTCAAATGGTTTAGACAGAAGGTAAGTATTAAATCAAAATCTAAGGAGAACAGAACATCCCAGATATAAAAATCTAAGGAGAACAGAACATCCCAGATCTGATATACTGTTACACCGGTAAGGATTTTAGAAAAAAAAAAAAAGAGGTTATTTCTTTATTTAAGATGTGTATTACTGCTTGTCTGTTATCCAGTGTCAGAGACTACCTGGTCTGGAAGAGTTTCATTTGTTTCACTCGAGGGCACTAGGTGGCTCCTCAGCTAAAACTGAGAAGCCGGACGGCTTGCATTTGGCATAAAGCTGTCCCTGCCATCACTTGGTGGATGGGGAATGAGGTGCAATGCGTACAGCAATGCATGCACTCATCCCTGGGCACACAGCGCTGCTTCAGCTCTGTCGGAGGCACTGGTGGGTACCTGCCCATCACGCCGGCTGGCCATCAACCGCAGTGCCAGATAGAAGAGGGCTACTGCGGGCTGCTCTGCTCCCTGCCCGGCCCAGCAGTGCCAAACGGGAACATCCCATTTCCTTGTACTGTACATCATCCATTACGTGCTTCCTTTAAGAGCAACCTAGGATTTAAGACACAAATACGGGGTTTTACCCATGTTTGCTGCAGTTTCTGGAGTACAAAAATGCCTAAGTGGAGCCCAGCAGCCTGTTTTTCTTCAAACAAAGGCTGACTTAAGCTGGTAGCTTACACATGAGGATTGTTTAATGATGCATCAAAATCTTTTAAAAACAGATGCGAGATTGGCAGCCAAGTGTGTTAGTGATTTTGGGTTGGGGTGCAGGCAGGTGAACAAGATTATTCATCTTGTCTGACACCTACCTTCTGCCTCACTTGTATATCGATTTCTGCCTGAGCTATTTCTAAGCTAAAGCGGCTACGATGTGTGCATTTGCACCCCACATCATAGAGGCTGTCTTCACTTATTGTCAGATTTTCTAGAGACCACTCAGCCTGAGTATGCATTTTAGTTAAACCAGCCATTAATGCAGATGGAGAACAAACTTTCAATGGTATCTGGCATGGTAGAAAGTAGACTCTGTGATAAACGCATCTAGCACTTTAGACACTTTAGATTCCTCTGGGAGAGCTGCAACATCTTTGAGTGATCACTGCATCATCAAGCTGTGGTTCGTAGGTTAATTGGAAAGTTTGCTAATGCAATAGTTGTACTGGGGCTATGAAGAACAGCACTGCTCCTTTGGACCATTTTACTTCAGATGCTCTAACCCTTACTTTCACGAAGTAAGAAAACCCGCTGATATCCAAAAGCTGAAACAGAATATCATACTTGTTGGTCTGTTCTGAGATCTACATGGAATTGGTTTCCAAAATTGGTTACAGATTTCAGGAGTCTTTTATCCTTTAAAGTCACTGGACCAAATCCTGCCTTCCTTGTCCAGATTGATTAAACAGATCAAATGCCCATCAAATTAAGTGGGAATTAAACGTGAGTTTCTCCTCAGCAAAGAAGGAAAAGATGATAGGACTGAACTCAACGGTAATTCAAATCACAGGTAAAAACGAAGATGTTTCCCTTAGGGGATTTTCTTTATGTATTAAACAGGCAAACTGTTTAACAAGTTCTGACGTGTATGTTAGTGCCAGATACCTGCACAGCTGGCATACTTGCCAAACAATCAGATGCTTTTCTTGTACTGGGCTCAGTTTATCAGAAAAGAAAAAAGTATACTTTCAGGCTTGAGCTTTTGAGGTGCAAAGGACCAACGAATGATGATGACCACCTTGCAGGGGGGTTTCTACACTTCTCTACTGCGAGTGGCTTTCCCCTCACTGGAGAGCACAAGTTCCTCCAGCCAGCGCAGCACAGCAGTGCTGAATGCTGTTTTCTAGCAAGTCAGGAGCCACAGGGTTTGTTTTGCCCGTTCTGACAATAGTCATCAGCAACGAAGTTTAAATGCAACCAGATTTGACCAGTATGCAAGAAGAAGAGAGTATCATTGTGTGTGATTCAGCTATAAGTCTGTATTTAGATCCACCTCGACCACAAAAGTGATTACCTGAGCATGAAACAGCTAATTTTCTGGGCTATGCAAGGTACAATGAATATTACAGAGACTGGAAAATGCACAGCATATTGAAAAAAATTAAATTACAAGACCACACAATAGTAATCCAGTTTTCATTTTAATGTAAAAAAAAGTGGTTGAAGGCAAAGGGCACACATCTTAATATCTACTAGACTCTTACTGTAGACTCTTATGCCATTACTTGAAGCTGTGAATTCTTAAATGTCTTCTGTGAAGGACAAAAAACCTGAATGTCTGAAGGTATCAAAACCCTTCCTCTGTAGGAAAGAAAGATTTATCTGAAGAAGATTGTCATGTCAAACGTGACTGATAACATGTCAAAAATGCATGGCGAGCTGGCCAAAAAAAGTGAAAGTAGAAACCCCCTCCCTGACAGTGGTTTGCAATGGGCTCCTCTCTGCTCCCATTCCTGCACAGTAAGCCAGGATTCTGGTTAACAAGAAGTTTTTGAACTCTGTAACAAATTCATAGTAGATGGTTTCCACTGTGGGATATAAGAAAGAAGAAGAAAAATCATAGAATCATAGAATAGTTTGGGTTGGAAGGGACCTTTGAAGGTCATCTAGTCCACCCCCCCTGCCGTGGGCAGGGACATCTTCAACTAGATCAGGTTGCTCAGAGCCCCGTCCAACCTGACCTTGAATGTTTCCAGGGATGGGGCATCCACCACCTCTCTGGGCAAC
>NW_008794447.1:4645682-4645960 GCF_000699145.1 Aptenodytes forsteri
GGCCAGATTTAATTCTATCAGGGCTTTAGCTTTCCTAACCTGTTCCCTGGCTGCTCAGACAATTTCTCTGTATTCCTCCCAGGTTACCTGTCCTTGCTTCCAGCCTCTGTAGGCTTCCTTTTTGTGTTTGAGTTTGTCCAGGAGCTCCTTGTTCATCCATGCAGGCCTCCTGGCGTTTTTGCCTGACTTCCTCTTTGTTGGGATGCATCACTCCTCAGCTTGAAGGAGGTGATCCCTGAATATTACCCAGCTTTCTTGGGCCCCTCTTCCCTCCAGGG
>NW_008794447.1:4646059-4684176 GCF_000699145.1 Aptenodytes forsteri
TGCCCTAAGGATCTTGAACTCCACCATTTCGTGGTCACTGCAGCCCAGGCTGCCCTTGAGCTTCACATTCCCCACCAGCCCCTCCTTGTTGGTGAGAACAAGGTCCAGCATAGCACCTCTACTCATTGGGGGAAGTTATCATCGACAAAATGATAGCTTGTATAATGTGATGGAATATCCCTTTCATAGTAACGCTTCTTTCTTGCAGCCATTGTGCTACAACCTAAAAGCGTTAGACCAGGGGTAGATCAAAAGCTGCTGGCCACAGAGATTGCTAGGGAAGGGGGAGAGACTGAGTACAGAGAATCCTTCTCCACAGCTGTGTCCACTAGTCCACTAAAATGACACCACTGGACATACCTAGCCAGCCTACATACCCCAGCCTTGGCTTTTTTCCCATCAGTTTGGTGCATACAACAACCGATCAGAAGAAAACCTTAGGTAGGAGGTCAGTACAGGGCTTTGTTTCTAACAGCACTTCCAAAACCAGGCAGTTCCTCAGAAGTGTGTGGTCAGGGCAGGGGTCAGAGCCCGCCGCAGGCAGCAGAGAAGCCCTGGGGAAGGCACCTGACTAACCGCGCAGCAAGGTTTCACACGTGGGGAAAGCTCTTTCCTTGTCTCTGACTCCTGAAGTTGTGCCTATGTAAAAGAACCAGGTTTTAATTGTAATCCATCACAGCTGTCAAAACATCTGGCCAATTAAACCTGGGACCCCTGCTGTATATCGCAGCAAGAACTTTATGCATCTCTTTCTCACTGAAGTGTCTAAAATTATAATCCAGGCTCTGGCCTGCTCCATCCCCTTTGGGCTCCTGCAAAGAACAGACGCTGAAAAATGGACCAACTTCTCTAGAGAAGAATCTCACCACGGGCAGCCTTCAGTAGGCATAAAGGTACTGTAGCTTACCTACAGCACAGTATCTGTACCGAAGGCAGCAAAAGTGGGACGAGGCTGTGCTGCACATCAGGAGAACCTCACTGGCCCTAGCTACAAGCAGAATTGTTTCTGTTTTATACCTGAAACTAGTCCTGCATCCTGTGGACAGAAAGAATGATGGTCAGTCAGAAAAAACAGTGCTGCCTAGTTTTCTAGATTCATTTTCTTATGTAATTGTTGTTGCAAATTATATAAAAATATAATTATCATAATAATTATTATAGTTATTTATTTGCAATAATTACATTTGATTATAATTGTATTATTTTATTATATTTTTATAATTGTTTTTATTGAAGAAAGGGTGTGTTTCTATAAATGTCCTTGATTGGTCATTTTTGTGTTCAGGGCTTTTTAAAAACTGATAAAGCCATTCAAATAGGGTTTCTATGTATTGTTTCAGCTGCCTTCTATCTAAGGTAATAAATTAACAATGATTTTGAGTGGCAAAATATATACTATATATACATACGCAAACCTAAATAATTTCAGCAACCATGTAACTCCATTACTATTTTTTACTACTCTACTGGTAAAAATAATGCTGAAAATTTATTCCAAGAATTCATATGAAAGCAATAAAATAAAGTAAAATGATCATAAACCCAATCACATATTTTATAGAAAATAGGAGTATAAAATCACTTTGTGTGAGGTTTCTCTGCTGCAAAGCAATTTATCATTTAAGAAAAGACAACTTTCTGTTGTGTTTAAGCATCTAATGTGTTCAACTTCTTGCAACCCATGCAGGACTGGGAACAGGTTTTATTATTTTCAATTTCAAAAAGCTTTACTCATCGCTGGTCATGCTAGCACAATCTTTCAGTGCCAGTGGTAGAGTAATTTGCCAGTTCTGGTAAGTTTGCAAGAGATATCCCTTTCCTTTTACATTCTGAAGTTTCAGGCATTTCACATACACCTTCCTTTAGCTGTAAAATATCTCAATTTCCTAATACCCTAGGACTACTTCATTGGCCAAACTTTTGGGATGTGCTCAAATTTAATGCATAAACCCCACAATTTAGGAAAGTAAAAACAAGTTTAATGCTACACCACTTTAGAGAGACTTTCAATTAATTCAGCTGAAGTAGTATTTCGGATGTTTCTCTTTAAGAAGCAACTTGGAGCTCACACACTTCACAAAACACTGACGTGTGACCTAGGCTTCTTTTATTCACCTTTTATAGTCCTTGATTTATAACGTTATTTGATTTACATTACAGGAAAGATCTATGAACATCTCTGGGCAGTAAATTCAAATTAGATCAGCCATGTTATTCCAGTTTATTTCCCCTATTTTATTACAGGATACCAAACAATGCAAACATTCTTACTTAGCACCCCTATGCTTTATCCTATAACTCCGTTCCTAAAAATATGTTTGCTATCTGAAGCGGAATTCTCCTGTAGCCACCCGCATAAGCTCCATGAAATACAGCGTTGCACCTTCAGAGGACACTACACCCTTCTGAGTCATTTTTATGCAATATAGTTGAAGGGAATTTTTTCTGTCCAAGCTCTACTCTTGTAAAGGCATGTGTTGTTATTTAAAAAATGTATATAACTATTCATCTTGGCAGGCTAATAAGGTGCAGAACTAAAACCCTCTAGAATTTCTTAATATTACAGTATTTAGTGGACTACGGTTCTGCTTATTACTAAGCTAATTGTACAGTAGTCTCTACAGTTAGAGAATAGCTTAGTAATAAACAGTACTGCAGACCACCCAATCTACATTTCCTTTTTAAAGTTGCAGTCAGTGACAAAATCAAAGGAAGGACTCGTCACTTTTAACTTGAATTCAGTAGTCTTAGACTGCTGTAAAGCAGTTGGTATAGCCTATTGCTGGGATGGGGAGAGGAGAAGTGAGCACAGGAGGAAATAAAGCGAAAGGAACCAGAGGTGCAAAACCTTTCACTTCCCATCAAAAAGAAGTAACTGTTGTTCACATAAAAGTGTACTGCTTTAAGGATATGAATATCAGTCCCAAGGAAACTGTAAAAATACCAGGCTAGAGCATACCTTCTATGAAGCTCAACATTTACAGAACATGTTTTCTCCCTTCACTCTTGGCTGTCTTCCCAGGCAGTAGTTTCTCAGGCTAGCGTGTTGTGATCTAAATGCTAGGCTGGGTTGTAAGCTAACTTAAAATGCAAAGTAAAAAACAGTGCTTTAAAGTCAACGTTTCCTACCTATTAAGTGTACTGTTTCTCCTAAACAATTTGTGAATTTGCTCACAGCAGTCACCCTGTTTCCCTGTGCAATTACTCTGTTAGTGTTCTGACAACAGACCTATATATAGTACTGAGATCCTTCACTCTTCACCAAACTCCCTGTTGGGGTCTCTGGAAATTTTGCTTCATTAACGACTGTTGGTTCAAAACCTTCGCAGTCAGTTTTTTCTTCCTCCTGAACCATCACGTCTGATAACCTGAACACAATTTCTTCCAGACTCTCTCAGGAGAGTTTAAGCAAATGTCTGCTTGTCTTTTTTTTTCCCCAGAAATAGTCATAATAATGTTAGCGACCTGGTTACACCACCGTGAATCTGGACTTACTCCATTGCCTTTGAAGGACCTAATCTGCATTTACCCCTGTATTACTGAGCTGAAATCCAGCTCAGTGGGGCTACTCGTGTGGAGGATTTGGTCCTTGTAAAATCTCATACCGTTGGTTAACAGCTATCACATAAATAGGAATGAAAACATAATCCTGAGCTGAAATCTAAGCAATTGACTAGATCTAAGGAAGAAATGTTTTACGCTGAGGGTGGTGAAGCACTGGCACAGGTTGCCCAGAGAGGTGGTGGATGCCCCATCCCTGGAAACATTCCAGGTCAGGTTGGACGGGGCTCTGAGCAACCTGATCTAGTTGAAGATGTCCCTGCCCACGGCAGGGGGGTTGGACTAGGTGACCTTTAGAGGTCCCTTCCAACCCAAACTATTCTATGATTCTATGATTTCATTATAGTAGCTGGGCCAACTGCCAAAATGATAGGATGCACTTGATTTTAAGCTTTCGTTTCACACACTAATCAAGCTGAATTAGCATAACAACTGCTAGTCTTTCCCCTTTTCCCGAGGTCTAGTGTATTGATGGAGCAAAAAGAGATAATGAATTTGGCTGCCTGGTATAGACAAACCAAACAACAGATACCTCTGCAAAGATTTGTAAGGAACATTGCTTCATCTTCCTCAGCAGAGACCACAACTCCAAAAACAGATCAAATGATTTGGTGGAAGGTTCAAAGGGAAAAGATGATGGTTTTCTCCATTTATTTATTTACGGTTTAATCTTTTCTTCTTTCTTTTTTACTGCAATCTCTCTTTTCTCCCTATTGGTGAGTTTGTTCTGGAAAAATGCCCTTCTGTAGAGGTCTTGACTGAAGGACAAAACCTGACAAGTCAGAGGTCAAAACTCATTCAGCTCTCCTCTTATCAGGTCTTCTGTCTGGCATGAAAAATATTATTCCCCTAGTATTTGAGAGTCTAACTTGTCTCTTCCAGCAGTTTCTGGGGCACTTGTATTTTGGATGCTTGTCAATACCCAGTCCTCTCTCATGCAACTGAGAGCATGGCAATCCCCAAGCCTTGCAGATAGAATCATAGAATCATCGAGGTTGGAAAAGACCTCTAAGATCATCGAGTCCAACCGTCAACCCAACACCACCATGCCCACTAAACCATGTCCCTAAGTGCCTCATCTACTCGTCTTTTAAATACCTCCAGGGATGGGGACTCCACCACTTCCCTGGGCAGCCTGTTCCAGTGTTTCACCACTCTTTCAGTAAAGAAATTTTTCCTCACGTCCAATCTAAACCTCCCCTGGCACAACTTGAGGCCATTTCCTCTCGTCCTATCGCTAGTTACTTGGGAGGAGAGACCGACACCCACCTCGCTACAACCTCCTGTCAGGCAGTTGTAGAGAGCGATGAGGTCTCCCCTCAGCCTCCTTTTCTCCAGGCTAAACAACCCCAGTTCCCTCAGCCGCTCCTCAGAAGACTTGTTCTCCAGACCCCTCACCAGCCTTGTTGCCCTTCTCTGGACATGCTCCAGCACCTCAACGTCCTTCTTGTAGTGAGGGGCCCAAAACTGAACACAGTACTCGAGGTGCGGCCTCACCAGTGCCGAGTACAGGGGCACGATCACTTCCCTACTCCTGCTGGCCACACTATTTCTGATACAGGCCAGGATGCCATTGGCCTTCTTGGCCACCTGGGCACACTGCCGGCTCATGTTCAGCCGGCTGTCGACCAACACCCCCAGGTCCTTTTCCGACAGGCAGCTTTCCAGCCACTCAGATACGTCCAGCCCCACAGATGGGGACGTATCTTCGATTTCATCCACAAAACTTGAGGCAGGTAGGAGAGCTCCTAAATCACCGTTGCCATAAATTCACAGCAGCACCAGGCAAAAGGCACAGGGAACTAATGACAGCGCAAATTGGGAATGGCTATTAGACATCTAAGAAAACAAATACGAGGCAGTAGTAAACATAGGACAAAAATGGATATAGGACCAGAACCCCTTAACCACCCTGACAGTTACATCTCTGTCTGTAAACAATAAACCAGTTATGCACAGCAGCCCTTAATAAGAGAACAGCTAAAGCTGAGAACATACTGAGAAGGGCAGAGGATGATAAACTATTTCGGTCTTGGAAAACAGACTCCTCTTTATTTAAGTGCCAGTCAGACTTATTCCTTGCTCACAGAATACTGAAAACAAAACACAAGGTTTCAACTCCTTGCTCAGGAATGACTGGTGTTAGAATATGTAAGAGGAGATTAAATTGCCACAAAGCAGCAAGAGAAAGCCTTTTTTTTTTTCTTTTTTTTAAATCCATGCAATACTACAATGTAGATAAAAAGAAGGAAAAGGTTTATCTGACACAACAGGCTGGGCACTGGATGTTAAAGGACAGCTCTAGGTGAAGAGTGGTCTGCTTTACATCCCTCTTCCTGCAGGTGGTAAGCCTGGTCCTCAAGGCAAGTCTCGCAGGGGTGCTGGATGGACTTCAGGGAGAGCAGCTGGGTGGGATCCCTGCCTGGTGATTAGAGGAAGAAACATGAAGGAAAGACTGAGCAGCAGGTAGCCATGAAATGGGACAGTCTGAGGTTTCAGGTGTCCTGTGTGGTGTTTGGGGTGGGATGAGGCACCATTTCTTTATGGAGAGCCCCAGTGGAGCTCTCCAAAACAGAATAAGGAGGATTTGGGGTAAGTCTCCCCACGCATGCTTCAGCCAGTCCCAGCACGCCTACCCATATTTCCAGCTGATGGGGTGCAGCCCAGCTCCATCCTGGAAGCCACAGATCCACATTAACGAGGCAGGCCCAGGCTAGGTGGCTGGTCTATGGGACAACATCGAGTTCCTTGTGGTGGCAGGTGCTGGTCACCATCCTCCCAGGACTGCTGCCTCAGTGCTCTCTTTGGTTTGCTGGTTTTCCTGAAGTAGTTGTTTTCCCTCAATGGAAAGGTGATTTCTGCCTCATATTCACTGTGGTAACGTGTTTCCTTTTGCTTAGGCTGATTTAGGGTTCAACACCCTGAGGGGGAGTCAAATCTGTATTGAACTATGGCTGTGAAAATAAAAGGAAAGCAACACCAAAGAGGAAGCAGACAAAATGCCACAGCCTCTGCCACTTTGAGAAAACAAGAAGTACGTCTGTGTGCACTAATGCTAAACTGGTGCAGAGCAAATACAAAAAGCTGTTAAATCTAAATGGTATCTTTTAATACCCTCTTTGCACTATCAATAAAAAGAGTTGAGCAATGGTGACCTGAATCTTTCCTGACTTTTTCTCCACACAGACTACAGTGAATGAAACAGACTCCATTTACCTAAGATCCCTCATAAGATTTCAGCTAATACAAGCCCTTAACATTCTGTGTTTATATTCATTTTTTCATGTTCTCTAAGATTCTACAACTTGTGGGATAGGAAGCTGCTACTTGGCACATATCTCCTCCTACAATGTGCTCTGCACAAGGCTGTTTCAGTAATTAATATAAAGAAGAGAAGATCCCTTCTGCTTAATAGCTGCTTGGCCCCAGATTAACTGCGTAAAACATATAAGCCCACCACAGAAAGTGAAATCTAGCCAGAAACAGGCCAGCCCTCCCTAAATTCTGAGCGATTTTTCTCTACAGTCACTTTCTTAAGAGCAATAAGGTGTTCAAATGAAAGTCTTGTTACTTAACAGGGGGGGAAAAAAGCATTTATCTACCATTGCCAAATAATGAACGCTTGAGAACAAAACTGAAGTGTACCAAGATGCTAAATATACAGATAATCTTGATAGCCCACTATTTATTCTCCTCCCTAAAGTTAACTGCTAAGAATGTGATTATGTTCTAGGTACATGACTAGTTGCAGGAGGAGAAATATTGTTGCCTGTGAGCTACAAAAAAAAGGATTTTTATGCTTCACAGAGGAGGTAAATGATACTGACTTATGCACCAGCTGAGCAGAAGTAAATGAGTCAGCATGTTGGAGGGATGGAGCTCTACTCTCCATCATTCTGTGCTTGAGGATGCTGGGTGCAAGGTTGGAAGTAAACAGAAGCTCCTCATTTCTTGCCTCTATGCAAGGGAGGCAGTCCCATGGCCCACGTAGGAGTTATTCCTAATAAAAACATCTCCATAAAACAGCAGCGTATTTGGTCATGACAGTCTATACTTCAGCATAATATGGAAATTACTGTAGTAGAGAAAGTTTTAAGTAAAATGAAAAACGTTATTATAAATCATACTTAGAATTTTTGGAGGGAAAAAAAAGCGTGCTCAAAAAACAGTCCTTACTGTTTACATCCCAAAAAGCCAGAATTAGTTGCCTTCCCTGTAGGCAATTTAAGTAGAAAGGGCAAGGATTCAATAAACATTGTGACTGAACTGCCCTTTAACGTCTCAGAGATGGTGACTGAGCATAAAGGCACTTTGAAAGAACTGTCTAGGGGAAGTGAACATTGTCACTGCCTCTGCTGAATATCTTCCGTGAATAAAGGAATTCAGTCTCGAAGCCTGCTACCAGCACCTTTTATTAACTTCGGTGAATAACTGAATACAATGTTTATCAATCTGAAATAGAAAAAAAAGCATGGAAATACATACATGCCGGTACTATTGCCTACTGACACGTTCAGGCACTACGGTCCCAATTTTCAGTGCCCGCATGTGTAGTTTCCTACAGTTTTATTCTTTCTTCTTAGGACAGCTATGTCACACATTTGTAAGTCATCTTTTAGAGCAGTTTTCAGACTGTCCTAGCATCAAGTTGCAACCGAGAGCATCACCAGGAACAAGGACAGGCATGCCCTGATACTCTTAGCTGTGCCATCCTGCACCCAGCTGCACTCCTGGAGTCCTAGAAGTGACACTGAAGTTACATTACCTGTCCTAAACCACGGAGAAGTAATCTCCTATATCGACAAAAAGCTCTTGGAACCACTCGTGCCCATGATGTGGGATCTAGCATGCAAATATAATAATTTTACAGCTTAATTTCAATAAAGTGACCCTAAACTGATTGCCTTGTCCCCCCTCTCACCTGTCTCCCCTGTCTTAATTTAAAAGTTAAGCAGTGCTACCCTCACAGTATTGGCAGGATCGGCCGGAACCGACGAGCTGTGAAGTGAGGGGCGCGTGTGCAAGAGCCTGCGTGGCAACACACCGTGGCAGACGTGGCACTGCTGCGGTGGGGGGGGCTGCTGTGCTGCACCCCGGCCCTGGCGACCAAGGGCGGGGGGGGACATGCCGGTGGAGGAGAGAGAGCCCAAAGTTGACCTAGCAGCTAGCTGGGGAAGCTCAGTTGCTTTGGCTCTTCCATAAGAAATTACTAACACTTGAAATATTTTAGTCTGCTGTTGGGGGAAGGAGGGCATACCCCAGTGGCCAGGGTGCAGAGCACCCATTGCATCAGGAAATGAGTGTTTTTCCAGCAGACCCAAAAAGCAAATTTGATTTTAGGAGCTCATCTCAAAAATGAATGAAGTGAAGATAATAGTTAAATTCGTCATTATCTGCTTATTCAGAAATACTACCATACCATTATAAGTTTTTCAAAGTTGTCAGATTATAAATGGATAAACTGCTACAAGGTGGGCAATGCAAGCCTGATCCGAGCTGATATGAGCTGTATTATGACCAGCTTGTAAACACCCTTTCTGCACTGCATTATCCAGTTTCAAATGTCAGAAGCACCCTCTGCAAGTGCCAAGCCAAATTCTTACATGTTCTTTATCCACTTTGCTGTAAAGGAAGGCCTTTACACCAGCTGGTGAGGCAGATCGCGCTTACTTCTGCATTTAAAAAATAAGTAAATGCCAGTAACAATTCAGCCAATGCTCGCAGCCGGGCCACTGCCCCCCAAAAGGGCACCCTGCTTTGTGATTTTACCCTTCACCTTCGCACAGTGAGAAAGAGCAGCAACTAGCAACAGTCGTGGTGGTGCTCTTTGTGATATAATTAGAACAGGAAAGAGACTCTTAAGCTACTAATTTGATTTAGGCTGATGACCAAGGCCAACTTTTCACCAGATTCTCTGTCAATCAGATAAAAATGGTGCTGCATCTCCAGTCCTCATCCATTTAGCTCTCCAAACCCAGAGGATTTTTGATCCTGCGTATCTGCCTACCAGATAAGAAGCCAACACTTCAAAATCAGTTTCCCTTGCCCTCATACTTTGTGTGCCGGTTAGTACACAAACTCTGAAACCTTGACTACCAAAGAAGAAAATCAATGTCATTCTGAATCAGACAAAGGCAGGGGGGATGAAAAGCACATTTTACAAACTCCTGTCAATGTTTAAAGGGCTCTTTTTAAATTTACACTTCCTGATTACAGTGACCTCCATAATAACTTACATTCCAGTTCTTCCAATTTCAGCAGAAATGACACACCTCAAAGGAAAAGGAGGTTTCAGGAAGTGATTCAGAAATTGGTATTATCACTTGTATCTGTTAAGGCTTGTTCTTTCAGCTCTATGTTTGTTTTTGCAGTCTAGCATATAAGTGTCTGCTAAGTATCATCTCACTTTACCGACATGGTTGGAAAACACAAGGGAGGGGAGAGGAGTGGGTTTGTAGCACTTTATCTCCAAACAGTAACAGGAAAGGTCATTTTACACCTGAAGCTTTCTGCAGTGTGTATACTGCCCAGTTCAGAAGACATGACCCAGATGACTGTTCTTACATTCAAATAGCTAACTCTCAGATTTCTAAAAATATTTTTAGATTTTTTTTCCCCCCTCACTGTTTTAAATCCGTTTTAAACCTCCTGGTTCTCTGGTTATGTTAGATGTCTGCCAGCCTCACTAGAATTCTTGACATGTTTCGCCAGAATGACCTTTATCTTATACTGAACAAAAAGCTTCAGAGAGTAACTATAAGGTCTTCCTTACCATTTCCATGTTTATTTTGCTGCAGGCTACATCTGATCACAAAACTAACCACCACCCCCACTTCACGGGAATTTTTCTTATTTAGGAAAAAAGCAAATAAAACAGCACAGAGAAATCAAGTCATAACAGATACCGATTGCACAGTGTCCTCTCTCCCAGTCAGTAATGAATCACGTCCTCAGTGCTGTGAGAAAGGGGCATTGAGTTGCTGAAGGTGCCTGATTTCAAAAGAAACCAACTAAGGGACGTGATACCATGTTGTACTTGCTGGAGAGGACCCAGAAAAACAAAAGATACAGGAATTTGTATGGCTAGTAGTTGCTTTTATTTTTTGCCCTACAAAGTCTATGCCATTTTGGAGGTTAAAAATTCAACCTAGAATAAATAAGGGCAAATTATCAACTACTCCAACTTCCAGAAGATCATCCCATATAACCTGCAGACTGCTGTATACCTCAGAAACCCTGCAAAGCCACGCACAAGGGCTTTACTTTTATCCTAGTCCACCCCCTTGTGACTCCCTCGGCATGCAGGTGCTGATGGGGAAGCTCCTCCAGATTACTTAGCTTGGGCCCATGCCCCACAAATTGTATTCGCAGCTGGCTCCTCTGGCCCTGATGGGTCAGATAGTAACCAAAGGAAGACAAAACATCTGTCCCAAAGTCTTCAGCCAACTACTATTCATTATTTCACAGAGATTTTATTCAGTGTAAGCAGCCTAGCACGGGTACCCTGATGGGGCTGTAGCTGGCAGGTCTGTTCCCTCTGCAGACTGAAGTGGCTGTGATGCTCCTCGCCTCTGTCTTGCGCAGTTACGCAGTGAGGCCGTGAAGTGTTGGATTTTACAGTGTTTCGAACAGGTAGTGGCTACAGTACAGTGGAAGATTAATTGTGCCACGCATGTAGCTTATACACTAGTTCTGCAAGCAGCCTGTTCTTACATTAGCTAAAGTGATGACTCCCTCACCACAGATATCAGTGGGATGGAGATCAGACTCTGTGTTTGCAACTTTTGGATTCCTCACGCTGAAATAGGCCACATATAGGCAGTGTTGTCATTTTTTATTAATCACAGGTAACATAATTCTGGTCACTGCTATAGGCTGTTTTGTCACTATATATAATCCTGCAACTTTCACACAATTTTTGCAAAGCAAAATGAGAATGAGGAACTAATCCCCCTCAAAATGTCTTACGGCTTTGAGGAAGAGAGCTTTATCTATGTGTCTAGAGGCTAATTGTTCAAGTCCCAGCTGTTCTGCCAACTGTGATTAATATTTTTCTGCCCTTCACAACACAAGACATTACATTCAGTTGCACAGTAGCTATTATTCCCCAGTTCTGCAGAAAAAGGAAGTCTAAAAGTGATTTGGACAGCATTGAAACCAGGACTGACAGGCCAGTAAGGGCTGTCGCACAGACTGAGGAGAAGTCAAATCAGATGCTTCTAGAATAATTTGTTTCCTATATATTGAATTAGTGTACGACTTCAAAATTTGTGTTAATATATCTTTTACTGCTGTACATTTGTTCCTTTGACTAACAGCATCCAGCCCTTTAAGGACGAGCTCTGGCAGCCTCCATGCTTCCTTGGGACTGTGCTTCTCAGGCTGCAGCGTGCGCTCCAGCGGCGGAAGGCCAACCACCTCAAACCGTACACAAACTGGGGTGCAGACTGGTGCTACTGACAAGGGTGGCACCTGACAAAAATGAAGAAATAACATTGAGCACCCTTTGTCCTAGGCAGCTTCGCTTGTATTCCCAGAAACAAGGTGACTGAGCCTGTGCAAAATCCAAAAAGATTAGGACTTAATATAATAAGCCTCTTCCCAGAACACAAAGTGTGGCAAATGAACGATACAGCCTGTCACCTCTTGATACCGAATGAAATCCTGCCTGGCTCAAGCAGGGATTAAAATTTATTCCCAGCTAATTGATGTTTGGAATCACCGCACTAGATTAATTAGTCTCAGCTCCAGCTTCTGCTTCACGTATTTGCCTGTGCAGCTTTGAGGTAGTTTTTTAGGTCAGGCACAAACTCTCGGTGTGTGTTTGTGCAGTGCCAAGCATGAGAGCGTGCGGAGCCCCCCAGAAAACTCTCGGTAGTAAACCCGCTGTGGGGGGTTACAACCGATCTGGTTTGAATTTGGGAAGACTGGCAAAATTATAATAAACTCCCAGGGCCGGGCTGGTGGGAGTGCACAGAGCAGCAGACAGACAAAAAAGACAGGGATTATTATCATTTAATGTTGTGGGCTTTGGTCTAATTTTGTGATAGTCAACATTTTGCTGCTGGTGGTGGTGTAAAATAACAAGCTGCCATGATCAAGTATGTCCTTTGTCCAAAAGCACAATAAAACCAAATGTAACCACAATTGGCGGAAACTATAGAAAAGGAAATAAATTTAAAGAGGCATCCCAGAGAATTTCAGTAGCTGTTATGCCTACCCATTTCCATATTTCTTCTTTCTAAAGTAAGAGTACATAGTGGCGACTGGAAAATGAAGTGGTTTAATTCCAAGCTGGGAGAAAAAGGCAAATTATTGTGATTTCTTCAATTAATCAAAAATTTTGTAACACAAGTTCACAGTCAAAACACGTCAATAAATTATAAATGTTTCAGTTCTGTTAATTTATGCAAAGACATTTTAAATAAGAGCAAAACCCAAGACACTTCATTCTGCAGCTGTTCAACAAGACATTTAAATGTTTTCCAAAATAATTCTCCTCGCTTTAAAATAAAGTTTCTACAAAGCAAAAGATATAATGGGGAGGGAAGAAGAACTACCAGACAGAAATTTGTTTCTTTATAAAAACGGTTTCAATAAAATGTTTTTGATTAGCTTTGAGTACACATGCTTCTTTAAAATTATCTTGAGAAAAAAAGATGGAAGACAGAAGGATTGAATTATATTAGAATAAAATTCCAGTTAAAGAAGGACAACAGGCAATTCTTTCTGATTTAGAGCTAGGAGCGCATTAGTACCATTCTTCCCTTTGGGGGACTGTTTACCCTTTAGAATAAATCCAGTTAAAGAAGGACAACAGGCAATTCTTTCTGATTTAGAGCTAGGAGCGCATTAGTACCATTCTTCCCTTTGGGGGACTGTTTACCCTCAACCAAAACAACCCTGTCTCAGTTTACGAGAAATTCAGGACGAGCTGCTATAACAAACTGCCAATTGCAATTCAGTCGGGATTTCATCTTACTCCAAAAAACAGCCATCATAAAATTTTTACATTAGAAAATACATCCCGTTACTGTACTTTAGGGTTTCTATTATTCCAGCTATTTCTTCCATTACCAGCCCTCAGTCCACCAATTCTGCCTCAGCAGCCTGCAAGCAGTGTCTCTCTCGGAACATCTCCGTGTTGTACGTAAAGTGTTTCCAGAGCAAAAATTATGTCGTTCTGGGCTCTGCATGGAACCTGTAAAGTGTTTCTCCCTGCACGCTCCCACATGACGGCCATTACACATATCTGTTCCTGCCCTTCCTTTAACATGGTAGAGGGAGCCAGTTACGGTGAAAGGGACAACTGCTACCACCTGAAGCCACCTTTCCATGTCCTCAGAAGGGCACTGTATTCATGAGCCACACTTGAGTTGTGTCTTCGGAGATATTCTTCATATTCACAAAATTCACATTTCCTAAGTGAACGCTGACAACTTTCTCTCACTGTACAACTCCAAAAGGTGGGGCCATAGGCATGCATCTGTACTGCCTGTGCTGTAATCCTACAATCAGTTGTCACATAAAGGTGGTCACAGCAGCAACAGCTGGTTATGTGAAGGAGGGTTGTTAGGGAAGTACTCAGTAGGATTTTAGTTGCCTGAATTGGAAGTAGGAAAACGTGACTGTGGGCAACTGCAGATAAGCTGGACTGTATGAGTCACTGACTAAGAATTACTGGTAGAGTCCAAATATAATAGATTCGATCCAGTAATACTCGAAGGTTTACAAACTACCTCAAAAAACTTAAATTTTTAGTCACTGTCTCAAAAGCATAAGAAGGACAAGAAGAAAAATTGAGTTTTCACTGCACTCTCTCGCCCCTTGAAATCTCCAGGGGAAAGTGCGAATATTTCTGTCTCCACCTTTCTGAGAAGGCCAGGAAAGGGAGAAAGGGATATTTGTACGGAGGCCGCATTCTCGCTCCAGTACCAGCTTTTCTAACATCTAATGCATAATACAAAGTTTATCCTGACAAGTCGTTTGAATATTGCTCTCTGAAAGCATGAAGCAGTTGAACCTACAGCACTGCTAACATTGCTGTGTGCACTGGAGCTGGTTCCCAGCTGCCAGAAGCTCTTCCAGGAGGTGCTCCTTTGGAGTGTTTGTAAACACCTACACACACCACTGAAGAGGGTTACAGAGATTTGTGAAAGGGGAAATAAAAAGCCAATAAAAAGAAGCATTTTCTTATTAGATATGGTTTTTTTTTCCTTCTGGGGTTTTCACTTCTGGATAGCAGAAATAGAAATATGGTAAACGTACTTTCTTGATTAACTGACTTGCGCCTGCCGGCAGATAAACTCAGTTTATTTCATCCATCCATTCTATCATCTATTATGATTAGTATAGCTATGTTCCATATGATTTAAGGAAATTTCAATATATTTCCTTATACTTAATTTTTGTACTTCCCATTTTGCTGGTAAAACAGCAACAGGGGACATTGATTAATAAGTATTGTATAATTCTCAGACACATTTAGTAAATCACTCTTCTACTATAGACTTTCATCAGACATATAAATAGAAAGAACAAGGGAAACTACACATAACATTTGTAAAAAAATCATCCAAATTACTATCATTTAAAATGTTTGTATAATACTAATACAATGTTTGATCATGAGAGACAAGGAAAAAATAAGTTGGCACAAAATTAAAAAACCCCAAAAGGTCATAAAAATGAGCCTTCATATACAAAAACCTAACCACATCACACAAAAATGATTGTGGTGATAAAAAAATGCATCACAGATGATTTGCTCCATCTGTATGCTATTTGCCACTAAGCACTCTATCAACATCATGTGGTAATAGCAAACTGCTGCAGGATTATGGCTTAACTCTGCTAGATGTTTACAACAACAGAACAAAAAGTAGTCCCTGTCTCAGCCCACAACCTTACTCTGGGCCAGATAGTAATGGCTTGGAGGCTTCTGATGTAGGGTCAGGATTTCCTTGTTGGAGGAGAGGTTACTGTGACCAAAGTGTTTTCCAATTGTAATTAGGTACGTCGTATCTGGATTTGATAAATAACAGGGCTTCACTTACTATTGTTTAAGGAAAAAAACCCAGAACCCTATGTTTCAAAACAAAACAAAACAAAAAAGATTTTTCTTTCTGTACAAATTTCCATCCCTACCTTGTGTCCTGTTACCTGGGAACCTCGCTGTCATAAACCATCACCTCAGGGCCCAAGTTAGTAGGAACCACTTGAAACGACACACTGAGAGTTAAATACATCAGCACCCAGCTACTCTATAACATAAAGGAGGCCTTCAAGACATGGCAATTACCCACAAGAGCCTCTGAAACATGTGCAGCTCCAGACGATTTCAATAGGAACCTGGCTTATTGTCTCAAAAAGATTTGTATCAGATGTGTTAGTTTATAAATTAAAAATATTTCTCCTCCCCTACCTCCCTTTCTCTCCTGCCAACCGAATGACAGACCCTTTGGACAGGATTATGAAACTTTAGCTAGGTTATCTTCTTCTTATGCACCATGACCAGTATATGGGCTTTAAAGGCCAAGCTACATTTCATGGGAAGTTGACTGAACTGGGAGAAACAGGTGCATTGCACTTTTTCCTATCGAGATTCAAATAATATGTCATTTGCACTCCTAGAAACAGATGATGACATAAGCAGCGTTTGATCTGATTTCCTTTTAATGGAAGATATGATACCAACTGATCCATGTATTTATAAAAATGCACACATTCCCTTTTGATTTTATTCAGCACTCACTAGCAGGGATACGCTAAAGGGAATTCATTTTTTTATATCAAAGATACAAAAACAGTATCTTTGGTTTGTTATCACCAAGAACCACAGAAACATGAGCTCTTTCCCACCATAAAAATATGTCTACTTTGGAAATGTTAAATAATTTCTAGCTTGGTTCTCTGAAAATGTGATGACAAAAATAGTTCCTACTTCAGCAACAAATCCACTCCTGAAGTGTGATCAGAGTCAGAATCTGCTGAATTTTAGTGATAAAAGCAAGTTTTCTTCACGTCAGACTCTAGAGCTGTAACAGGTAAGAGCACGTGCTCTGGAATCCAAGGACAGAAGTCTGATATATTGTTAAATGAAATACTTACTGTAGGGTCCTGAGAGCCCTGCGTTCCCGGCTCATGTCGGTGGCAGCGCAGGCTGCTCAGCAGTGCAGGAGTGTCACTCGTTAGAGACTTTACATCTCTGGCTGTCATTTGTTATCAAGCAGAGATATATGCAGTAGAGACTTTGTTAATGAGGTATAAAGGCTATTCCTCCACACAGACCCAGGATGAAAGTATGCTTATTTACCTCTGATTTTATGTATTATTTTTCTGTGTGCCAGTCATAGCGGTTAATTAAACACAGCCGCTCCTGTAAATGCAAAGAGGGGAACTAGGGCTCCAGGGCTGTATGTGCGTGCATTTTAGTAGCTTCTAAAAAAAATGTGTAAGAACTTCACTGAATAAGCTAACGATTACAGTAGAGGACTGCAGGGCCTTCCTAAAATGACCTTCAGCAGCGAGGGAGGAGGGAGCCCTCTTCAGCAAGAGGGAACTCCAGAGGGAGAGTAGCTGTAGCAGCTCTTCATTTAACAGCTTCTTAGCCTCCAAAATTCCCTTAATTAACAAACTCGGGGAGAATGAAAGAAGTTACAGAGCTACAGCCAACCTTCCCACCCCTAGGCTCTAATCCCTTTATTCTCCTGTCAGTTAGTCAGGTGAGAGAAAATATTTGCAGTTACATGTAAAATCTGAGTCCTCCTATACTCAGCAGAACTCTCACTGTCTTTGATGGGATCAGGGCTAAGTTTTGACCACAAATCTCAATATCTGGTCTTAGGATGATCAGAAGCCAACCATTCAACTTTGAAAACATAATAATCGGGACGGCTCTTGACCTGCTTTTGAGTCGCCATGAGTCAGCCACCAATACCCTTACTGAAACAAAAATGGAGCCCAGTTCCTGTGCAATCGTGGAAATAAATGTTTCTGCATGACACTCGGGGCCTTTCCTTCAGCACATGCCCAGCCCAGCCCAGCCTAGCTGGGAGTACTGACTGGAGGGGATTGCCCTGGAGCATCCTCTGCATCCCACAGGAAGATCCACGGCACAGTGATCTCGCTGAGCATACACCTTCCTTTCAGAAACTCTTCTGCTGGCACTGGAAATAGGGCATCACCCTGAGAAGTGAAAAAGGCAGCTCAGTTTCACTGCCTCTGCAAAGACGGTGGTATTTACTGGTTTAACCACTAAACCATAAACATAGACACAGAACCATAAACATAAATATCTGCTGGAAATACTACACTGGAGTTTCATTTTAGTAACTGTTGTTTGGCTGTGTTCAATTAAGTAGATTAAAACTGCTTCTCAGTAGTCATTTCCCATTGCTTTCAATGCCTTTGTCCCTCATTCAGGATCAGAGAAGTAGTAACCATGTTGATGGTAATGCTTTCACAGTTTGTATGGCATAGAGAGTTTTCATATAAGGAAAAAAGGAACCATACATGAATAAGATAGTGAAGGCACAAGGGAAAGGAAAGAGGGAAGCGATTCAGCAGAGCATTTCAAATGTTTTAATAAATCATAAATTTACACTGAAATGTCACTTTAGCGAGTTTCTCTTACACTGATCACTGAATGACAATATATTCTTTGTCTCTGTGTATGTGAAAGGCTGTAATGTGCTGCTGTTTGCACAGCATTTCTGAGGAAAAATACTGATTGGAGCATAAATAATTTCCATTTTTACTACTACAGGTCTTTTCACACAGCCTCTCTTAGTTCAGCATAAGAGTGTTGTAGAAAGGAAAATGAAATGTTACAAATGCACGATATAAGCCAGAGGTCTCATTCAGAGTCCCTAAAAATATGAAATCCAGAAAACCTGGATTCCTATTATGTTGAAAATGGAACAACTTTATGCTCTACTGATTTTTTAATGCAGCAGATCTTGGAGAGAAGATGTAAGACGATGCCTTGCAGAGATGCAAGAAAATATTTTTTGAAGTGGAAGAATCAGACAAATCATGAATCACCAGTGTCACAGCTAAATCTGCGCATGTTCTATTGCTATTTTTAGATCACTGACCACCATCCTACCATCCTTGCCCAAGGATTTTAAGCACTGTTTTCAAAGACTCATAAACAAACAAGACAATCAAACATGAGAAATCAGCATAATGACCACAGTACTTTCTGACTTTCTCTTCTGCTCTGAGCTGCAACTTTCCATTTAAAGTAGTATTCCATCCTAAAATTTAGAGTTTTAAGCCTGAAACTATTTGCAGATTCAGTTTACAAAACAATTGATCAATGGATGGATGTAAAAATCCATAGGAATGGATATAAGTCATCAGGGATAAGCTGGCTACCAAAGATGCTGAAAATCCCATCTAGTTTTGGTTCCACAGAAAAGATTCAGCCATGCCAAGAGCAGATATTGTAATTAGCATATTTGATGTTGTTTTACAGATAACTCTCTTTGGAAGATAGATTCTAAATGGTCTATCTTTATGCATATTCCTACTACATTTCCAGATTGTATGGATACAAATCTAGCTCTTAATGATGCTAAATTGAACAAGATTCAGGAAAATGCATGCTAAGAAGAGCAAATACTTAAACAAAAACTTTTTTTCTGAAATGTGCTGCCATTGTACTACTGTAAGCATTGTGTATCTGAGTCATCTGGACATAGCATCATTTTCTTAAACTTTCTGTAATAGCCCAAGACAGAATAAAAACATAAGAAAAATGTTTACAGTAGGCAGCAAAACTAGCATTGCCTTTTCCCCTTCACCGTCCCAATTTCTACTTTCTCATCCCAACTCATCAGATGTTTTATAACCACAGGATTGGAATGGTGTAGGTTAGAAGGGACCTCTGGAGGACATTTGGTCCACTGCACTAGGCATCACCAACTCCAAAGTCAGATCCAGCTTCAAAACTAGACCAAATTACTAAGGGTCACGTCCAGTCCAGTGTTGAATACCTCTAAGAATGGAGATTCCACAACCTTCCTGGGCAGCCTGATTCAATGATTGTTCAACGTCATTTTTTTTCCTAGAGTCTATCTGGAATTTCCCTTGCTGTAAGTTATGCCTTCCTTGAGTCCACACACTCTTTTGGCTCCCTTTAACAGTGACTGAGGCAAAAGCTGGGTACAACACAAGACCACTTTGGTTGCTTTAGACAACCGTGGCATTGCAATAGTCCTTGCCACTTGCATCCAGAATTTCTTTCAAAATATATTTTTCAAGTATGTAATCTTAAGGGCTTTAAGTCACCTGAGGCTTTGCTGACACATAGACTTCATGACTGCGTACTGGCATCTTTGATCAGCCTACTGCAAGACACATACCTGGTTGGCAGGGAAACAAGTTTTCATTGCTAATACTGGGATCTACATCATTTAGTCTGAATGCTTTAGCAAAGAGAAGATTAAGATATGTTAATCAGTCTGAAGTCCCTGGAAAGAAGTTCTTCCAAGAAGTTAATGCCTCTCTCAGAAAATGAGGAGAAAAAACACTGGTTGAGAGATGCTAAGTTATTTTCTGCATAAAGGTCATATAGCCCAAGAAAGAATATGGAATGGCAGCAAAAGGGAACAGTTGTTTTTAGAAGAAAACATTGCTGAAGCAGTATTTCATATAACTGAGATTATAGCTAAAAGTGGGTAAGTATAGATCTTCTCAGATGTTACCGTGGCAAAGAAGCACTTAGATAATTAAGTGAAAGAGTGGAGGAAAACTCAAAAAGATGTGAGACGCAGTGTGCTACTTCATTGATCTCTGATCTTTATCACCGCAATATGAATGACAGCTGAATGAGAGTTGTCCTCTACATTCTTTTTTTCCATTGAATGTTTGGTTTGCTGTTTCTGTAAGGGAAAAAAATGGGTTCTAGTTACTGACAGTTTGACATAACAGTTTAGATTAGCCATTGCACCTTGTAAAATAATTAGCCTGGAAGTGAAGAATCAAGCTCAAGAATGTGCTAAATGGAGCAATCATCCAGCAAAGTGAACAGGGAAGGGATTTTGCAGTTATTGAAACATCCATCTGTCCAATACATATATGCAATAAAGGAGGCAAATTACATACTATGTTTCTACATGTTCTGCTGTGCGATCAGAATGAAAACAAGAGAGCTTACAGGATGTACTGTGTAAGTCCTATTGCTTGCTGTATGGGGCACCATGCCTTTTGAGAGCTACTAAAGCAGTAAAAATAATACCAGGTCTCAACACCATAAGACAATTTCTGTGGAGCTGGAGATACACTCAGTCATGGTTTAACCCCAGCCGGCAACTAAGCCCCACACAGCCGCTCGCTCATTCCCCCCTGGTGGGATGCAGGAGAGAATCAGAAGAGTAAAAGTGAGAAAACTCGTGGGTTGAGATAAAGACAGTTTAATAGGTAAAGCAAAAGCCGCGCACACAAGCAAAGCAAAACAAGGGATTCATTCACTGCTTCCCACCGGCAGGCAGGGGTTCAGCCATCCCCAGGAAAGCAGGGCTCCATCACATGTAACGGTTACTTGGGAAGACAAAACACCGTCGCTCCGAACGTCCCCCCTTCCTTCTTCTTCCCCCAGCTTTATATGCTGAGCATGACGCCATATGGTGTGGAATATCCCTTTGGTCAGTTGGGGTCAGCTGTCCCGGCTGTGTCCCCTCCCAACTTCTTGTGCACCCCCAGCCTGCTCGCTGGTGGGGTGGGGTGAGAGGCAGAAAAGGCCTTGACTCTGTGTCAGCACTGCTCAGCAGTAAGGAAAACATCCCTGTGTTATCAACACTGTTTCCAGCACAAACCCAAAACACAGCCCCATACTAGCTACTAGGAAGAAAATTAACTCTATCCCAGCCAAAACCAGCACAACTCGTATGAAAACAGAAGACTTCAGCGTGGCCTAGCAGAACTGAAAATTGAGAAAGGGACTAGTAAAACTGGTAGAAATAAAGTTTTAATGCTAGCAAGACATTTACAAGCTAGGGGAGATAGCTCCAGGTAGGCTACTCATTGTCTGACTAATGAACTCAAGACAGCCATTCCATTCAAACACCAGCAGTCATACAGAATAAATTACCAAGTAACCAAAACAAACATAAAATGAATTCAATGAGTGCAAGTGATGGTTTGTTTATTTTGGTGAGAAGGCAGAAAACACACCTAATAAAAAAGTAATCTGCACATGCAGACCTCTGACTGTAGCTAATACATCCTGGGGCAGCACTGAAAATGCTCAATTTCATAGTTATGAAATGGTCGGCAAGCTGATTAGTAGGAGACAAAGGTGGTATTTAAACAAAGAATGGCTTATTGATTTCTGATGAACCTCTCGTCAGTTTTATCTCAAGCACGCTCAGCAAGCAGTCTTTCTTGCCAGTGGCTCCTTAATGTAACGCTCTGCTCTGCCAGTAGAAAGGTCCTGTCCCTTCAGGATCACACAGGACTGCTCTCCCCTCCGCTGCTCTCCCCTCCGCTCTGTGGTGTGGACCAAAGTACAGTGTGCAGGGACAACTGGCAGGAGATTTGCTTCAAATGCGCTCCCCTGATCTGCACTAATGTAATGCTTGTGCTAATGTGGATGTACCCAGTGTATCTAAATGAGCTCCTGTTGCGCGGTACAGCCCCATCTACTGATGCGAGTATTCCCTAGATAACAGGACGACTCTGCTGCCTGGGTTTAAGCAAACGTTTCTGTTTCTGTAGGAGCGCTGGTCTCGTCAAAAGACATTCAAGGACGGAGCACAAGGAGCAGGGACATGCAGGGACATGACGTTAAGAAGCCTGAAAAACTATAGCTCAGGTTTACACAAATGAGAAAAGAGGGTGCTCAGAACTTCTTCAGAAGCAGCGTGACATAAACTTCTGAGTAGCCCTAATCAAAGGCAAAAATCCATCTGTTAGCACTCTCTCAAAGTCACACCAGGGGTGAATTTGACCCCTGGTGGAAAGGGAGCATAATCAAATGACATTAAGAGAAAGGGCTTTAATTAAGTAACACTTAACTATAGTTATATTACTTTTATTGTATTACTGTATTTTTGTTATGTGTGACTTATTCTTCATTCAGTGTTATTATGGTAATATTCCCTAAGTTGTGCAAGATTTTATTAGCACTTTGTCTTTTTTGATGGCTTTATTCGTGCACCAACTCAAGAGATTTTGTAATTGTACTTTCCATTACTAATATTTTCCTACATGAACACCAGAGTAAGGCGTTATAACAATATAATTGAAGGAAAAGGAACCTAATTTCTTTTTATACTGCAGAGGTGATTCTGCTTCCAGCAAGGATGAAGAATATCATAGCTCCGGACCTCCTATGGAAACAAGGAAAACTTTCAGTGGTCTGCTAAGGCCCACATTTCAGACTAATCTCAAGAGAGGACGAACAACTTTTAATGATTTTGGTGATGATGCTAAGGTCCACCAGTATTCCCCAGGGAATAATATTCAGCTCCCCTGGGGAGCTACCTCAAACCCCCAAGTTTTCCTGTCAACTGAGGGAAAACTATTTGCACCCTCCTCCAACCCCCACTCTCAGAACAAGGCTCACATATGGTGTCTGATGTGGGGAACTGCTATTTTGGCACCGTACATTCAAGCTGGCAGATGCTAATGTCACAATAAACCCGCCCATATCTTCAAACCTTCTGTGCTGAAACATTCATCAGAGGAGATGGGACTACCTTTTTTAGCAGCACCCCACAAGCAAGCAGCCAGGTAGGTGAACAAACCAAGGTCCTGCTGAAGGAAGACAGCTGGCAAGTGAAAGTTTCCAGTCAGGCTTTTTTTCCCCAGGTGCAATGACACTGACACCTATGCGTGGACACAGGGGTGGAAGGGGAAGACATGTTGTGTGCCTTAGCTTTGGCTGTGCCGGTTCTTCTACCATCTTCCCTGAGCAGAGGTACAGGTAGACCCCATGCTGAGAAACCCCAGATGCAGTGGGAACACTCCCTCTCTTCATCCTTGCAGAGAACAAACTGTCTTGCAGATACTCGGAGACTGTCCACAGAGTCTCAGAGACTCATTTATCCCACAACGCACTGTAAGTGCTCAAGCCCAGACTGTCAAAGCCTCAGATTATGTCTTCCATCATTCTTTAGGATTTTCATCTGTTCTTCGAGAAACAATCATTCCAGTCTTGCCTAAAAGATTATCTCCTTCTTTATCCTATGGAGATATTTTACCTTTCTACAAGAAATTAATCGCCCCCTTTGTACAGTTTATTTTTTAACTGGGGAAAGACAGCGGGAACCTCTTCACCTCCTGTCTTGTCTTTCCTGCTCACGCACTCTGGCTTGACAGGCTGGCATTTAGACCCCTACAGAGGTCTCCTGGTGATGACCCTGCCAAGCAGACAAGCCTCCTGGAAAACACTTCCTATGGTCACCCCCAGCAGATTAAACCATTTGGAGCTTTCTACAGTTAATTCCTGTGTTGTCTCCCATATGGCTTCTAGGTCACACTTTTTGCTCCCGATTTTTAACCACACTTCCACGATGGGCTTATTTTACTCAGGGAAGTCAGACAGTTCCCAGCTAGAACTGGATTTCACACACCAAAACTTTTCAAGCCACACCTTTAAAAGGAAGACAAATTTTATTTTCTTTATGTAACCTTTCCCTGTAATTATTATTAGCAGCAAAGAGCGGTTACATTAATACAGTCAAGCTGAATAAGCAGATTGTTATAAGTTTCTCCTGGGAGAAAAAAGACATGAGTATATCATTCAGTGATGGATATTTGTTTTTTAAATGTCACCGTGATTTCCAAGCATTTATTCTCCGGGTGGCTCTTTCCAAGTGCAGCAAGAGCCAGCTGCTGCCTTAGGAATGGGAGCTGGGGGCAGTGAGGGCTACCCACAGGGGGTCCGTCAGCGCAGGGTCTGGCAGCCAGGGCCCGTCCCACTGCCCCAGCCAGGAGCAGGGCAGCTGTGGGGGGCTGGAAACCAGCCCAGCTGGGGTGTTGCTGGGGCAGGGGCTGTCCTTTCCATGAAACAGCCCATCTTTCTCAGTCGGCCACTGCTCCTGTGGAGGCTGACAGTGGAGATAGACAAGCTGACCGATGGAGACAGGCAGACAGTGGAAACAGACTGCCCTCAGCCCCCCACGGCCACGCTCAGCACACCCGGGTCTCCTGTGCAAGCTCACGTTTTGTTATATTGTCTGTGGACAGTCTGCAGGGGGGAAGAAAGAGAGAAAGACAAACCTCTCTTTCCACTTGGGGAAATGAGGTATGGAGAATCCTCACTCCAAACTCAAACTGGGATGGGAAAAGGCTCAGCTTCACAAATGAAATGTCACCAGTGCTTCAGATGAACACGTTCAACAGCAGAGGCGTGTTTGCCTGCTGCTTGTACACCAGACTTTGGGGGAAAGCAAGGGGAACTGAACAGACAGATATGAAAAACAGTGGGTTTTCCATGCCTTTGAAGTGGCAGCAACATGCAGATGTCTGACAGCAGGACTGGCCACACCACTGACCAGCTTAAAAACTGGCATTGGGGTACCTCTCATCTTGCAACTTTAAAACATGCGACCAGCTTACCAGTGCTGTTCTGGGCAACGTTCTTTTCCTACCGAGCAGACCTGCAATGGAAAATCATGGATATCCTGACCTGTTCCACTACTCCTCAGCCACACTGGAGAGGGATTGCGTGTCAGTGCCGGTTCCTGCTGCAGCCAGCATGTGCTGCATCCGAATGAGAGAAGCGTAACGACCTGAAAAAGCTCGCGGCTGCATGGGTATCAGGAGAAGAAAGTATGCCATTAAGGAACAAGTTGATACACTGTATTGGCTAAAGTCTAAATTTATTCCTCCTCAGACAGACAAGTACCTGCATTAAGTCAAAAGCTTAGTGAATACATTAAATACTGGAAATAACACACTAATATTATTTACAACATGTGGTGATGTGGCCTTATTATTTTAAGATCGCAGCGGCTTTTCTGCTAAAAACTTTGTGACTATTACAATTTCTAATTCCCACACTACATCTGAGTTAAATTATCATGAGTCTCAAAAACTCATTAAATTAATTGGAGGAATTCACAGCATCAGAAATGTGTTTTACATGTCTAGACAAATCTGATTATCATCATGCCCTTCAGAAATATGTTATATATACCCAGCATGTCAGATTTTACATAGCATTGCCATTAAATGTGGTCTAACTTCAGCTGACAAATCAGAGAATAATGATTAGGATGAATCTGATAATTTATTTCAGTTTTAAGAAATTAATTATGTTATTTACAAGCAAGATAAGATGTTTGGACAATGGCATTAGATGGTTCTGAATAAAAAAAAATCTTAATTTTATGCTAAATGTATTTCTAAAAAGTATTTTTAGTATCATAAACAAGTAAGAGAAAATAAAAAACAAATAAAAGGAAAAGTTTTCATTGCATGGAGTTTGCTGAATTGGTAGTAGAGTATTTTGAGATTAAATGGAATTCCTACTTAGCTGAAAGCAATTGGGGCACAAAATTCATAGTAAAGGTGCAGTCCCAGAATCTGCAGAATTACAAATTTGTCACATTAATGGAGAAGCCTGTGGACATTAAAGGAGAAAGCGGATCTAATTCTGCTTCCTGAAGATGGTATGAATTTTGCCAGTGATTAGTGTGAACAAGACAGATCTTACCAAATACACCCAGATAGAAGGTCAGGTTATCACTTGCTGTTTCCCTGTTCTTCATCTAAAGCCAGGATGGCTGGATTCTTACTGTCTTCCCCAAAAGGTAAAGATGGTTTCATGGTTATTGGTATACTTGTTTGGGGCCTGTTGAGAAAGCAGGTTATCGCTATTGCTCCAGATCCAGAAGTGGGATTGTAGAGCTCACTTAAGAAACACGTAATTGAATCCAGCTGAAACTGGGAAAGGCACAGCAGCGGCTCAGAGCAGAGGGCAGGTTGTAACAGGCAGTTTGAGACCTGGATCACACTCAATCAGCCCAGACCAGGATCCAGCTGTGTTAGTTACTGAACGCTCCTGCCAGTAGGACTGTCTCATTATCTAGATAAATATGATGCACAAAGCCATGCCAGAAGCATCATATTACATAATTCTCAGTTTCACATGAAAAACTAAGGTATAGAGGGCTTAAATATTATGATAGTGGTTACACAACACGAGAATTGAATGTACATTTCCTGTGGGCACTGAGCTCCTGACCCACGGTCACCTAGCATGCAGAGAGGACAAGGTAAACCAACAGCTGGGATATGAACACTTTACCCATGCAACCTCTTAGGTACAATGCAAAGTGCTCTGCAATTAATAATTCTTCCAAATGTTCTGCAGTATTACACTCACCTGTGTTGGTCAATGCCACTCAGAGGATATTTTGTTGGCTGCACGGACATGAAAGGAATTATGCTGCACATAAAATGAGTTGTGCTATTATGCATGCTCTAAGCTTTGTCCTGCCTCAGTTTTAATTAATACTAACCAATGCTTTGCAAGGACAGGAGTAAGGCTGCTTTTCTTTTGAATCTCTTCTTTCTCTAAATCTTTCCTGTCCCAGTTAAGCTAATCAACATTCTTACAATGCTTTTTCATATGAAACTGTCACTATTCCTTAAATGTGTTACTATCTACAAATTACCATTTTCTACCGCTCACAACACTTCTTTCTTTTTCATTAGCACTTCAAAATATTCTCACGTTCTACAATATCTCATTAAACTGGAATCCTGATTATTTCTATTGTGCTAGCAAGTGTGTCACTGGCACTGTAATGGTTATCTTCTTCCTATTTTAACGACCCAAATGAAGCAAAAATCAGTTCCATTTCATTCTTTCCAGATGAATCCCAACTCCTTTTATTTAAGCATCCCTATTTATACTTATTTCCAATGCTACACTATTCCACTGTAAAAACATCTTTTCATGGCATGTCCTCCGCAATCTTACTATCAGGACATAAGCCTGCATACCAAGGCAAAACTATGAACAAGACTTTGGTAATCTCCACCCCATTCTGAAGCTCTTCTTAGCACTGCAGTGGCAAAGAATCCCTGTGTGGGTGGCGTTCCCTACTTACCAGATGTTGCCAGATGCACCTATGTTAGTGTAATGTTTGCTTACTGTTTCCCTGCCGTGCAAAGTTGGTGCATTATTATTTTGTCATTGCTGGAAATGTTCACTGTGAAGCAAGCCATGCCCTAGCACATGCTGTAAAAGCACAAAATGGAAAGAGTAGTCCAGTTCTTGAACACTGCCAATGTAAACGTGAGCCAAGAGAGAAGAGGTAACAAATAGATGGAGGTAATAACAAGACAATCAAGGCCAGTAAACCAAGGAACGATCACAGAAAGCAAACTGGAGCTCTTCTGTAGGTATCACATCAAGAGGTAGTTTGACAGAGTGTCACGAAAGGAGAATGAGGTGGTTTTGCAGATATTTATGAGGGTATGTGAGATGGAGCTTCATCAGGAAAAACGTTAAGGTGTTTACAGAGGAGGATTTTCAAAAGCACCTAAGTCATTTTAGAACGTGCACCCTATTGGCTTTTAGTAAGGCTGATACTCATAAAGCACTTTGAAAGTGCAGTGTGTAATTTCTTGTCCTCCTGATCCACTTTTAAAATACAGATAAATTACAATGTAAACAAAATCAAATTGCTTTACCAGATAATGTCAAGCATAATTCTCTGAGAGTCCCAAGTGCAGTAAAATCATTTTGCAGCCTTTGGTGAATCATTTAGACTGTCTACAGCGATGTCTATTTCACAAGCAACTCGTGGGTCACAATTAATCTTTTGCAGGGGTTCTATGAGACAGTAGGAAAGACAAACTTAAAAAGACCAAGCATCAAAGGCCTTTTACCTTCAAAAGCATTGGTATTTGTGGAGTATTGGTAGAAAGCTCACAAATTGGGTACTCACAAGTACCCAGCAGAGCACATTCAGGCAGGGATGTCTGGTTTGGCAGCACTCCTTGAACACAGGTATGTCAGCTGCCTTAACCATCCCCTTATCATGATGGGTTGCAGGACAAGAGGATGTTCATCGGTCATGGTTCAGTTTTGAAGGGGACCTGTCTAATACTGACAGGAAACAAGAATTTGAGTGCTCTGTGCAATCAGACATTGCCCTCAGAGGCAGAGGGTTTTTGGCAATCCCTTCCAACCTGCCTTGACCTACTCCGAGAGGAAGATGCTTCTCCAGCACTAGCAGAAATACGGATGCACAGCAGGTAAATACTAGCAGCAAACTCAGGAAGCGAGCATGAGCTAGGAAGCTGTTACTCTTACAGTGATAATAAGCAGAGCAAGAAACAACGCGAGACAAAAATCCTTATGTCAGAACTGAGGTTCTGACTGCTGAGCGGCCAGACGGGAAGGTGACTGGCCTAAGGGGACGACGAGGGTAGCAAGTACCTTCGAGCCCTCCCCAGGGGACTGACCTAAGCCAGATCTTTGTTGAAAAACTGAAATGGCAATTCTTTTTATCAGAAAGAACACTCCATGTATTTGTTAGGTGTCTGATTTACATTAAGCTAAATGAGCATTAATAAACCAAAAGCAATTTATAGTCACTTAAATAAAAATTAATTTTCCTCTCTGTTATCCAGATTTTCCTAGAGTAGTTTATGACGCTATAAACCTTCTGTGATTCTCTCATTGCCTTTAAATCATTCTAGGAAAATGAAGATACTCAAACACATGTAACAACTACAGAAAAAAAGTATCTGTTTTCTTTTTATTTGGATAAGTTCTATTTCAAGCTGTCAGTATACACCATGCAATTTTTAAAAAGATGGGGCTGGATCTGCCTCATTTTTTTTAAATGTTTTGGGCCACCACTATTGAGTTTTCATTTTTTTCATATTGTAGATAATAGGCAGTAGAAAATTTTGTCTTCGATAAGGAAAAAAAATTATTTTTCTAGATGTATTTATGCTTTGCATGAAATGAACTATTACTTTAAATAGGTCCTCTCCCAGAAGAATGAGATCATTGAAATCAGGGCAGAAGAGTCCCTAGTACACCCTGACACATGATTCAACATAAATAAGCTCTACAAGCTTAGTATATTTGTCTAATCATATGTTATTTATAACATTGAACATTTACTTCTATGCCGCCCTGTTCAAAGCATTTTCTTTCCAACCAATTTCAGTGCACACAGAGCATCAGAAAAAGACTGTACTTCCCTCTGATTAAAAGAAATCTGATACTGAAACTGGAACTGATTGAGACTGTGCCCAACTGTTCAGAGAACCAATTATTTTACACATTAACCTAAGCTCCCCTCAGCAGCTACTGTAAGTGGAGAACATGTCAGATCTTGGTTTAAGATGAGAACAAAATACCACCACTATTGAATTATCACAGGCTCCATCTGTGCTGAAGTTTAAAATGGAATCCAAATAAAAATGTGTTTACACAATTTCACATGTCAGAGTACACATCTGACCCTGCGTTGTTTTTCTATACCCCACAATTCTTTTTTCCATGGATCTTAAGTAAGCTTGAGGTACAGAAAATTTTCTTAGTGATCCAAATTTTTACTAAAGAATTCAGCTATTCAAACCAAAATATGGTTACAATTCCTTTTGCTGTTACGCATTTGAATTAGTGCATGCAACACCGCACAAAGTATCAAAATATGGACAGGCTGGCTTATTTTGGAAGATTATCACAGATTCCAAATCAAAATAATCTGAATTTGATACATTACTTTGTTGCTAAGAATTCTTCTGGGCATTCAAATATTGGAGCTGAATTCAAAAAGCAAAAAAACCCACAATCTAATAGGTAAATGAAATAGCAGCTGTGCAAACTCTTCTAAAAAATCACTAAACTGCATTGACATTTCTGGCAGAAGATAGAAACTTGTACATTCTGATTACCAGTGTGACTACACTGTGTCTTACGGCTAAATTACTCCTTGCGATCTGCTCACTTAAGTGTGAAATCTTCGAGGAGGTCTGTACAAGAACAACATAATGCACTTCTTACGCCATCCCTGATTTTGGACTATCTATGCTAGTGGGTCTGCATCTGACTTCTGTTTCATTAAACATGCTTGCATGTTTGCATAAGATACTCTTTATTTTCTGTCCCTTGTTATTGTCCAGAGCTACTGCGTTCCTCGTTCCACAGTACTTAATTGCTGGGTGAACTTATTCAGTGTACACAATGTGTACGGTGTCTGTAGTGTTTCAGGATTCCTTGAGCTGGAAGTCAGACACCTTTGCTTAGTGTTGCAAGGAAACAAGGCGTATGCGGTCACGTCCATGTGTCTGCCCTCCTCTTGCACATCATAAGCATTAGAATAAAAGGGCTGATTTCACTTGCGTTTGACAGGAGGTAGAGATTTCAGGGATGTAATGCTTCAACACTGCAGGTGGGCTCTGAAAGCCAATTTGACCTGACGAAACAGACTTTCTTTGGGCAACGAAGAGCCCATCTAACCCACAAAAAAGCATAGTGCAGAGATACTTAAACCGGTGGCAACCGAACTCCAGTGTCAGAAGCAGCAGCAGCAGCCCAGCTGTGCCCCTGTGAATGAAAAGATTGCATTGCTTATTATTTGAGGCAGGGTGCAGACATACCTGCTCAGGCTGGAACTAAGCTGGGTATCTCCACCATGCAGTGTCGGTTAGATGCAGTCAGAATGATGACTGAGGATGAAAGGGACCTCTGTCAGACATTTTTGACACAGAGTGTTTACTGAATAATTCAGAGTATTGTGAGCATAACCAAGGAAATATTGAGTTGGGACTTATCAGCACTGACACTCTTTTAAAAACGAAACATGAATAAACTAAACAATGACTTGCTCCACAACTGTAAGCAACTAGCTGCCAGGAAAGAGTCAAGAGAGTGCTAATGGTGAAACTGTAGACATCTGAAGTTTGCCTTAAGGTCCAAGCAGCATATTTTTAAACAGACACCAAAAAAAAAAGATGCTAAGAGAAGTTCATGACTGATTTACAACTGACGAACCCATCTTGGATTTTTAATGCTTAAGAGCGGAAAGAAAAATCACGGTTATGACCTGGGACAAAATTCTCAGACCCTGGGAAAATCAATGCTTAATCTTTGGCAAAATAATTAGAACAAAGGAAGTCATACAGTCCATGAAATGTATGAAGCCTGACCAGTGGTAATGACAGCACTATGGAAGTAAGAGAAAATTTAGATTCTATGTATGCTATAAAAAACCCCAAACAATAACACACCCCCCCCAAAAAAAAAACAAGAGAAGAAAAGCACCAAGACCTCAGAGTTTAGAAATGGTGCACAGATCTTATATGCTGTAGCAAACACAAGGCAGAACAAGACACAAACCAAGATGCAAGACACAGTGGATTACTTCGCTTAGGAGGAGTCTGCAGATGTCAGTAGAGCAGAAAAGCCCCAGGCAACGATGACCAGTTGAGCATTACAGTAGTCCCACTGAAAACAGTGAGACTTCTTTTGTGCCACATTATCAGGCATATACTGAAACATTTTGTTCTGTTAGCTCAGGGCAAAGGATTTCATACAAGCCAAAGTGTTGGGTTAGTGAAAAAAGTGTTATAAATGTAAGGTAACAACTAGAAAAGGTACACGGAGATGCTTGATTCCTCACAGGACGTATACATCTTTTAATACTGGCAAATCCCCAGGCTCTAATAAGGTGAAGCACCTCTTTTAAGGTACACACCGATCAAGCCATGGTCATATCTCTCAGGGGTAAACTTTTTGTTCTGTGAAACTTAACTTCCTACTTTTTTTTTCTGGATTCCCCACGTATTTTTTGATCTGTTTTTAATGATAATGAGCATTTGGTCCTCAGTTATTCCTTCAAATGTCATCCATAAAATATATATCTAGAAGATCTGATAACATGGACATCTTTGATATTTGGTCTTGGACAAATTACATTCTTTTATGGTATCCTTTACAATACACATAGATAATATATGAAGAAGGAGACAGCAGAAACCCGTAAGTTTGCAAGGTGATTTGCGCTCCTCATATGAAGAAACGGCAATAAAAATAGGAGATTTATGATACAATTTGCTCCTTCATTAAGCAGCAGGCATTGTAAGTGTCAGTCAATGGCTGTAAGGACTTCAGTATTGGTTCTGCCTAGTGTCTCATTAAAAACTGATAAAAGAAACAGCAGTCTAAGTTAAGCTAAACCTGCTACTTCTCCAAATGAAGTATGCTGTCATATTTTTACAAATTAGAATATATATCTATTTAGATGCATATGCAACTACCGAACATTTCACTAAAATTTTAGAAATATCACCTAGTCAAAAACCTGTTAAGTCAGTAGCGCGTAATATGCAGTGAAGTACAATGCTTAACATTTTCTTCACCTACTGAATCTTTTCTTTCTAGAGAAAGGTGTGATATTTGACACATCTTTCGGGGTAGATTCAATGAAGTATGCATTGTTCTCTGCCATAGCCTCACAGCTGACTTCCACAGTCCATATTCTGTCTAACTTCTGAGTCACAGATGACCTTGCAGGCAATCTACTTTTATTACTTTCTGTCAGATAGCTGGGCTGATGTATAACTCTATTTCTATAAACAGGCTATTTCCTCAGCAGGTATCTGAATTTTATCAAACGTATCATTTATCAAAGGAAGCTCTTCATATAGGCACGGCTTTTCTTGTTTTAAAAGCAGTCTGTACTTGAAAGAGACAATCACCATTACAAATTTTTTTCCTGAAAATAGTATGTATCATTGCTTATAAATTCCTACATAATGCTACATTTTCATATGAACACACTCAAGTTGCATTTGTATTGCAAATGTATGCATGCAAAATAGGCATTTGCACAAGCAAAATAGATAAAGGATTGCACAAATTCAAGGGGTTTTGGCATCACTTAGTCTGATTCTCCATATTTAAACATCTAGCCTTAACCATCCTAAACATAATGCAGTTTATGTCGACTTCAAAATCTGGGACATTTGCTGTGAACATTTTGTGCAGTGCAAGAGAAGGAAGAGATATGGAGCCCCCCAAAGTTCACTTTTTAGACTGTCAGAGCTTTGAGGAGTTATACATATCTTACGGTGAAACATAAGCTGTTGGCATACATATTGCCTCTGGGTAGTTGCTGTGAATGTCTAGCTACCTCAAACCTTCCTGACCTCTGTGGGACTTCACTGACGTAATTCCACATTTCACAAAGACATAAGTGAAGAACAATCAAGGAGAGTCTAATGCACAGCCAAGTTTGCAATTGTCCAAATATCAACCTGACCACCATTGTTTCACTACGGCTAGTACATTCACTTTCTTTAGGGTGTGCAATGAGATAGACATCAGTGAGAATAGTATATTTGGTAACAAGCAATTTTGTTTATTCATGTAACGGAGATTTGAGAGAAAGATATTGTACAAAGATTTGCTAGTTATCCTTCTGAGTAGAAGGACAAAAGACAAAATACACTCATCACAGTGGACCAGATGAACCCCTTACTGAGACAGAGTACTTAGTAAAGAAGGCAGATGTACCCAGCAAAGAAGCCTGAGTCTAAACACAGTATTTCAGCCAAACTAAATCTGAGCCATGCTGAACCACAGAGATGCTTCTTATTCCTGGAAATTTCCAGTGGCAGATACAGTCTATCAGTTTATCTCATGTGGATATGCCTGCCTTTTAAGACATCAACTTTCTGGCCCCGCAGTCCACACTATGTCTTTTAATCCCAAGAGAGGCCTGAGTCTCCTTAAACTCCTTTTTAGTGTCTCAACCTAATACCCAGGCAGATTATTGCCACATGAATGCTGAGGCGCTACCTAGATCTCTCACCATGGCTGGACTGCAGCCTTTAATCACAGTTGTTAATAGTTACTTGGCTGAAGCGACGGATGCCCCTCGTTTTCAAGGCGATTACTACACAGGTCTTCTGAATACCAAATGCAATCTCTGCAACACCTTTCTGTTACAACAGAGGAAAACTAATACAGAATTAGTAATAAAATCACACTCAGTCAGATGTTGCTCCTTGACACGGCAAATATATGTATTATATATGCAAAACTGAATCATGACAGATTGTATCCCCAGGAGAAAAAACAGCTCTTTGAAATCAAAGCTTCTCTCCTCAAAAATAAATAATTGCATCATGATAACAGGTTTCAGTAAGACACTGGGGCCGCATGCTGTGCTGTCTTGATTTTTGGATAAATAAACCTGTACCCTGTTGTTTATTGGATGAATAAACCTTTGGGACATGTGACAGTGTGCAACTAGAACGCAATGACTCAACATTCAGGCATTTTTAATCAACACTTTGAAAATTAAAATACTTAATTAATACTTGGTAAACATTATCTAATTGAACCTCACAGTGCTATCAAGTACCTAGCTACTACTATTTATACTTGACAGATACCGACCCTGCAGTTAAATAAGCTGCTTGCAGCCACCGATGGAGTTGATATCAGAGCCATGATTAGCGCTCAGAAGCTCCTGACTCATGGTGCAGTTTCATGTTACGGTGAAATTTATCTAACAGCAAGCTGTGACTGAAAAGGGAGGCCTGCTCGCCAACTCCCCCAGGCTCCTGTTGCCCGTCTTGCACTAGATTTAGCAGTCATGCAACCAGACAGCCAAGCCACATGACGCTCAATGTCAGACACCCTGAACCTACTGCAGATATACGGGGATCCTACCTCCCAGGGAGACTGAATTCACTGTACATGCAATGTGGATATCTCTGTACATGGGCAGGAAGTCCAGCATGTTAGACTTGTTCATGTGGGTGGCATAAGGAATGGGCAGATGTTGCACCTAGAGCCTCATCAGCCCTTAGGATGGCCCTGCAGGATGGCCCCCTTACCTACAAAATGTTCTGCTAGAAAGCAGTCGTCTTGTGCATAAGGTATAAAATGTCTGCAGGCTGACAGGGTATCTTTAATCCAGGGTTCTTAGTAAAAAGTTTCCTTTCTGCCTTACTGTCTTTAGGACTTTTGAGTCATTAAGGAGATGCCACCATGGTTTACCTTCTGCTGCTATTTGTGCTGTTTCACAGTAAGAGTAATTATTGTTCAGATTTGCCCAATAATCTTTGTTTTTGATGAAACGTGACTGGGTTTTTTTCTTACTTTTTCAGAGAATTTATTTTAAGATATAGTTTATTCACTGAAGAATTCACTTATTTTTCATTTTGTCACAACTTAGTAATGTATTTATATACAGGAGTTAGATTTCACTGAAAACAGAGGAACAGTCTGTGTTCCAAAATTTAGCTCCTGTATAATTCTACATTGATAATTGCGTATCTAAAGTATACATTGATAATTGTGTATCTAATAGTAAGGTTGTAATTAGAATCATCCCCACAGCTCAGGTTATTCTTAGCTCTGAGGCCATAAGCATACTCAGTGACTCAACCAACCATCGTAACTCTTAACCACTTGGTTTTCATTGCTAGTTCTATTACTTGAAATAATAAGTTCATTAAATAAGGAGTATGCATACTTGGTCATCTGGATGCAAATAAGAATACTATTTCCAAGCTCCTATGCTAGAGGTACCTTACCCTCCCTCCAACTATCCAGCTCCAACTATCAATTTTAGTTTTTCTCGGGGCTGTAGATTTCCAGACCTTTCTGTGGCTTTTTTGGAGAAATTGGCTCATCTACACAGCGATCGCTGTGACCGGGCTGCTAGGCAGAATGCTCCCAGACTGTCGGGAAGACTGTTCCGTCATCCCAGGCAGCGGGCACTGCCTCCCCTCCCATCCACAATGCTATGTAAACAAAGGACAAAGCACTGAAAACCTGCTCAGACCTTTGATCTCCTAGCTCACAGGAGCCCCTGATCCTGCTAATCTACAGCTGCTCATGCTTTCTGCATTCCCCATATCTTCATGTGCCTGCAAGCCATCCATATGTCTCCAGTTTTTCAGATGACCATTCCAGCTCTTTCACATTTGCTTCTCTGCTATTCATGGCAACTGCTCCTCTCATCATCCCTCTGTTTTTCCTGTTCCATCGTATGCCCCATGAGCCTGCCATACCACCTGCCTTTCTCCATTTCTCCTCCTTTATTCTCTTTCTCATACACCCTGACACATCTGAGCACCTTTGCAGCTTCTGACACCTCCAAACTTTCTTTCTCCTTCCATTCTCCACATGATCCTCTCTCCAGATAAGGTCTCACTTTACCCCTTTCCATACATGTGTCTCTGGCATCTTGATTTCAGTCCTTCCCCTTACTTTCAGAGTTCTGGTTGGGCTCCTGAGTGGACTCCTCTCCCCTTCTGGCTTCAGAAGATACCATGAACAGTGCTAGAAAAAAAATGTAAAAAAAGAGAGTTTGTACTGGTGAACTTAAGAAAATTAAAACATTCCTGGTACAGATCACAAAAGGCAAAGCATTAAGCTCCACAGGTATACAAGCTACGGAATCCAGCACCTTCTTCAAGGTTAATGTTTTTATGGATATTAACTACAAAGTCCTTTTGAAAAAAAAAAAGTTAATTTAGATATCATTCCAATACAGTACATTTTACAAAGATAATTTAGATAATTAAGATATTGGTGGCAACAGCCTCTGACCTTTGTGAAGTTCTCAGAAAAAAGCCCTTGATCAACACAATTTATACTGGAATGTAATGGCTCGGCAATTGCAATTTTTTTTTGTGCACAGTGATTTCTGGAACTAGACTTTACATCTGTGAGGACCAAACAGAAAACCGGAGCACAAAGTTAAAGTTATCTGAGCAGCTTAACTGAACATTTGAAATATTTTATAAACAGTAGACTCAATTTTCAAGTTAAGTCTGAACTTCCTGGTTTCATGTTTTGCTTTTTGACAGCTGTAATATCTTACAGCTGTTGCTAGAGGGTTTGTGAGTCTTTTTCGTTACCTTCAAGTTAACAGTATCTGTCGGCAACCTAAACTCCAGCTCAGATTCTGCACCTGTTACACATCAAATATTACCAGGGATTAATTAGGCTCATTTTCCATACTTTCCTGATGCTGAATTACAGGTATTCGTCAACCACATAGCATGAAAGTGTTTATATTGAGAAACAGAGAACCAAGGAGAGGGCGTTGCCAGCACACCCAGCTTATGTGACTAGTGAGCTGGCCTAAAGGATTTTATTTGAGCAAGGAAGTGGAGTTGGATTTCCAGTTTGCTTACTACCGACGATGGTTTTAATTTTAATTAATTTTGTGACCTTTCTTGTTATCTAGTTCTCAAGAGATAATATTCAGTCCTTGGAAATTGCAGAATTGTTTTTTTCTCATGCTGGAAACGTGTTCTGGTGTGAAAATGCAAGGTATACTAACAAAATTTGAGCACTGGAAACCGGAGCTAAACTGGGTCAGAATGAGGGATAAGCAGGCTTAAATACGGATGGCAACACTCTCACAGCATGCACGTGTACGTTGGCGGTAACTGCTACGCCGTTCAACCGCTGTCAAATAGCGAAGGCTTCTCTAAGAAAGTGCTAATGGTTACAAGTACGTTTAACAGGCAAGAATGAGTGATAAACTAAGCAATAAATGCTAGTCCCAGGAGAAGACGGCGGGCTGCGCACGCAGACC
>NW_008794447.1:4684998-4685203 GCF_000699145.1 Aptenodytes forsteri
GCGCCGACTTCGAGCCCTTCTTCAACCGCGGGCTCGTCCTCGGCCTCCTGCAGCGCGGCTACGGCGAGCTGAGCAACCGCGACCCCGCCATCCTCGACTACATCCAGGCGGGGCTGCGCCTCATCATGAGCTGCCCCTCGGTGCTGGAGCTCTTCGAGCTGCTGCAGGTGGAGGCGCTGCGGCTGGTGTGCGAGCGGCCGGCGCG
>NW_008794447.1:4685249-4702193 GCF_000699145.1 Aptenodytes forsteri
CGACTCCCCGCAGTGCCTGCCCCGCGGCAGGAAGCTCTCGCTCGCCTTCTGCCAGCAGCTGGTGCGCAGCATCGCCCACTTCCAGAGCCAGGGCAGCCGGGAGGCCGAGCTGCGCCTCTACGTCTCGCAGGTGACGCAGGTCAGCGGGCTGCTGCGGAGCGTCTGGAAGGCCGAGCCCGACACGCTGCTGCCCTCCCTGCAGGAGCTCTTCGCCGTCATCTCCGCCGCCGGTGAGCGCCGCCCGCCGGGGAGCGCGGCCGGGGGGGAGGCGGGAGGCGGGAGGGGTGCAGAGCAACGCGGGCGCTCGAGGAGAGCGGCAGGGGTGCCAAGAGAGAGGGGAAGGCCTACCGCCAGCCTCGGGCGCTCGGCCGACGCTTGCCTTGGAACCGTCGCTTCCTCGCCCGGATACCAAAATGCAACTTTTTGGCCGTCGAGAAAGCAACGCCGTCCCCGCCCCACCCAAAGAAAAGCTAGAGGGGAAATGGTGATTTATTTAGCTGCACAGCAGCATGGGTTTTGGAAAAACTCCTGTTGCAATGCTTTAAATCATATACCGGAACAGAGTTTTGGGTGTCCCGTTAGGAAAAACTATAACTCGCGGTATCAAAAGCTATACTCTCCCTCCTTGCTCTCTCCAGAGGGGGATACCTTAGATCTTGGAACTGTTTAGTCTGCAAAACTGGGATGTATGTAAGGAATATATAAAAACTTGGGTATCGTAGGAAGGATTCACTGCCTGAGTAATGTAGATGCGATTGTAAATAGGTCCTTTCTGACGTTAGAAATCTATGAAGTACTGTATTAGCTCGCATTGGAAAGTGCCTTTGCTGTTGAGGCACCTGGGAAACATTGTAACTTTATATTTTGCCATAACTGGTATGGTTAACAGACGGTTGTTGGGATAGGACGTGGGAAATATCAGCTGCATTGGATCCCTAGGCTTAACATCAAGTATGATAAACAATTGTATGGTGGTACTTTTTAAGAAAAAAACCCAAACACTTCGCGGTTCCGTTGAGGGTGGAGGAAGTCGGCAGATTGTCACTTTCTTGTGCGGATATTAGATGAACAAAACGAGTTTGTAATTCAGCGCTATTCATTGTCCTTAATCCATTAAAACTTTTTAATTTTGTTTTGGTTTGTGATGATAGAATGTTAGATGTAGGATGGACTCATTGTCTCAAAACTTTACAACTATAGTGAAGTTGTAGAATAGAAAGTAAAACCTATTTTTTGCTGTGGGGTTTTCTTTTTAGTTTCTTACATTATGTCATGTTAAACTATTACAGATACTTCATTCGAACCTTCTGTTGCACTGGCAAGTCTCGTGCAGCACATACCATTACAGATGATTACAGTACTTATCAGGAGCCTTACTACAGATCCAAATGTGAAAGATGCAAGTATGACTCAAGCTCTGTGCAGGTACTGTATTTCATTGTAAAGGGGGGAAAAGTCTGTTTTTCTTATTCTTGCCTTTTTTGAAGTTGTCACTTAGGATCCATTTAAAAAAAAAAATAAAAAACCCCTTTTAAAATTATTTTCTAAGTTACCCTGTTTAGCATGTTAGGGTAATAATATTTATGATGCTATGGATGTTACTGGCATGGTTTCAGTGTAAGGTTCCTGCCTTCATTGCTAATGTGGCTTCTTTCTCATGCTTTGCTATGGTGGATGAAGAGGGTTAAATAGAAATGAAGAGGAAGCCAGCTGTGTTCCTTTTAGATGACATCTTATGTTTAGGTCTCCCACCTTATGGGAGATGGCATAAATAGGAAACTTCATGGGGTTTACAATCAAGCTGAGAAACAAGGCCTTCTTTTCAGAAGATCAACCTCTGCTTTTCCAAGAAGCAGAGTGGCGCTCACATGATTGTCTTACCCATCATTTCCTCCTCTGAAGAGAGGAGATGGTTAGAAAAGAGTTTTACTGTGTAGTTTTGAGGTTTTTTTCTGCTTAGATATCTTCATGACTTTTTAGTAGGAATCACAGGGGACAGCCTCTATTTGCATCTTCGCTCAAGCCTCCAGAGGTTTTTTGGATGTTCTTTGAATAATAGAAGACTAGGAATGATGTGAAAACAATTGCATATTATGCTTCTTGTCGCTAATCTAAACATGAGTAAACATTGAGATTAGTAGCACTGTTAACAGACTGTGTTTCAGACTGCAGTCTTGGTTAGTATCTTCAGATATGTGAATAACAGTGATGCAGAAAGATGACAGTCAGAAAAAGATGAAGACCTCGAATTATTTTTCTTAAAGCCTATGGAAGAAGCTGTTAATTGAGCACTGAAGGGTAGAAAAATGAGTAAAGCAGTTAAACAGGAGGCTGTTAGAAACGTGTATAATTAAAAAAAAAAACTTCTTTTAAAGTCTTTCAACTAAAAGAATTTAATGTCTGCTATATTATTTTTTAACTACATCCATTTGAGTGTAGTGTAATACGCATTCATGTAGTGTAGCACTTACATATCTTGGTGAAATACTGAGGTTTTTTCACACTGAAAATATTCCTCATATTTACATTAAATTGAGAAGCCATATTTCATTTGAAAACATAATTAATGAGAAGGAACAGCATTAATATTGTAACTTGGGGTAAGACATACTGTTTAGGGACTTCAAAAGAATCTGCTTGACTGAACAGATTTTAACAAAGCTGTGTGCCCAGTCTAAAATTCGAAGCTGGGAAATTCAGAAGGATATGTGCATGCTAATAACTTGCCAGTAATGTGCTGGTGATTAATTTTCATGCTAGTGTAATTTTAACATTTATGTTGTATTACCTGCTTCAACACAATGTGATCGTATAGCTGTAGCTCTAGAATGGCTTCTCTGTATGCCTCTGCTTAGGGAAGTAATGCAGTGCTGAGCCTTGAGTACAATAGGAGCTGTTATTATCAAATAAGTGCTCTTTCTTAATACTAGTCGTGTGGTGGGTTTTTTCCTCTTGTTTTTGAAAGGGCAGTGCAATCTTACTTGCCTTGTTCATTCTTTAAAGTAATACTTGATTTTAAGAGCTTCTAGTTCTGTTCCATGGAACTAACTTTTTAGGTACTCCTTGTTATTTTTGTTTGTAGATACTGTCATGTCAACACTGTATCTAGTTTCTTTTTCTACCTCTGGCAACCCTTTGCGGTAATTACTCGCTTCTGGCCCAGAGGAGTAATTGTAAAGAGGATAATGCAGCTGGAATGTCTGGAGCACCAAATGACAATGTTGTCATCAGGCTTGCATCATTCCCAGGAGATGCAGAACTCCAGGCACAAGGTCTCCTGATGAGAGTCAGCAGAGCTTTGGTGACTGCAAATTAGAGACCTTGTTGCTCACTTCCTAAGGATAACTTTCGTGACACCCTGGAGTCTGTCTGAAGTTGAACACAGATTAGTAAATAATCTGTAATTAGAAGACTAATAAATTAAATCTGTTCAGTGGGGAGTTATATTAGGCACAGGTTTGTATAAGAAAGGGTGCTTGCTTTTTTGGCATCATTGGGCTGTTCTTAATTGGCTCAGCTGTCTCATGAAACCTTACCTGAAGCATCAGTGAGGAAGAGCAGAAAATTGTTGAATATCTTCTGGGATATATGACTACTTTAAGGGTCTACTTCAGAGGTCTCAGAGGAAGTTGACTGCCTATATACTCAGTATCCTGACACATATAATGCTTGTTTGCACTTTAACCCAAGTATCTTTGTTAAGAGAAACTGAAAGTTTTGTGAAGAAAAACTCCAGATGTGACCAGGCCCCTTGCCCTGTTGGTAAAAATGTAAAATATTGTAAAAGATGGTGAATTTTTTTGGGGAGTGCCTGGTAGTCTGAGGATCTTCTATTGTTGTTTTGTTTTTTTCTAATCTGAGGGATTTGCACCTGAGCTGCCAGATTCTTTGTCTGATGTGGCTAAGAAGATATTTTTGTGAGAGAAGTTACTGTCTGAGGTTGCACAGATAAATTTTTTTCTATCCAGAGATACCAGAAATACTGTCCTTGTTAGGCACATGTATGGATAGCAGACCTGCTCATTTCAGGGTGATATGAGGCAGAAGGTCCTCTTGAGGCCTTTAAGGTTCTCTTAATCTGGTCAAACACAAAAAACATCCTCTGTGCTTTTATTCATGATCATCATGTCCCATATTAATATCTGCCTTTGTATTAAAAATGCAGTCATTTATTGCAACAGAGCAGGAGCCAAGTAAATGCAATGTAGAGAGGATTTAGTAACCAAAATGTCTAATCTTCACCTACCAGATCTCAGATTTGATGCTTTTTAGGACAGTCTCAAGCATGTTTGCAAGTTTACTCTGTTTCCTCTTCTGGCTTTTGTTTCTGCTGTTAAGAGCATTGACTTTGCTTTTAAGAGCAGAAACAGATTTTTAAGGATGGGAATTCTGTCTTTATCAGTTATACAGAGAATGAGGCTTCTCTTTACAAGGTTAATCATACTGAAATGATAGTCGTTGTTCTATTAGTAACAATGTTGAATAGTTTAGTAGTTAATTATGCTGACTAGAGACGGCAGAGGGTGGCCCATCATATAACCAGCACAATGGGATGGAACATAGGGAGCCCCAGTCCGCCTCCCCCCCCCCAAGGCACTGTTTTTCATTTGGAGTTTGTGAGTCAGTGTGGTTGAAAGTACACATAGTATAAAGATGGTGATCAGATACTTTAGATCAGTGGTCCTAATGTAGGGCTCTACAGAATATTCTTTACTTGTCTAAAAAGTTAATTAAGAAAACCAAATATATTGTCATGAGGCTTAAATTCACTGTGCAGGTGTTTGTGCCACTGCTGAAAAATATCAAGCCTACAAACTGGTGGTGGGCGGGGGGAGATTTGAAGATGATAGGACTATGAGGTTTGGGGCTTATTTTTAGGTTAAGGTTAATTCTTTGCAAGCAAAAGTAGTTTTGGCCTACTTTTTTAATTCCCCGTTTTAGAAAGTATATGGAAAGGGTGCTCAGAATAAACATGTTTGAATTTAACATCTTGAGGAAATGAGAGCTTTGTGTAAACTCAGTGATGATTATGATGTTGCCATGTTTTTTTCCAATTTTTTTTTGTAGTAACATGGAAGAAACCCAGTAAGATCTGTGCTTGATTGTTAAAAAGGCAGTCCTAATGATTCCTTATTTTAGAGAAACTTCTGAATGTTATATGTGCGGATAGTACATAATTCTAAGATACATAAATTTTAGAATGTGTGTACTATACATTTTTCAGATCCAAATTATATTTTAGGTTGTTTATGGTAATACAGCATGCCCAGAATGCATGTCTGGTGTTGCTAAAGACCGTGGGTTTCTTTCTAGTTTGGAATCTGAGGACTGAAACCCTGATTTCAGTCTGTTTGGAGTTCTTTTAATCTCCAGGAAGAACACAGGGGCTGATAGTTTTGCTTCAGATTGATAATCACTGACTATGCCTATTCGTAGTGATAGTGACTGTTTATTAGACTGGTTACTTGTAACCTGTTCAGTTCTGTGCTAGAATTTAGCCTCTTAAAATAATTAATTTTTATGAGGAGCTTTTTCAGAAAAGAGGTAAAGAAATACACTTCTAAGTTCCTGTTTTCATTGTAGTATAGAATAGAAGCATAGCGTTACGTAGATTGAGTGAAGCCTTTGGAAGTCATCTGGTCCAGGCCTGCTCAAACCGGGGCCAGCTTTGAAGTCAGAGATTGTTGCTCAGGGCCTTGTCCAATTGAGCCAAGAGCTTTCTGCAAGGGTGGAGGTGCCTTGGCCTTACTGTATAATTTGTTTCAAGGTCTGACCACCCTCATGCTGAAAAATTTTTCCTTCCACTTAATTAGTGGTGCCTCAACTGGTTTGAAGAAGGGGATCTTGCGGACAATTAAAGAAAACCCAAAATATTGCAAAGTAAAAACTCAGAATTTAGGCTCAGAATTTTTAGGCTCAAAAAGCCTAAATTTCATGTTTTAGCTGGTACTGCCTTACGATATCCTCCTAGATATCTTAGATATGTCTTAGAACTGCTTCAACTAATCTGCCTGTCTGCCTTAAGTATCATCAGTGTAAAATGTCTATTAATTTAGAAGGGTAGAATACCCCTATCTTCCGTTGCTGATATTTCACTATATTTTCTAGACAGAGAAAGTCCCTTCACTTTTCCTTTTTCTTAGCTGTAGTGAAATTCTTCCTTTCGGGGCATGTGTAGACCCCAGGCTGCTGATAGCAATTATAAGATCCTTAACACCTGCTGCAATGTATTTAAAATTACCAGATTTTACCTTTTTAACTGAGAGTATTTGAGTTGGCTTCCAGGAATGTAGTTCCAAGTTGAAGAAGCTTCCTTCTCAAATTTGAACTTAATAGTCGGTTTTGGTCTGGTTTGGGCTAAAAGGCACAGGAGGGGAGGTTCCCAGGTACAGGCACTCTTTCGCCTTCAATAGTAAGTTTTTGCCACAAAATAAAAATGTTAGCTTAATGTCTATAAAACCAGGTTCATACTGTTAAATAACAAGTAACAAAATATACACAATATTTAATTTTATATGCTTACGTATTTTGGGGGGGAATTGTATTTACTTTTAATGTATTAAATAGATCATTATTAATTACAGAGTTAAATGACTTGAGATATAATCAAAATTATTTTACTACTTGCCTAACATTCTGCATTACTTGTTGTGAGTCTCTCTGCAAGTGTGTAACTATGTTGGTAATATAGAGAATCTTTTTGTTGAGATAAAAATTAGTGGCATATTGGTTTTTTTGTTTTGTTTTATTTTTAATTAATCTTTCAGAATGATTGACTGGTTGTCCTGGCCTCTGGCTCAGCATGTGGAAACATGGGTGATTGCACTGCTGAAAGGCCTGGCCGCAGTCCAGAAATTTACCATCCTCATTGATGTCACTCTGCTTAAGATTGAATTGGTATGTTGGAAAAGAACATTCAAAATTGAAGGAGAGGGAGAGGAATTTGTAATAGCTATGCAATTGCGTAGCATCTTTTGTATTGCAACAGATATTATCTTATTATTCTGCAAAGATGATGTAAATGTATCTATAGCTTTCAGTTGCATGTAATGATTCTGTCTGTTTCAAATGGTTGTGGATTTGGAGATCTGTTTACATTTTTACTGAAATTTCACTTTCTAGATTTACTGAAATAAATGTGGGTTTTTTTAGGTCTTTAATCGACTTTGGTTTCCTCTAGTGAGGCCTGGTGCCCTTGCTGTCCTTTCCCACATGTTACTTAGTTTTCAGCATTCTCCAGAAGCTTTTCATTTGGTAAGTTACTAAATAAATGGTTTTCAATTCTTTGAAATGTCATTCACGTGTGATTTCTAACATGGGTCTGAAGAGTAACAGAATTGATGCGCTTGAATTTCCTCTTTGTTTCAAGGTTCCAGAATCAGATTTCTGTGGTTCACAGACCACTAGGCTTTCTAATTTCCAGGTTCAACCACTTAATCTGTAACTGGAAACGAGCATTGTTCTGCCTGGTATGTACGTATTTCTGGCAGTAGTATCTGGGCACCGCATTCTATCTTTGACCATATACTTCTGGAAATCCATTTTACGTGGTGTGAAGTCTACTGATAAAGTTGGGCTACAAGTAAACTTTTAAGCACAACTATTTGGGGAGAACAGATAACCAATTATCTGCTATGTATAACCTAGTCACCCTGGATATGTGCATGAGACCAAGTCGTACTTCACTTTAAGAAAGCTGTGCTGTCTATGTTTCAACGTACATATGGGCAAACTGAAGGATACTATTTTTAACGGCCACTCTTCAAAATGCAGTTCACCAGTTACAGTGGTAGATACTAGGGTACGATGACTGTTTGTATTAGTACAGCAAAACGTACAGTGCCTTCCCTGTTCCCATACTCAGTGTTTAGCTTAACCTTTAGGTGAAATATGGGTCTTTCAGACCGTAGTAACAGCCTGGCACACTGTTTCTCTAAGCTGTCCCCAAGGCTTTTAGGCCTGAAGGGATCACAGACACTTTGATTAGTGTCAGGTTAATTGCCTTATGCCTGTTACACTGTTTTCTAATGATGGAATTCTGAAGTTTCTCTCTCCTCCCTCCTCTGCCCTAATCTTGGCCTAGGATAGAAAGTTGAGTCACAAATGAAAGAGCCAAGTAGCCTTGAATATGCTCAAAACATAAATATTTCCTATATTTACTGTCTTGTTTTTCTTCTTTGTTCCTGAGAGAGACAAAACATTCATGAGAAAAATGTAAAATATGAGAAGACTTATTCTAGAAATAGGCGTTTGCTTTAACAAGGGAAATTTCTACCATAGGCTGCATGCAGTACTGCATAAACATCTGTCTTCAGGACTTCATTGTGACTATTTTCCCTCCATTTTAAACAACCTTCTTCACTATAATTTTTGAGCTGCTGCTGTCATTTAGTATCCTATAATATTTTCCTGCACTTAAACTACTTGTTTACTTTTTTATAATAAATGGTCTGAACGTAAAATGGTTAAATGCACATTTGATAAATATAAATGAATTTATTTTGCGATGCATTTGAGTTAACATTCCCTTTCCCTATGCTTGAGCATCATTAGTATAAATGATTTGGGTTTTTTATAGAAGAAAAACTGTCTTGCACTTATGATGTAGAACTTACCATGATGTGTGCTATGGAATTCTAAAATCTACTGACATATGAAATTTTAATTCAACCTGAAGCCAGAAATTATACTTCTGTATGTATTCAAAGTGTAACTTTCAGTATTATGCAGCATGCTGTAAGTAAGAATTTAGCTCTCAATTTGAAAGCTGAGAACCTGTACTTTTTCTATTCTTCCCATGTGCTTTGTCTGTGCAAAATTATCATATCTCAGATCTACTTTATACAAATCTCATTCTTTGGAGCTCAATAGTTACTTTCTCATTGCTATGTACCCACATTTATAAAGTGAAAGAGGGAAACTTTTCATTGCAGCTTTCACTATTGGCTCTGTAGCACATCGAACACTTAATCTTGGTGTTTTTCTTTTTAAACAGTGGATATCTTGCTTACCAAAAGAGTAGGGTTTGTTTCTTCAAGATGTAAAAATATTCCTTATGCTTAGAGAACAACTGATACTTGAGAAAGTTGCAAATGAGTATTCTGCACCTGGCCCCTTTTACTTTGTTGTTTTGAAGTATATTAATTCTTGTAATTGGTATTCTTTCCTAAAATTGATACTCTTATAATTTCTGTTCTGTATTTCATGTCTTTACTACCAAACAATTTGTAAGCTAATTTGTGATGAGAAGTGATTCCATCCACTTCTTTCACAGTTAATCCATTTTGATCACTTGGAAACTGACAGAGGTGACTAAAATATTTTGGTTCACCGTGAGAAGTCCCTAGTCTTTGGGACTGCATTGAAATAACTTTCTACTTGATGTTTTAAGACTGATAGAAAAAAAGTCTTCTGCATTTAAAAATACAGACAGAGCTGCACTGAAGAAGGGGAAGGAGGTGGAGTAAACATTTCTGATTTATACCCAATTTAAAATAACTAATTCGCAAACAGGTTACCACATCTGTGGTAAGCTTTTTTAGCTCATAGTAAATTACTGTCTTGGTTTATTGAGCCTAGCTCCCTCACTAGGTGGAGCTGTGAGCCAGTTTCTGTCTTGTAAACTGAAATAGCATGAATGCATTCATTGGCTTCAGATCTCAAGCATTAGATTCTGTTTAAGGAAAATCGAGAGGTTTGTTTTTAAAACTATATCCGTGAAATTAGAACAGGATACTTCACTGTTAGTGGTGGCACAAAAGCAAAATGTTTGCTGTTAATATCCTTAAGGTGAGTACTTTGGACACTTGACCGTTTAAAATCTTAACATGCATTTTCTAAGTTCCTAAAGTTCCAAAACTTGATATGTGAGCTAAAGAGAGCATTGAATAATTAACTGTGCTGTTTGAAAATTGTCATGAGTAAAGAATAATGCATGTTTTTCAAGTCATTGTTTCTCAACCACTTCTGATTTAAGAACAAAAGGTCCCCTGTCATTTGGCATGTGTAAAGTTGTTTGTAGAACAAAAAAACTGGAAAAATGCAATTAACACCCTTTTTTGTTTGCTTGTTTTCCCATTCAGATTGTCCCACATGTGGTCAGTTTGGTTCACTCCTTCAAAAGAGATGGCTTACCTTCCAGTACAGCCTTTCTGATGCAGTTGACTGAGTTGATACACTGTATGATGTATCATTATTCAGGATTTCCAGAGCTCTATGAACCCATTCTGGAAGCTGTTAAGGTATGTTAGGAGTGTTAAGAGGGTGAAATGTTTTTGTGTTGTTTTCCCAAATATGAAAGCTATAATCCCATATATCTAAATTCTTTAGAACTTCCGCTAGGAGAAAAAAGCTAACCACATAACCTAATGTCAATTCTGACTGTGTTTGGAATATGCTAGAAAAATTGTCCTGAGTGTCCATGATATGATTATAGCAGGCTTTAAGAAAAGCCTGAAATGAGATCCTTTATTAAAAGTACAGTCTAATTTCTTAAGCGTCATGTAACTATTAATATACTTTTGTGAGGTTTATTCTAGGCATTTCATTTCAGCCCAAGCTAGAAACTGTAACTCTTCAACTGTAAGTTCAGAGTACTGATAGTATTGAAGAGAAGTAGGTTCTGAGGAGTACTTGGCATGGTGTTAATCTTTGGCTAGCTCCAAAACACCATTATTAAGCACTGCATCTTAATACTGCAGTCAGTATTGCATGCCTCTGTGGGTAAAGGATGCTGGCCTATGCTGTTTCAAAGCAAAATTTGGTGCTTTTAGATAAATATTTAGGTGCATAATGCACTTAAAATAAAAAGTAAATTTAAAAAAACCACAAAAACAACCCCCAAAACAAATAAAATAAAATTGAAAAAACCCCACAAAACAAAAAAACCCCACTCGGGAATTACCCACTCGGGTTACTGCCTTGATTTTATAGCAGTAGTATTGCAGTTAAATGTTTTGATGCTTAAAAAGCCCCTATCAATTTAATTCCAGGTATTCTAGACTTTATTCTTTCATTCTTACATTTTGATTTGACAGAGCAGGAATGTATTTCTGGCAGAATACAGGATGCTTTAGGGGTCTATTAAAGCTTGAAATTTGAGAGGTAGTTTCTGGTGGCAGAAAAGGATTCTGTGAATATGCAGGTCAAAGGTTACCACCAGCCCCTTATTCCTGCAATTTGAGAGTTGAGTAAAGAAAGCTTTGAAGGAGGGGGCTTGGGGGGGGTTGTATCTTCTAGGCTGTCAGGGATAGCAAGATCCTGAAGGAGAGTACGGGAGCAAGTGAAGATAGAAGACTGCTGAATGGCAGGACCTATTATAAAAACAAATACAAAAACCTATTAAGTGTGTTAAATGTTTCTCTTGTAGGATATGCCCAAACCCACTGAAGACAAGATTAAGTTGATTCTCAGTCAGAGTGCCTGGACTTCTCAATCCAGTTCTTTGCCATCTTGTTTATCTAGACTTTCTGGAAAATCTGAGACTGGGAAGACAGGTCTAATTAATCTAGGAAATACTTGCTACATGAACAGTGTTATTCAGGCACTTTTTATGGCTACAGAGTAAGTCCTTTTTAACAGCTCTTTTCATTGCAAATTAACTATTGCAGTTGTTGCATTCTTGCCTTTCACAGAATATTAACATGTCCTGGGATCTCTCAGCTTGCTAGAGCTGAGTGGGTTTCTTTGCACTCAGTTACCGATTGCTTTGTTAAAGTCCAGCTCTGAAACTGCAATTTTAGCCATTAAAAATCCTGATCCTTCTGTCCAGTGTCAAAAGACAAGTCCCTTTTTCCTCACTGTCCTTGCTTCCTTCAGTATTGTAAAAGTTTACGGTGATGCTTTTATTATTAGCTGGAAGCTATTGAAAAAAAAATTTGTCTGTCTATAGCCTGTTCTTACACATTTAAATGTTTAAAGAAATAGGTTTTTTGCAGTGTTAGTTCCTACTGTACAGTAGTTTTGCATCTGCACTAGAGCAGAATCCAGGTATTGAAGGGAAGTGTTACATGTTTTGCTTTCTTTCAAATTGAAGTAATTATCTGAGCTGGAATGATAAGTGCATTGTTGTTAGAAATCTAGCAAGGAAACTAATGTCTCCCCTTTTTTTTTTTTTTTTCAGTTTCAGAAGACATGTTTTATCTCTGAATCTAAATGGGTGTAATTCACTAATGAGAAAATTACAGCATCTTTTTGCATTTTTGGCTCATACCCAGGTATGTCAGTTTTTCATATGCTGTTTTTTAAGCTTGGATCTATATACCAAAATTTAGGAACAAACATGATGCTATGGGAGTGCTCTTGAGTATATTAAAAGTATAAATATGATAGATTTGTAGGGGAATGAGTCTGCCTCCAAATGTTCAGATGGTGTGGATGGACTTAGAGAAAGCTATATTTCATAAGTGGAACATCTTGGTATTGTGGTGTTTTTATAAATGGGTAGTAACAGGTTTTCTTTGAGAAGCCAAAATGAAAAAATCCAAATAAGACCTGACTTGATATACAAGCTGACTTTAACTTTCTAGGGTAAACTGTGACTTTCTGCAGTGACTTTTACACTAAACTTTATTGTAGTTCAAATTCTAAAGTGAACTTTGTTAAATGTTTAGAATATTTTGCTAGTGCTAGAAAGACATAAGACACTTTTGTTCTTTGATTAATAACAATAAACTTATTGTGAAGGGGATGAAGCTGGATCACCTTAAAAATAAATTGGTACTTATGAAATACTGGTGGTGTTCTGAAGAAAGAAAGCTTTTTTTTAAGCTTGCCAGCAAGAACAGTAACTGCTATTATGCATAACATCTGGTTTATACTTACTACACATTTAATATTTGCCTGCAGGATCCACTACTTCTATCTTTGTACTAGAAGTGATTACTACAAAATTAATGGCTCTCTTCCTATGATTAAGTGGTTTAAATGTTTGTGTGCCATGTGTTTCATACAGTTCCTCTAAAATAATGTAGTCCAAAGTTCAGTGGTCAATATAAAATAATATAACCAATTTTTTAAGTAGTTCTTATGTAACCTTGTCTGTCCCTCTCTTACGTGAACAGAGGGAGGCATATGCTCCTAGAATTTTCTTTGAGGCTTCCAGACCACCATGGTTCACCCCTCGATCCCAGCAGGATTGCTCAGAATATCTCAGATTCCTGCTAGACAGGTACAGTTATTGTGCCATTAATGGGAATGAATCTACAGTCTTAGCACATAATGTTGAACTCTTAGGAGCAGTCATGCAACAGTTCCACTGCATGAGTGGGGACCAGGAATTTTGGGCCTCATTCCTGGCTGTCTCTGGTTTTCTGTATGGTCTGTGAAACACTTTTCATGGGTTTAATCTGTGGAAAAGTCTGGATACCATCTTGTATCCACATCATTTAAAGCAGATAACAGTGGTAGTAATGTTCCATTTTTACAAATCTAAACTTGGGTGTTATGTTAGAGTCACGGTCCCGTTGTAAAATTAATGTGGTTGCTGAAAGCAGTTTAGTCATGCATCTGGAATTTCATGTTGGTGGACGCAGCTATATTCCATACAGGTCAGATAAGTCTTGAAGAGATGTACATGCATTTATAACCAGTTTAATAAACAAGCAAATTAACTGTGGCACAGATAAAATAAAAATACCTAAATTTATTAGTAGCCCTCTTTAATTTTGGCTTGCTGAGATGTGGCTTAAGTAATATTGCTTTATGACACATGCCATTTCTGGAGAAGTTTATCTCAATAGTGAAATAGTGCTCTCTTCCCCACCCACCCCCCCCTTGGGTTTCTTTTTTGGTTTGGTTTTTCTTGCTGTAGTTTCTTAACTTTCTTGGCTACAAAATCCTGACCTTTTCTTTTCTTTGGAAATAGTCTAGCACTAGATAAATAGCTACTTGTTCTCTTACAAAATCTGACATACAGAACCAGTCAACGGGAGAACTGATTTATTAAGATAATGTAATGGTAAATAATAAAAAAGTTGTTTGTTAGGTTTTTTAATACTTGCCAGTTCTCTCAGTATATCTGTTGTGTTCTGTTATATGTAATGAAACCCACATTAAATGCATTTATGCTTCTCATACTCTGTTTTGGATAGTACTGACCCCTATGTTTTGCTTTTTGTGTGTTAAAAAAAAAAAAAAAAAAAAAAAAGATAGCTTTTTTTAATGTAAGACACTTCTAGCCACTTAACCATCTATATTTTTAAGCATAACTGGAAAAAAGTCTGAAATGGTGCAGCAATATTTGTTTGGAAAATAGCACAGCTACTTGGATTTATTTTTCTTTGTCTTCAGGCTGCATGAAGAGGAGAGAACCTTGAAAGCATTGTCTTCAACAAAGACTTCTGAAAGTATAATGAATGAAGAGTCCCAGAAACAAGAAGCTGTCCATAAAGCACAGGTATTTGCTGAAGCACCTTGTATGGGAAGTGAAGAAAGAACTCTGATAGAGAAGATGTTTGGAGGAAAATTGAAGACTACTATATGCTGTTTGAACTGCAAAAGTATGTCTCAAAAGGAAGAAGCTTTCACAGATCTCTCTCTGGCTTTCTGTCCTCCAACTTCCTTGGAGAACGTTGGCCCAAAATGTGTGGAACGTTCTGAAGTGAAAGATGACTGCGTGGTGCAAACTAATACTTTAGCAACTAGTCCTGCTGGAGAAACACTGCTCAATAATTTGGAAGTAAATGGTGGATGTGACACAATAATGAATGAAGGAACCATAAAAGATTTTTCTACTGAGCCAAACTCTGAGAATACCACAAATTCTGAACTCAACAAAGTTCAAGATAATAGAGATATGTCTCAGAGGCTAGTAGGTAAAAACACCCTGTCAGTTACAGACTTATTGAATTATTTTCTGGCACCTGAGATCCTCAGTGGAGACAATAAGTATTATTGTGAGAAGTGTGCCTCTCTACAGAATGCTGAGAAAACTATGCAAATCATTGAGGAACCCGAATACCTCATTCTCACTCTTTTGAGATTTTCATATGATCCAAAGTGTCATATAAGGCGCAAAATCTTGGACAATGTGTCTCTGCCACTTGTTTTGGAACTGCCAGTCAAAAGAGCAACATCCTCTCTAGCTGTAGTTTCGGGAGGTTGGTCTGTTGGTGTTGAGATTTCTGATATTGGAGAAAATCTTGCTAAAAAACTGAAGCCCTCGGGTGCTGATGAAGTGACCTGCCCACAGTTGGTGCCATACGTGTTAAGCTCTGTGGTGGTGCATTCTGGTGTATCCTCTGAAAGTGGACATTATTATTCATATGCTAGAAATGTTACTGGGTCAGGGCCTTCAGGACTCTGCCACCAGTCTACAGCTCTTTCTTTAGTTTCTCCTCAGGATAAGTTATTGACAGAGGAGAGTCCTTGTACTGTTGTAGAAAATGAGCTGGACACTGAGATGCCAAGAGAATGGTTTCTGTTCAATGACAGCAGAGTGACATTTACCTCATTTCAGTCAGTCCAGAAAATTACCAGTAGATTTCCAAAGGACACTGCTTATGTTCTGTTTTACAAAAAACAAAATAGCACCTGTGGCTTCAACACCAATTCGGCAAATGGACTCTGGGTAAATGGAGACCCTCCCCTACAAAAAGACCTCATGGATGCAATTACGAAAGATAACAAACTGTACTTGCAGGTAAGATGGAAATTGTATATGAAGAGCGGTCTCCTTAAAACTCACGAGAGACAGTCTAAAAGAAAGAAAAAGTTAGCTTTTAAATATTCTGGTGTATTAACCTTACAAATCACCAATCTCACTTCCATCTTGATGTTGCTAGACAGGTTTCATAGTAAGGTTGTCACCATTGGATGGAAAGCGTCAAGGAAAATGGCTTAAACTCATTTCAGTTTAAATTTTCAGTTGAGATGCTCGCATAGGTTGTTTAACCACTTGTAATTCTATGCAGGAGAGGCTTTTCGAACAGTTCTAATTTTCATTGCCTTTAATAAATTACGAGAGTAGCTAAAGAATACTTAAAAACTTCTTAGCAATGTTCTTACTAGTGCATTTTCATTTGGAGTGAAGTTTTATTTATACAACTGTGCTTACCCAAATGCTAGACCCACTAAAATGAAGACCAGATGCTAGTGACTAGATTCCGCTTTCCCTTCGCTGCCTATTCTGCCTCCCTCTGTGGGACCAGCACTGCCAGCCGCACATTCTCTGTGCTCCAAGAACTTCACCTAGCTGTAGTCGCCTGTTTGATTGCTGTTACAAAAAACCCACTGTTCTCCACATTTCGATATGGTTTGCTTTGCGCATTGCTGCTGTGTTTGGATGGTGTAGCAGTAAAAGTGTGTTTTACTGTTTGCTCTTTGATTGGGTTAAGCTGTTCCTGTAAGAGTTCTAGGCCTACTCAAATTAGAAAAACTAGGTAAATTCAAATTAGAAAAGAACAAGCTAAATGTCACTGTGGAAAATCTGTTATAATAGCTCCAGGTATTTTACAAACATAAACAAGAGAACCGAGAGTTTAAATTGCAACTCTGCTGCTATTTTCAGACTGTGTGGTTAAAGCATTTGTGTCCTAGCCATCTCTGTTTCTATGCCACCTTTCCTCTTGACTGTATAGGGTAGCACAAAACACGGCTTCTTTAGCAGCAGTGTTGGATCATAGAATCATAGAATAGTTTGGGTTGGAAGGGACGCTTAAAGGTCATCTAGTCCAACCCCCGGGCAATAAGCAGGGACATTCTCAAATAGATCAGGTTGCTCAGAGGCCCATCCAACCTGAGCTTGAATGTTTCCAAGGATGGGGCATCTACTGCCTCTTTGGACAACCTGTTCCAGTGTTTCACCATCCTCAGCGTCAAAAATTTCTTCTTTATATCTAGTCTAAATCTACCCCCCTTTACTTTAAAGCCATTCCCCCTTGTCCTGTCGCAACAGGCCCTGCTAAAAAGTTTGCCGCCATCTTTCTTATAAGCCCCCTTTAAGTA
>NW_008794447.1:4705949-4756660 GCF_000699145.1 Aptenodytes forsteri
ACGGGGGGTGGGCCTTTCTGCCCTTGGCAACCCCTCTGGTGTAGATGGACCGCCATCCACATCGTCCGTTGACCTGACCTTCCCATCCAGAGCCTCATACCTGTTGTACAGAGGCACCTGGGAAGGCGAGGTGGGCAAGGAGGGGGGTCGCCTGCTGCCCCGAGCGTGGACTTGCCTCCATGATAACATCATGTTTTCAGTCAGAATTGCTGTGACTTCTGCTGATGCATGAATACTTTAATTGTGAAATTTCCAACTTGAAGCCAGATTATTTTTTATTTTAGGTATATAATTACAGCAGCGTGTAGGTAACTGAGTAATGGAAAAAAAAATCCATTTTAAGAACACAGCCTGAAAAAAAGGATAACATCATGTTTTCAGTCAGAATTGCTGTGACTTCTGCTGATGCATGAATACTTTAATTGTGAAATTTCAAACTTGAAGCCAGATTATTTTTTATTTTAGGTATATAATTACAGCAGCGTGTAGGTAACTGAGTAATGGAAAAAAAAATCCATTTTAAGAACACAGCCTGAAAAAAAGTAGTACAACTACTACAGTGATATTGTAACCTTTTTTTATATAAAGCCAAACATTTAAAGGAGGAACAGTCATCCACATAGAATATAAATCCTAGTAATTATTCTTATTTGCATGTTTTCCTGTTGAATCCAATGCTTGCAGTCACATGTTTCGGTGTTATCAACAGAATAGGTGGTTACCTGAGTATGCATAACAGGCTTTTTTCAAATCTGAAGTGATGCTTTAGCTATGTGGAACAAGCAACATTATCAGGCTATTGAGAAAATAATTCATTAAAAAATGAAGTTGTTATTAAATGTGTTTCTCTGAATTAACATTTTCAAGACCATTTTGATGCAATTTCTGGAATACACTAAGAAGTTAGTTACTTTAAGCTTTTTGAATTCTGCTGTATGCCTAGAACCAGTGAAAAATCAATGTGATTTTATAAAAGTTAAAGTAATTTGGTGCATATACACAAAAATTGTTTTTTGATAATCTTCCAGACTAAAGCTTTCTCTACAGGACATGTAGCTGAAGTTATATACAGCACACTGTCATTTTCTCTTATAGCTTACAAGTGAAAGCCAATTTTAGTATTTTCTTGAAAACCTTTCCTTTACAATTAAAAGAAAAAAGAAATGCAGTCTCTGCAAAATGGGAAAAAAAAAAATTTCCAAGTATACAGTTTTTGTTTTGTTTCTTTTTTTATATTTATGATCTTTTACCCACCTTCAATTTTGGATTCTTAAGTAATGGCTTTCTTTGTAGTGCTCTACTAACCTCAGAGTTGTTGAGATCCTGTCCTTTTCTCAATTTAAATGAGGCTGATTAGAAATGCTCAGTTATTGTTTTTCTCAAATTAATACTAATACTGTGATTCACTGCATTAGGTTATTGTATTTTTGAGAAGTCGCATTCATTGTTGTTCAGAGTTCTAAACTAGTATTTTCCTGCTAAGTTAAGAATATATTTTTCTGTCCCGAGAAAGCCTTTACTTTTTAGAAGAAATGTTCCAAAAAATCTCTAGCTTACTGCTTTTGTTTTACTATTGCATACCGGTTTACCACATGGCAAACTAAAATGTTTTCACTTTAAATAACAAAACCTGCAATATGGGTAGCTCCCACTCCAGTTAAAACATTAATAATCCCATTCTGGGAACAAGTGGAAAGCAGGGGGGGATGTTCTGCATTATTCTCAATCCAGAGAACTGTATTAACCTATCAAGTTTTACTTACCTGATTTAGTATTTGTTGGGATATATATAATCAGCCTGAAAACATTCAATTTTTTTTTAGAAACAAGGATATTTCTTGCAAAAATGCCAGTGCTGTATGCTATACTAGAACAATTTAATGTAGGTTAATATTAATCAAGTCAATAAATGCCTTGAGAGAAGAAAGAAATGTGCTCATTTAGCACAAACTACTGAACAGGAATAAAGCATGAAAGATCTTAAACTGCTAAATTATTTCACTTTTAGCATTGAAGACACAAATAGTGTGTGGTTTTTAATACTAATACTCTGTCAAGAAACTAATAATTGATAATTTGATCACTGCACCATATTTCTCGCGTGTGTGTGCATATATAGAGAGATACCTCCTATCCATTGTAGGAAACGTTTTGTACCACGACTGAAGTTTATCTTATTCTCATTGCATTATGGCTGCTTCTGAGCAGTATTTCTAAGTGGTTGGCAAAAGCTGTGCTTGTAGCTCATTTACACTCTGTACCAAACGTGATGCACGTCTCCAGAGCTGTGGGAGTCATCCCTTGCACATAAGTCACGTGCAAGGTGCTGTGTTGTTGCTGTTCGTAGTAGTGCTTCTCCTCTTCGCTTGTCCCCTCTCTGTAAGGAAGCCTACTGACAATAGAACAATCATACTGTTGCTTGTGGTATTATGAAAGGTACACAATAGAAGATAGACATAAAATAATTTAGCTGCATAGCTATGCCAAAACCTCATGCTGTCCGGTAACTGCAGTAAGGCAAATTAAAATAAATTGTGTTTCTAGCCAAATCTGGCAAAAAAATTCTTAGCTGTAAGTCTCTAGTGTTCTTTGTCTACAATTTAAAGGTTTTTATTTAATATAGCATAATCAGCAAACCTATTGTTGGTGCTTATGTTCTTTTGTAGTACAGTTTGTTAGGTAAAACTCAACTGTTGTTAAGAGGTATAAAGTTGCCAGAAAACAGTTCTCTGGAGGGATGAAAGTGGAGGAGGGAGTAAGGAAAATTCCTTTTTTGGTTTGGTACTGTACGGCGTTAAAACAAATGTTTTTCTGAAATATTTTACAAAAAAAAAAGAAAAACCAGCCCAGGTACAGTGTAGCAAGTCTCCCACTGTTTGGTTTTGAGAAGAAATTCAGTTCTAAGCTAAACAGTTTTGCAGTGTAGTTTTTCAACTAAACAGGCTATTTATACGAGGCCTGCTATTAATCAAAAATGTCTGTTGATTTCTGGTGCTAGAAGTGAGTTCTTCATATTCCCTTCTTATTCGTAGTAAATTTACTTTAGCTTTTGATGTGTCTTACAGTTAGCAGATACATAAGAATCCGCATATTGCTGGAGATAGCATAATACTGTCTTTCAGGAATATGGCCAGCATATCTATGTAAACAATGTCCTCCAAATATCTTTAATATAATTTTGGAAATAAGTATGCATTTCAGTCCTTAGTAGTGTAGAATAGTTTCAAACTTAGGCTGTGTTTTTCTAAGAGGGCAGAGTAATTTAAACCCACAAGTACTATTTTTAGCACCTGTGAAAGTACATGGACAAGACTAAGTTTAGTGCTTTCATGGTAGTATAATACAAACAGTCTTCCAGGTTCTTGGCTCTGTTCCTTGCTTTCAGCAGGAGGTGGAGAAGAAAAGGAACAATTCAAGGTGACCCATGTAATTACTAAAACCCTGTTAAAATTTCCTCCCGTTGCCTTTAGGGAGGTGTGTAGTGACGAAGTGTCATGTGAAGGAGGCTATCAGTATGAGCCTTAGCACCTGAATACTTTCGTTTTGTTTCCTAAAGAAATAAAGCTTGTACAGGTCTGCTGTCTTTTTCTTGTCAGTCTTCCAGAGCCCAACACCTGCCTTCCCTCCCTCAATTTTTAAAGCTTTTGGCCAATTTGAGGACGGGGTACTGAAGACAAGAAATTGCTGCAAGGTTTATGAAACTAGTTGGCCAGAGACAAAATAGCGTATGATATCTCTCACGAGGGAAAAGCCTGTGCTCCTTCCCTTCTTAGATGTCTGAGAAGCCACAGGGGCATTCAGCTGAAAAAGCAGCTGGCAGGAGGCTATGCTTTCTTGTTCCTGCTACTTGTGCAGGTACTCTTTCCAGCAGCTGACTCTGACTTTATGGAGTGCTCGAGAGTTCCTGAGACTTACTAATGTTAAAACAGAGTTAGCACAGCAATAACACTTGACAGTTAAAAAGCTGCACTGGATGGAAACCAAATAGCTTGTCCATCTTTTTGCCTTTTATCTGAGTATGTTGTTACTCTATGCAGTTGACTGAGTGGAATAAAAAAGTGTCTTTTAAATAATTAACATTGATTTAATGGTCTTACCTTTCTATTTGGCAACGAGAACAAGGGCATCTTAAAATTGCTAGGATGAAAATTCATGTGAAACATACATCAAAAACTAATGTTTTATTAGCTTGTTATCAGCAGTCTAGTTCTTTAGTAACATCCCATGTTGCTATAAAATACAATTTTAGCATAAACTTAAATGGATTTAATTATGACTCTCATATACTTACTGACGTTCAATAAAATTGTACGTCTCAGATTGGCTGTGGATGTTCACCATGAAGTTCAACAAAGCCATTCAGACTTAGGAGTCCAGAAGTTAGTCATGCTGCTTTAAAAGCTGTTTCAAAATTTACTAGAAATAAGCTGCTTCAAGAACTTGAGGTTGGTTTTTTTTAAATTATCTTTATCCTTTCATTTTAGGAGCAAGAGCTTAGTGCTCGAACACAAGCACTTCAAGCTGCCTCAGCCTCATGCTCTTTCCGACCCAATGGATTTGATGACAACGACCCCCCGGGAAGTTGTGGACCGACAGGTGGAGGAGGAGGGGGTGGGTTCAGTACTGTTGGTAGATTAGTCTTTTGACTATGAAGACAACCTGGAATACACTGGTTCCAAAGCAGCCCGGTACTGCTGAGGACAACTATAATATTGAACTTTGTCAGATATTGTACCAAGTTTTGAGACTTTATCCTTGTTCAAAAGCAAATGTTGGGGTTTTTTTGGTTATGTTTTATTTGAAATAAATAAGTGCATAATGGAAAAAAACTACCTCTTAAAAATTCAGTTGCTTTTATAGTAAGATATGCTTGCCCAAAAGACAGAAAATTGAGATTTTTAAGTAGTTGCTAATGACACTGCATTAAACTGAACAAACGCACTTACATCAGTTTCTATTGTCCTCATCCACTGAATGAAGAAAGTTCATTTTTTTTTTTTTACTCTGGCAGTATTGCTTTATATGGAAATCCTTTCAGATGGGCTAAACTGCATACATATTCTCTCACCCCCACCTTATTGTCAAATCCGGTACCTTTATGGATTTCCAGAGATGATGCAATTTATAATGAAGGCAATAACTTAAATATGACATGATACAGTACTTTCCAGATTAAAAATTATTCAATGTATTTCCAGTGTACTCTTGCAGTATTGCTTTATGTGGAAATCCTTTCAGATGGGCTAAACTGCATACATATTCTCTCACCCCCACCTTATTGTCAAATCCGGTACCTTTATGGATTTCCAGAGATGATGCAATTTATAATGAAGGCAATAACTTAAATATGACATGATACAGTACTTTCCAGATTAAAAATTATTCAATGTATTTCCAGTGTAAATGTAAAGAAGAAAAAATAATTTATAAATATTTGCTAAGTTGTTTTCAAAAAAAGTGCATGTTCTGTAGGAACAATGTTTTTAAATAGAAATTGTTAACTTTGTAGCATTTCTAATTGTTTTGAGGATTTTAAAATTATTTCAGGGAATATATCTGCTGTGTATTGGAAAGGAAAAGATTCTGTATGTGCCTTGCAGTACTGTAACTTAAAACAAACTTTCTGAGGCTGCAGAAAAGGGGAAAAATGTGTTAGTAGTCAATGATTTTTTTTTGTCAGTATTAGAAATCAGTACATTTATAGAAAGCTATTAGGTTTCCAGAAGTAAAAATCTGGTAGTTTGAAATGCAGTAAGTGTGTTGCCCATTATTTTTTGATTAAAAAAATATACATACCTAGTGATCTATAACTTTCGTGGCCTGCATTGCTAAGAAAAGGCTGGTCATAAACACTGAGCGATGTTTGTGAAATCACAGAGAGGTTACCTGCATTGATCCTTGCTGAGGATCTCTGCTTCTAAGAGTCCTTTGAAGTTTTGCCTTCTGATTTAGCTTGTAGTGAGAAATTTCTGGTGAGTTCATGTTTTAACTGTCTGGAGAAGACCAAAATGATGCTGTCTATGGAGCAGTGTTTGCTTGCTTGTTAGGCCAGCAGCGGTTGAGGATCTGCTCTTTCAGTCTTGGCAGAAGTAGCAACTTTGGTTTTGATGTGCAGTGAGGATAACAGAAGTAAAGGAGTTACACTGTTGAATCTGGTGATTAATTCTTAACTTGAATAATCTTATAGTGAAGTGTAAATTTATTTAAAGTATTTTTACAAAATTCTGCACTGTTTTACTGTGGTTTTATATTCTACTAGGTGACGAAGTGCATCCTTAAAAAGCATGCAAACCTAGCAGGTGTTAGCTTAACTGTACAAAATAAACAAATTTCTTAGAAAATGCCTTTAAAAAGCATAAAATAAGTTGAGAAAATTAAACCTTGTTCATATGATATCAAATATATGGAGTTTAGTCTGAAAGGTAACTTAGCTTGCAAGCTATTTTTATATTATCACTACAACTATGCTATTTGCTCTGCTATAGTTTCATATGTTACCGCTCAAGAAAGCTAGAGCAGGTCACTCATTTTTTTAATAGTTTCCAAGCTTTGTTTTGACCGTTCGTAGTACCTCGGCTTTGACCTACACTTTCATTGCTATCTCAGTTGTAGGTCTCTGAACCAGGGGTTCAGCTGTGGAAATGTGGAGTGTTATGAGACTAGTGTGAGGAACGTTCTTATTTCGTTGTGCTTGGACGAGGTTTTCTTGAAAGCTGACTTCGCCTTGAAATTCTGTAACTTTCAGTCTAAGAGGGTTTTTTATTTCCTTTTAGGCTTCTCTGCCAGTTAGCTCTGGTTTTAAAATGTTTTGTATGACAGGTTAATTTGGCTTTTCTCTCCCAAATTACGAGGACACACTAAAAAGCTGCCTACTGTTTGCATTACAATGGGATTATTTTGTCTCTGTCAATTTACTCTCTCAATTTACTGTTCATTTTAAAACACTAGTAAGTAGAAGCAGGGGCAAGTGTTTTTACTCTATATGAAATCATAATTTTGTAAAGGTCAGTTTTGATTTTATGTTCTCACAGTAAAAATACAAATTAGTAGCCTACCTAAAAATAACGTGCCATATGAGTTTTGTATACCTATTGTACTATATTTGTTTCATGAGCTCTTAGAAGGCTTTCTACACCTTTGTTTGCCTGTTCTAAATTAGGTGTTAAATATGGAAATTTTATACGAGAGTAATGCCAATAGGGTTGGATCTCCTTAGGTATAAAGTGATGGTATGTCTCAAACTGAAAATAACTTCTTTCTTTCCCCTTGTTGACTTCCATTGATGCAGTTACTTTGCGTTTTACAAATAGATTTTAAAATTCAGAATACCTATTTGCAAGTCTGCTTGCTGACCTGATAACTGTCGTAGGCCGATTCATACCTAACTTGGAAGGTTTCAATAAAACTAGTGAAAGTGGAGAATTATTTCACGCTCTAAAATGTACACCTTTTTTCATTGTTTACAGTAATGGTGTTGCATGCTCCTATCTTCTGGACATAATATGAGAGAACAATGTACATATGGTACTTCAGTTTCTGTTGCCTGTGAATGAATGCTGGATGGTTTGTTTATTGACCTTTTTGGCTCCATTCTTAATTTGTTTTCTATCTAAGTTGAATCAGTAGAAAGAAACAAAATACATAATACTGTTTCTGAAACTTAGGTTTTTTTGTTGTTTCCTTTCATGAAGGTTACACTATTGTACCAAACTCAAGGATGGTATGTCTTTTAAAATCATATTTCCTTTTAACAAGACAGATTGTGTCTTAGTCTTTGTTTTAATGGTCAGTGGAGCTGTATTAACTTTCTTCCATACAGTTAATTTTGTACAGTTTTTTCATGTGGAGCATTACAGTGGATTGTTGTGAATGTCACCCCTGTAACAAGTGATTAAATATTTACAAGCTCGTTTATCCAGGATGAGAAGAAAAAAGGCTTCTTTGGATAACTAAACAAATTGCACCTTCTGGCTAGCTCTTTTTCCTTCCTTTTTTTCCCCCCCTTGCTCCCTACTCTGGAAAGTTAAATACTTTATCTTCTGTATGCTCTGGAAGTTTAATTTCATGGGTAAGCCTTTTTTTTTTATCTGTAGCAGTAAGGTTGTTTATGGAGTCAGAATACTACTATTTTTTGTACAAATGACAGGCAAAGGGCAGAAGCACTGTGAGCTAAAGGAGTGTTAGAACAAAAGCAAGTGGGTATAAACTTTCTGTAAATAAGATTTAGATTAGAAACAAAGTTCCTAATTACTAGAACTAATTCTGGAACAGCCTTCCAGGCAGAGACCTGCTTTGAAGGAAGAGCCAAGTATATCTATGAAAGAAATTAAATGCAAAGTGGTGTCTGAATAGTAGGCAACTAGACTTGATAAACCAGAGGTCCCTCCTAGTCCCTTCCTAGAGTTTTGCTCTTCTGCTGGGTTTCCCATCTTGACACATTGCCAGTTTTGTTTTTAAGGCTCAAAGATTAAAGTGGAAATGAAGGGTATACTAAACTATGACATAACAACAACAAAGGTTGACTGCTCAGTTTTGGGTGGTGTTGGTCTCTGGTTTAGGGAAGTGAAGCATAAAAATTATGAAGTGATGGAAAGTGGAAGCTAGGAAGACTTGTGATCCAAAGAAATGTGCTCAGTTTCTAGCACAAGGGCAATTTCCTGGTTAGCAACCTACTATGGGATGTAATGGGTTGTAGCACTTCATATCCTCAGGCTGTAATCACATGGAAATTATTGGACTTTTTCAATGGGTGAGCAAATGATCTATGATCTAAACAAGAGATCAGAATAGATGGTCTTAAAAACCTTCATGTTTCCTACAGCCAGTCATCATAGGTCTACCTTAATCCAAATTCATAGCTATGAGTAATATGCTCTTAAGTCGCATAGGTGTCAGGTCAAATGTAACAGTTGAGAACTGAAAATTGCGTGACACTGTTTGGCTTGTGTACAACACTGTGTTCTGCGTGGACTTAAGAACTAGCGCGTATCCCTGTTTCAGCAAGTGGGTTGAAGAGACTTGGCCCGTGAGCTGAGCTCTGGCTGTGATCAGTATGTCAGCTGTGATGTGTAGTGTAGCATTGGCTTACCAGACGTGCTTTTTATTTTTTTAAATGCACACACATTCCCCCCATTCACTGTGTGAGTCTTGCTTTTGCTTGAATGAGAGTATCCAGATCAAAGGGAAAACAAAGCTAGCCAGAGTGAAGCAGAGATGACCGGTTTTAAGTACAATATGCCGTTTTCTTATTTAAAACGGAAGTATTTTTTTCTAAGTCTGCTGGATTGTAGGCAAGTATGTGGATTCAGGATACATATTTCTTGTTCCTTTTTTTTTCAGTGTGGGTAATATTTTTAGGAATCAGTTGTAAAAGTGCTGGAATAGGCATGTCAAAATGCACAACCTGCTCCTGCTGCCTTGGTAAACAGCATGCCGCCACATGCGCTGAAATGCTGGGATACTTGCTGGCTGGCTTCCTCAGACGCTAACTGGGAAGAGCAGCTGCCGCCTGTGAACTGTGCCTTGCTGGGTGGCCATTTGGAACCTTCGCCATCATCTGCATCTGTGGGTGGCCAGAGGCAGCCACCCTGGGGCGCTGCCTCAGCATGTGTCTCTGCAGCGGGGGCCGCAAGAGGAGTCTGAGGTGTAACAGCCAGCCCCACTGTTCAGGTGCTAGCTCAAGTGGGGCACAGTCCCCAGCCCCCTCAGCAACACCTCCAGGCCCAGAGCGGGTAACTCGGGGACCCCTTGCAGCGCTGACAGAGACCGGCACCTGTGGCAAGCAGCACACAGAGGTCGGGTGGTTGCACATGGAGTCGGTGTGTGGGAAGGAGGGGCAGGGGGGTGGTGAGGGAGAGGTGCTGGTGCAAGACTAAAATGAGACTACCAAACTGCAAAAAGGAAAGGGTGGCTCTAATGTGATTTAGAAGTTGCACGTTTTAATGATAACTTCACATGTATCTGCTATAAAGTTGTAACTTTAGTGTAATTCCACCAAAGGATACTCTGTCAACAATGCTTTGTTATCCGAGCCTAATCCTTCTAAAATTTCCATTATAGCAGCGTGCTTGAGGGGAAAAAAAATCTGAATAGGCATATTGAAAACATGCTGCTGAGGAGAGTATTTCAGATTGACGTTAAAAAATTAATTCAGCAACAGGATATGCGATGGAGCTAGCAGCTGTAGTATCTTACAGCATCCTCAAGGCCAGTGGTCTCCAAACTTTTCTTGATTGCATGCCCCTACCAGTAAAAACTTTTAAGTGTGCACCCAATATATGTGTATTTATTTATTTATAAATTAATATGTACTAATGTCCTAATATATTATGTACATACGCAAGAGTAGAAATTGAAAAAGTATAGATAAAGATGAAATAAACACTATTTTTACATTATTTAAAATTTTGTTTATTAATGGCACAAAAAATACTTTCTTCTGGCACCCAAATGGATTGTCTTGCACACCCCCTGGGGTGCATGCACCTACGCAAGAGTAGAAATTGAAAAAGTATAGATAAAGATGAAATAAACACTATTTTTACATTATTTAAAATTTTATTAATGGCACAAAAAATACTTTCTTCTGGCACCCAAATGGATTGTCTTGCACACCCCCTGGGGTGCATGCACCTCACTTTGGAGACCACTTCTCTGGGCTATAGTCTTGAAAGGAGTTTTAACTTGATGGGAACAAGTATCAGAATTGACCTGTTCATAATAATGGTTTCTCTTACTCAGTGAATATAGACTGTTGTCATTACTTTATGCTGCATGACCATGTTTTGGATCTGTGTTTATTCTGAGTTCGTATAAAACTTGATGCAAGGGCTGTGAACTGTTTCACCACTTGTTTTCCTGCAGTGTACATTAAATGACAAAAAAAGAGGTGTCAGCCTTAAGTGGTTTGCAGAGGTGCAAAGCCATTCCAGTTCTGAGGGGAGGGGGCATATCCCTTGCCAAACGCAGAAATGTATTAGTACTTGGCTTTAAAGGTTAGTACCATTTTGCAGTTGACTTGCCCTTTCTCAAGTGTTCTTTGAAGAATTACAATATTTAGTGCTCAACTTCTTAAAGTTACTTAATTTTCTTGCTGTATCTCTCATGGTATTTGTTCTACTGAACTACAGTTGAAATAATTTTTGCAGTATGCCTGTTCTTAAATCTTGCTGTTGTAGACTGGCATAAATGTTTAACAGTATTTCATATCTGTTTTTTAAAATGGATGGGGCAAATGAGTGTTTTACTCTACCTATGTTGGGCTGCATAAAGAAGTCAAAATATGTGTTTTTAAATGCCTTAGAAGGTGTCTGAACGTACCTAAGTTTTTATGTGTTTGAGTTGAAAGATAGATGTTCTAGTAAAATATAAGTGGTGGGGTTTTGGGGGGAATTGTAAATTATATCTGTAATCTCAGCTTGAAGGATCTCACACAAAAACGTGGAAAATAAGTCAGAGCAGAGAACTCCTAATGGGCCAACTAGATCCGGAGAACCAAGTGTAGGCAGTAGCTGAATTTCACGTGTATTTCAGTTGCAGTGATATGACAATGTTTCATTTGAGTTGTCTTCTCAATTGGTGTTACTTAAATCTTCAAAGAAGGTGAAATGACCTTCAACTTGTTGAATTAATAAAGAACATCATCATTGGTTAAAATGCAGCAGTTCTCAATGAACATGGAAGTTATGGCACAGAAACTCCTGTTCAGGCCTCCTGTAAAGACAGGGTTCTCGAAGGCTGTTTTCAACTTTTGTGTATTTCTCCTCAAGTTTCCCCAGACTGCAAGCTGAAAGGAGGTTTTTGGGTTTGGTTGTTTTTCTTGACTACAAGAATACCTAGGAAACTCAAACAATTAACAGGCCAGTTAATAATCTGTAAATTACTCCTGGGTGGTGAATCGTGTGAGAGGGAAGGGAAAGGTTTGGGTTGCCCTTAGAGTGTGTAGTTTGAAGTTGAGTCTCCTCTAGTTGGCTGCCCACACCTCCCTCTGGCATTAGAAACAGCTGCATTTATGTGGTCTCAGGATTAAGCTTGGTACTGCCTGTGAGGATAAAATCGTGGGAACCTCCCCTTCATCCAAGACCTATTCAGGCTAATTGAATTATTCTTGACCTGAGCTCTTTCAGTTTTGCTTTGATTAAGGTACTTGAACCTGCTAACTGCCAAGGTAAAAGACAGATCAAGCTTTAACATAATAAAGGACCTAATCATAATTTTTTAAAAAAATGCTTTGGTTCCAGTCAGAGCTGCTAGTTCTCTGCTATGCTTTAAAATCCCAGGGCTGCAAGAGGTGTTTCCTACTGATGAGACCATGAAAACAGCAGCTACGCAGAATTCATTGGGGAAGGGAATTGGCTGCAGTATAAACAAGCAACTAGGTGGATGATTTCATCATTTGGGTTTGTCTGCTGTATTTTGCATTTGGGGATTGATGTGAATGAAGACATGTGTGAGGATAATAAGCAATATGAATCTGAGGACATGGAATAGAAAGCAAACAGGCCTCAAGTAGTTTCTTTCTTAAAAGCAGTTACTAACACTTCTGCAGAATGTTCCTGGAATGGGATCCTAGGTAGTGTCAGCGTGATCTAGCATGGCAGCCTACAAGAGTAATGCTGCTCCCATGCTTTCACAGGGTGTGTTAAAGGTGAAAGGCATGTATGGAAAGGCTAAAATGTTATTAGTACACTAGGCCTGAAATGCACCCTCTGTTCATAGACCACAGGCTTAAGTGTAGTCATAGATGAAGAACACTTCCTTTCATCGCAGGTATGGAGAAGCAGAGTATTTCTTTCTGAAATTTCTCATTTTCCTGGGAGCAAATCTAATATGGAGTTTGTACATTGTGGTCAGTATTTCTTCTCCAGTTGTGAATGCGTAGCGTAAGCCACAAGTTGGGAGAAACTTCAAGTGAGAAAGTTTGCAACTGCTTATTTGACAAGGCTGCTTTTAAACTCGAAGTCAGCTCATCTCCATCTTACTTGGTCCCCTGTGGTGCTAAGCATGTGCTGGGTGGGAGAAACCAGGATGAACTATAGAGTAGCAGCCCTTTCACATTCCCCAGCTCACATTCTGGGAATGGGCATGAATGCTCAGCTTCGGAGAGGATTTGATGAAAGGAAAACAACCAGAGGATTTTAAAAAAGGGGAGGGAGAAGCTGGAAAGAAACGTGAGCAAGAGCTTCAGAGTTTGTGGGTATGTAAAGCTGTGGATTTCCTACTCTTTTTGAGACCAAAGAGAAGATGTTTAAGCAAAACCTTACCAACTTCATGTCATGTATACATAAAGAAAAACCATGTGGGAAAAAGTATAGCAATCACTTGGTCAAGGTAATTGTGACCTATTTGTGTTTTCATTATTATTTGAGCTAAACTAATGCCAAGCCTTCTGTCTGCATTGTATTCAAGCAAATTTTTTTGGACAAAAGTAAATATTTTGGGTTTTGTCTTTCTAACTTTGGAAATAGCTATTTAATTCTTTCCAAATAATTCTTCTGCCTGAATATTCACCCCACTTTTTTAAAGGGTGATCCACACTCTCTTATATTAAAAAGGTGTGGCTGGGGGGGGTGTATAAAAAAAAATCAATCTGATGTGATAGGTATCTTATTTTAGGTTGTAGATAGCCTCATCCCTGAAACCTCCTTAATCCCAGAATATTTTAGGATAGATGTTCTCCTTCAGATCACTGGGACCCAGCAAGATTATTCTCTTTACTCCCCTCCTACTTTAAGTGCCTTCATGAAAAACTGAGGGAATGCAGCCAGAGGCTCCCTGGGTAAGAGAAACTGCAGTTCACTAAGCAGGGAAAATCGTAATTTGGACAGCTTTCTCAGCGGCTCTGTGTTTTAGTAGTGGTTTTCACCAGTTCTGCCCTGTCCGTCTGGCAACTCTTTCTTTTATCTTATTCTCCCCTAAACAAATTCAGTGGAATAAATTATCATGATACTTATGAAATGTTTACTGCTATGGCTTCATCAGTGTTGTAGTGTTTTCCCTCTTCACATCCACTCTCCCCTTCCTCATGTCCCTTGCAGCTGCCTTGTTGACTCTGATGCTAACCTCTCCAGGACACAGACTGTATCTTCTACACTGCATGCATGTCTGTACAGGGCTGTATGTAATAGTGTTTCTTTCTTAGCTTTTAAATGCTACTGTGATAAATTTAATTCCTAAATGTATCAAACATGGGATAGCAAAAATGCAGTTTAAAAACTCGAAATGAACTGTTGCATCTACATAACCTGACACGACTTTCTGTAAAGCCTGTGTTTTGCATGTAAAAATTCAGGCAAGCAGCAGTTACAGTAAAAACAGTTTTATATTTCTACAACCCTTTAAGAACTCCTGCTAAGAAATCTGTATGCCCACTGGTAGAAGGAAGTAGTGTAGTGGTAGGTGTGCTTCAGGTATTTGTAGGGAATTGCATTATTAAGAGGTTCTCACAGAGGCCAATCACTACTCACTTTTATGCAAAGGCTTGTGGTTGCAGGTGCTTGAACCATCAACACTTCGATGCCAAATTAGGTATTTTATGTTTGGCTCTGAATAATGTGAACTACAGGGCAGCACAACCATTCTGCTGGTGGTGGGGCTTGGTGATTCAGCGTTGGCTGGAGGGAATGGCAAATTATGGCTCTCTTCAGATGGAGCCATAGGCACTGGTGGTGATGGGGGAGGGGGGTAACAGAAATGTTGACTTAGTTTTCTTCACCTGGAAGTCACAGTGAACTAAGTGACACCACTTAGCCTGACTGCCAAGTAGAAGCTTGCCCTGTATCGCAGGGTATGAAAAGTGATGAAGAAAATTGTTTTGTGACTTCCAAATGCATTACTACTTTTGAGGGCAGAGGAATTTCTGAAATTGAATTTCACAGTTGTTAGCTGTAAATTAATCTGTGCATATGGATATAGTATGTGAAGAATGGGACGGAATATTTCTGATTAAAACTACCCTGACTCAAGTATTCTTGTACAGTCTTGCCTGTTTTTTTCTCTAATTGACCTATTTCAGATATCAGAGTTGCTACTTCAGCTGTGTTTTGTTTTCAAGGACTTCTGTACATTCTTTGTTGTACCTCGATGCAAGGTTTTAACTTGCTTTGAGTAGCATAAGCTTTTATAAAGATAGTCCAAGTATTATAATTTAAATACAAGTGGTTTTACATCACTTTGTTACTGAGGTCCCTGATGTGCTATATTAATTTTGGAGTAATTATGTGTTTATCCAGTAGAGAGCACTAATGACGTTGCTATCTTTTAGTTGACATTCCCATGAAATTATTCAGTGTTGTCTTATAATTTTGTGTTATGGAGCACTGGGCTGGGGTTGGGACTGTAGGTTTTTCTTTAAATCAGTGCATGGCTGAAGCTCTGCTATAAATAGTTTGGGGGGGAAGAATGTAAAGCAGGAATCTGCAGGAAATGCTAAACTAACGTTTACCCACAGTTTGGAGTCACAGCGATACTCCAGTCTCTCCTTTGCACTGAATAGCTAAATGAAGGCCTCTAATGTGGAAGTTGATCAGCATCCCTCCTTGAGTGGCTGGTGCCTGGACTGTCAGGGTAAACGGCTGACTGCCGGTGCTACAAGTATCTTAAAGGTCTCAGGGAATTCAGTGGTATAATCAAGGTGGTCCCTGCCTCTTTGTACGTAGGCAAAATCTTACCAGCAGTGGCTAAAAAAAGCATTTTGATTAATAATCTTTTAGTGTCTGCCTTTGCTTCAGAGCCAAGACAGCTAAGCTGGACATGAGATAGTTCACTGAAGCTGAAATTCTAGAGTCTTCATGGATGATGTAGCATCAGTGAGAAAGACTAACTTGTCTTTGAGATGTCAAATGGAGTTTGTGGCCAGCAGTTTAGAAATAACGATCCCTTTACTCACTTTGTGAGAAAATTAGATGGAGCCAATGAGAAAATATAAACAGACCCATAAAAAATGTTTCAAAATAACTTTGGGAGAGTATCTCAAATTTGTGTCCTGGGTAAAACATCTCTCACCATGTTGCCCAGCAGTCCAACTGCGTTTGCTCATAATAGCTCAGTGAACTGTTAACCTTACTTCTGGAGCATGAAGATGCTGCCTGTAGGAGAAAAAGGTGTTTTAATTCTCCCTTAGGGTTATAGAAGAATTTTAATAATGTGACCAGTGTAAATTAATCTTCCTAAATATACAGGCAATCTGAAACAATCACACCGAGAGAAGCGTGAGTTACAGTAATTCATCTCAGTCTTGGATGGATTTAAGAATAACTGTCTGGAGGCAATATCTTTATTACGTTATTTGCAAGGACTTAAAGAAAAAAAGCAACAGCCACACTATGAAGCTGAGCGTGAACTTGTAGTATTACCTCTAGGCTTATTGTATTAGCTGATGTTTGGTTTGAATTCAGTTTAGGAGACCGCAGTATTATCTCGGAAACAACTCCCAATTTTTATCCTTGCTACTTCTTGTAGAAAAGGTTCTATTCAACATGTGGGGGGAAAGATCTAAGCATGGGCAAGATAGTTTATTTAAATAAATACACTATGTGACTTATCATTAAAAAATAGCATCTTTCTATGTTTAAAAGTCAAATTGGTATGGAAAATCTGCTTGCTTGGGGGAGAATGTTTATTGGTTAGAAGAATTTCAGGTTTTTCTAAGTGAAAATGGGTACTTTTGAGAGGGCAGTCTAAGTTGTTGCTGGGAGATACATGGATTTTGTGTATTGGTTTTTGATAATATGAATGCAACTAATTAATGCAGCTATCACATCAGTTACTCTTTTTTGCTTTTAATTGCATTTGTCAATTGGTCCTAAAATCTACCATCTGGTAACAATCTGCATTAAAATACTGGCCTGCCTGAAATTAATGGGAGTCTTGCCATGGACTTCAGCAAGTCCAGGATTTCGCTCTGCTCTTCATCTTGCATGACTATTGCTATTCAGGGTGTGGCAAATATACTATATTCTGCATCCTGATTTATGTGAGCATTTGCTGAGCAGATGTTAGGGAGCTAAACTTGTTCATTTCAATCCATCTCTCCTATAGCAAGTGAAAAAGTGAGGCCAGATCGGTCTCAGGTGTGAATCTATTCACTTGGGATGCTTATAGTGATTACAGCTTCCGATGAGTCAGAAACATTGTGCTGGATTTTAAAAATGCAGCTATAAACTAAACAAGGATTTATTACTTCTGCCGTTGTGAGCGACCTGACCAAGCCAATGCTGCTGCTATGCAAGTGGCTAGGGAGGGGGTGAGCGGAGGCACGGCTGAAAGTGGGGGCCAGGCGGGTGCGCTGGGCTTCCAGTTCAGCTGCTGACGTGGTGCTCTCCCTTCTCCAGATATCACCTCTCCCTGAAGTGGGGTCACCACCTAGGCACCTGTGGCGAGGGAGAGTGCCTTTATATGTATAAAGCACTTGAGTTCCCGTTTCCCAGGATAAGCATTGGTCTAAAGATACAAAATAAGAGAAGCCCTTACTGATTAGCTTAAAAGAACAGTAAGAAAAACCTCCCTTGCCAACCTTTTTTCTTCAGTTGCAAAATACCTTGTGCACTTCATTAGTTCAATAACCTTGTATGGGGGGGAGGGTGTTTGTCAAAAACCCAGTTTACAATGAAGATAAAATAAGAACACATAACTGGCATATCTTAGCCAGAACCCACTGTGGGAGTCACTCCCACAGTTATGTCTGGTGCTCGCCAGCTCCTACTGAGCCTGGTATTTTCCCATTGCATTGTTTTTACTGATAGCTTCCATTCAATAATAACAGAAATCTTTGCAAGGGTGAAAGAGATTAATGCTCTTTATAATTGAGTAAAGAAGTGTAAAGTGATTCCCACAGCCACTGAAGAATGTGTAGCCTATATGATAAAGTAATCTCATTATTTTATCTTTGTTCTTCACTGAAAACAGTTGGTGAGCGTTTTATCCCATGTTCAGATATAAAATAAGATCTTTCCTGTTTTGAATCTCTTTTGGGGAGGAGCAGTAAATGAGGGAGGAAGGCTGCCAGAGATAATTACTGAAATGCCCAGCTCATATATATAGTCACAAGACAAAGCTGTACAGGGTTTTGTGTTGCAAAACATGGAGTAAATTTTTATGAGGAATAATAGTAAGGAAATAAAGCAGTCAGAATAATATCCTTTTTTTCCTTGGGTCTTCCCAAGGAAGACTAACGTGACAAAAACTGTTTAAATATTATTGCTGTTTAAATGGGAACTCCTGATATAACAGCAGTGGACAAAAGCTGAGCTCGATTTCTTGCTGGAAAAGAAGAGTGTGCTTGAGATAACTTGCCCGCTCTGTAACATCCCCCACTGCAGAGGGATGTTGTCAGCCTCCGGCATTCAGACCCTTTAGACCCCCACTGCTCTATGACTGCAGAAGAGCCACAATAATAAATGTTTCCATCTGCTTCTGGTTAGGAGTTTGCGTCTCATCCTATCCTCCACAGTGATCCATGTACTTGAGACAGCCAGGCGTTATTATTTCCATTAGCAAGAACCAAGATCACACCCTGAAAAGCCCCATCTGGTCCAAACCTGCTGTAGATTGCCTGCTGAGCAATGCAGGTCACTATAAGATCATCACACTGATGTCCCATATGCTGATGAGGTCGTCTTCCCCTGTGCTGGCTGTCTTGCTGTTCCAAGCCCTCTGTGGGATTAGGCCCGGCAGTCTGAGATGGTTGTCCTTTTGCATGCGTGGCTTTCTGCAGCAGGTGTGTGGCCACAGACCTGAGCAGTAAAGGTAGATGATTTGCATATAGGAGCCAGAATTTATGTGTGAGTTGGACCTTGGCTTTGGAGCTGTGTGTCAAAAGAGGTACAAGAATGACCACCGGTTCTGAATGTTTGGCATGAAGCGTTCAACTCCTCCAGTGAGCTTTCCTCGGTTGTCCTGCTTCTGTTTCCCTCCCCTCCATCCCAGTCATCCAAGTCAGGTAATTTACGCCTACCTACTGGAAGGAAGGAAGGAGAGGTGATTGATGGTGTTGTTTTTAGCTCTTGCAAGGTGCTCGGAGGCTGCGGCAGTGACTGCCAAGTGAGAACCTAAGCCTATAAACACCTGCAAATCTTGGTCATGCCTCAACCATTTGTGAATTCTCTGGGAAGATTAAACACGTGGGAATAAAGCTTCATACTACATTATCTCATTCCTGAGTCTGCTTAATATTTGATTAATGCAGAGATAGGAAGTTGGTGAATGTTCAGTTTAATAAGCACTTTTAAATTTGGGGCTGAAATACACAGTTTACATAGTAAGTCATTTGGTTTTTGGGGGAGTGCCTCATGAGCTCTTCGTGAACTCTGCAGAGCAGGGACCATGTGTACGGCAGTGTCTGGCCAATACAGCTTTATGCATAGTTTTTACATCTTAATTTTCTGTGCATAAATCATGTTATTGGCAAAATTAGTACTAAATAGTAGTTCATAGCCTTGTAGAAATTGCTGATTTTTTTTTTGTTTAAACTACTGTGTTGGGCTTTTTTTTAAACAGAAAAAGCCACTCAGACTAGCATGCCAGTACTCGTATTAAGATTTCTAAACTCCACGGTGTATCTTTCAGTATGTTCCTCAGTCCCCCTTCTCTTCCAAATGCTCTCTAAGAGTCTGTAGAAGCTATTTCTCCTCAGTCTTTATCTATACTGTCTCTCTCTGTCACACATCCTTAGAAATAAGCTGTAAGGAGTGGGGTTTGCACGCTGACCAGAACCCGCTTCTGTTTCAGAAGACGTAAGCTCATCAACACATTGTGACAAAAAATTAATTCTTGTGTCATCTTAAAGATGCTTCATATTACAAGTAGAAGTTTAATGTTTTTAAGATGTGCAGTAGATATCAAACATAATACATTGCCCAACCCTTTCTGCAGATGAGCATTGACCAACACTGCAAAGACGTGGAGAATTACTTGTGTGTAGGAACTAATTAGACTAACTCAAATTAGAAATCAGACTAATTGATAGTTTTAATGATTCTTAAGCCCACAAATGTGTCCTAGAGTCTTAAGATAAAGTTTCATAGGTGGATGAGCCAAATAAGCAACTGGCAGCTATCAGAAGGGGGAGATAGCATCCTATCCTCTCCTCTTACCTTGAGCTGGCTTCGGTGTTCATGACTGCATTTAAATCAATTTAAAGCACTTAAATGCCTTTCTATTCTGCTGAATGTTCCCACAGATATTCTGGCTTGCTGTCAAAACAGTGTGGGGTGTTGGGGGTTTTTTGGTTTTTTTTGTTGGGGTTTTTAAAGTTCTGCTGCAAACCTACTTTGCAACTGGACAAGTGCTGGTGTCAGCACAAGGGAGGGGGTGACCTGCACAGCTGGGGAGTGACGGGAACGGGTTGAGAAGAGGGCGTCGCAGAAGGGGAGAGGAAAGCCTTCCATTTCTAGAAGGGCTGGCATGTTCATTTGGCTCAGTTTTATTACAGTGTTATATACTTGTCCTTCCATGTATTATAGATGTCCCCTTCAGAAAGCTAAAGGAGTGCAAGGAAGAGAGTGGGGAGATGTCCTGCCTGTTAAATGAAGGATGCAAAATCCTGCTATCTAATTAATTCACTGAGGAAATATATGTATCTTTGTCTCATACTAATGTGTGAAGAAGATGTTAAAACTTGCATTAGCAGACAGAAGGCACCATAATAACAACATTAAGAATGGAGCTGACCTGCTCTTGATTTATTAATGGCACTAGTGGAATTTGAGCTGATTTATCAAGATGAGACTTTATCATGCTTAGTACTTCTACACAAATAGCCCATAAATCATTCATCAATTACATCTCATTGAAAGTTGTTTTGTTGTATTTTTTCTCAAACCCCTATAGGCATAGAAAATTGTTTTGATCTGTGTTCACATGTAATAAAGCTCTTTCTCGTTCTCCTCTTACTGTATTTTAGTTGTTTTGGTTTTGGTTTTTTTTTTTTTTAAAGATTAAGGATCTACCAGACTTGTACTGCCAGTAGTATTAGTTTGAAAGGACATGAGTTTGTGGTGCTCATATAGCATTAAAAGGCTGCATGCGGGCAGTCTGAGGTGCTCTGGGAAAGCTCGGCGTCCCTGGGTCACTTGGGTCTTGCTGTTCCAAATGGTCGTGGATTAAGGTTTTTCTGGATGTTTTCAGAGTAAAGGAATTCTGCCATTTAAAGATGAAAACTTGTCTCTCTAACACTACTCTGTTGTCTTGCTTTGCACCTGGTGTCCCAGCAGTTACCTTTTTCTCAGTGCTGTGAGCGCAGCAGTCCTCTTCCCACTCACCACCGCTGGAGCTGTGGGTTATTTTAGCTCACCTACTCACAGGTAGCGCACGCTCCTTCCTCCACATACCCGTTCCAGTACGTCTGCCTGAAGCTGTAGCCTTGATCTTCAGCTCTGATCTGAGGTACTTCCACCTACCCAACCAGGTCTAACATTTAACGTGTTTCTCAGGGCATGCTCTGTTAAAAGCGTAGAGATCATGGTGGTTTTAATCCTCCTTTGCAAAAAGTACTATAAGGCCTCAACGAGTGCCCTCAGCCTCCCAGCTTTCCTCCATGACCGTGCAATAGCTGCTACGGGAGGTTCCCCACATCTAGTGCAGCATTTGCCTCTGGAGTAGGAGCACGAGTGCTGCCTGCTACCAAACGCACAAGGAGGCTTTTTTCACGATTGTCAGCAGACGAATGGAAAATGGCCTCATGGTCTTGTGGCTAGCAGGGCATGAGGAGAGGGAGGACAAACGGTGGCTTTGGGTTTTGTTTTGTTGGGGTTCTTTTCTGCAAACAGGAAGCAGCGTTTCTTCTCTGGACCATGCCTCATGGAAACAACAAACAAAAGAGGAAGCACCCAGTTAGAAATGATTGACATGGGGAAGGGAAATATTTTTTGCCAAATAGATACATTTTGGGGGGAGAAGAGTGAGTAGGAGAAATAGAATAGCCTGTTCTGAATGGGTGCAAGAAGAAAACTGCAGATTTAGAAAAAGCTACAGCCCAGGAATAAGATGGCTAAATGCACTAATGGAAACCAAAGCTCTGCCTGGTAAGTGATAGAGGTCGCCACAGCAGACTAAAGTAAAAATACAAGCTAACAATACCAGGAGGGAAAGATTGCCTGGAGGACTTTCATATCGTAACTTTTAATACCTCAAGGCGAGCCAGTGAGAAAACTGTTCACAAGAAGGGTGGATTGGCAGTGCTCTTTCCAAAATATTATTTTTGGGCTGCTCATCCCTAGTGCCTGGTGACGTGGCTTCAGGGAAGGAGACTGCACATTTGTATAGCATGCGAGTTCCTGAAACCATACTGAGCCCTGGGGGATTCTTTACACTGTAACCAAAAACAAGCCAGAGCTGCTGGTAAGGACAGTGTCCTCCAGGAAGTACTTGTTATTCAGCAAAAATACTTGAGCGTTTCAGTCTATTTAAGGGGTTTCCCTTCCTTGGACACTTCAGTCTGCCTGCCTGTCAGCTACCTAGGTAGTAGAAATGCTTGGATTGCTTGCTCGTGGTTGGATTGCAATACTTTACTACATTCAGCCCAGGAAAGCCTAGCAGTTTTGTTTTGGTCCTCAGTCCCTTCCTAGGATCTACCGGGAGGACTGGTACTCCCTTCAGCATAGTAGGTTTTTATTCTACATGTGCACCCTTGCCCCTATCTAAGCTTCTAACAGCATTTTTAGAAACCGTGTGCTGAGTATGATACCTTTCTGGACTGGTCATTTCCTTTTGTTGGACTATTGTGGGAGAAGGTGAGCGTAAACATCTCATATGATGCATAAAATTTATATGCATAAAATGCATACAAAGTATAAAATCTAAGCAAGACAACTGTAACCATGAGAGGAATAAAGCTAACAGCAATGGATCCTTATATTGCAAACTCGGTGTGGGGATTGAGTTAACACGGGCTCCCAGGGAAAGGAGAAAGAGGACTTGGCACGGATCAGATAGGGGAAGGAAGGAATTAACAGTTGAGAAGGAAGATAGATGCGTGGATGAAGCTCCTGGAGCAGAATGCCAAATCACCTTGCATAACACTTTGGGAAAGTTGCCCGTGATAATTGTACACCCCTGGATATACATACGGAAGTCAGGAAGAAGTAAAAACAACAAAACCATGATGTCTTAAGAAAATATTTATAAAAAATATATAAAGCTTACAAAATATGCCTCTTTTAAAACACTTCATAAAATAACTTGGGGGAGTGCTTAATGTGGATTAAAATAGCCTTCGGTCAACAGGACATAATTGGCTCCGTTTCTTTTTATTTTGAGCATTTATACCAACAGATAGGCTTCATTCAGGAGTTTTAGGTTCCTGTAACCATAAAACAGAAATTGGGAATGTGAAGAGAATAAAAGTACTCATTTTGCCTAATTTAGACCACTGACAGAGGAGGTCAGATTCCCCAGGCAGCTTCTCCAGCCGGTGGAAGGAGGGACGGGCGGGTGGCTTTCCGGGAAGATCTAAAGCTCGTAGAAACCGAAACAGCTACCGCAAGTTTCCAGGCCTGACCTTAAAGAATAATCTAGGTGAACTATTTTTAGTGCCTGTATCAATGTAATTGTATGTCAGTGAATAGTGCTGACCTAACGAGGCGATTAGAAAGTAAACTCTCTACTTACCTGGTAGTAATTGGGATCAGTTGTTTTTGTGCCACTAGTTTATACATTGCCAAACAAAAATATGCTGCAAAGTAAGTTGCGTCTAAAAAAAAAAGCAGGCCGTTGATCCCGACGTAACATCTTACAGTTTGTGAAAACCTGACCACTGATCTTTAAAAGTTACTCAATATATAAGAAAATGCTCTTGGATTATCTCAAGAGAAGCATGATCTACTGAGAGCGCCAGTAAACCTTCACTTTTTGATGATTTTGTTACCATAATCTGTCTCTTACTGTCTTTAGATGAGTAACTTAATAACAAATGGCTGAAGGTTTTCTTAGGTTTCCGTAATAGTTTTTTGGATTCTTTTTTAGTGAGAAGTTCAATAGAAGAGTCTAAGGAGGAAAAATTGCCAGAGATACAAACCCAGTGTTGTCTTTCAGAAATCTCTTACCTGTCTGGATCAATCTGCATGCTAAGCTGGGGCACCCACAGCATTTAACTCAGCATCATTTCAGAGGGCAATGGCAGGAGGTGGCTGGGACTGCGCGGCCCCCTCCCTTGGCAGCAGCTCTGGAAAGAGACGTGCTGCTCGGGACGGAAAGAAAGGAGACTCCAGCAGAGTACAAATACAACTCCAAAAAGATGACTTTCGTTTAAAGGCACTCGGGCAAACAAATGTACAGGCGCTTGTGTCTTACCGGGGAACTAGAAGTGACACATAAGCCGATGTGCAAGTTGAGCTGCACAATTTTTGCCAGTGTCGTGCAGTTTCTGTACAAAATCTCAGCTCTTTGGAGTCCGAGCACTGACAAAAACGTTGCTAAACTCTGATCAATCTAAGCAAGGAATAGTTACTTGGCAGGAGATGCTGAATTATTCCTTAAGTAGAACATGGTAAAAGTTACTCAACTAACCTTCACAGCGCGATGAAACAGGAGAGAAGTGATTGTACACGCCTCATATCCCTGGAAAACTGGGATGGAGTGACCTGACCAAAATCGTGGTGCTGTCAGTTAAGCTAGTAGTTGTGCTCTCAGCGTCATGTCAACTGCCCCGTGAAGAATAAAGGGGAAGTGTAAATTGCTTATTTAACACTTAGCAGGCAATTAGTTATTTAGAAAAGAATTGCAATAAAAAAGACCCTGGTGTGGGTGTAAAGGCAGGACCTTTGAAGTCTGGCTGTGATTATAAGTTATGCATACTTGTGGTTGGGGGAATCTTTCTAGCGTGTTTTTAAAGTTCAATTTTTTAAAAGACAGCTATATTTAATTTTAAAAGGAAGCTATTCTGAATGCCTAAGCACATATGTCACTCTCCTCATTCAAAATTGGATATTAAAAAAAAAACCAAACCCTAATATAGGAGAGTCAAGTTGGACTGCTGGGTTTTTGGGTCCAGCCTTTGTGAACTCGAAACAAGTGACCGCGTGAGGAAGCAAGCTAGAAGCGTGGCATTCTAGCTGAGTTTCTGAGCGAGCCAGCTCCTCCTTCTTCTCTTCAGTCTAGAGAAAGGATTTACATTTGTTCCTGTATGAAATTTAAGTGCAGACAGATATGCAGGCAGAACTTCATATCTAACCAGGTAGATGGATTTACAGAAATTGAGATTACATTTTTAAAAATCTTGACCTAGAAGTGTTGTAGCAAAATTTTGCCATTGAAAGTCAATAGATTTCTTTTGTCCCTCTGGAAGATGCTCTAAGGGCTGAACTTTTGTTAAAAGCTTTGGGATTTTATGGTACTTGCGCACAGTGCAAACTCCAGAGTTTCTTTTTATTCCTTTCTTCCCCTTCCCAAGTTAATGAAAGCATAAGAAACCGTTCGTGACGAAAAGCTCTGTGCTTCTGTGTTCTTAGGAAAAGCAGATGACAAGGTACTTGATCAGTGGAAGACCAGGAAAGCAGAAAGAGGGGAAAAACCTCTGTATTTGCTGCTTACAGAGACAGCAGAAGTAGCAGGATTTACAGCTGCAGAAGAAAATCACGTAACTGTCTCAAAACTTTCATAAAGGGCCATATAAATTATTAAGAATCAGGTATCAGTTAAAAATGGCATCTGAAATAAGCTGTTTTCTGGAAATTGAAGATTTATTTTTAAAAAATCCAGAACGGACAGAGCGGTTTGTTTCGCTGCCTTAGCTGGCGATCGGGGAAAGTCCTAGACCGTCCCCCCGGCAGGGCACCCACCGTGCACCCCAGAGAGGGGAGACGGACATCCAGCGTGCTGGGGGGTTGAAGCGTGGAGCTCGCATGCTGATAATTGTCAGTGACTAAATCTGGCCCCTAGAGCTGACATCGCACACGTGAAAGAGGAAATTTCGTCTTGTTTGAACTGGGACTCGCCATTCGGGGGGTTCATACTTTTGCTTTTCTAGGTATGCTCTGTGTAACTCCGGAGGTACCTCATTTTCACCAGCTATAAAATAGCGAAGATAATTCTATTTCATCTTAGGGAGTTATGTAAATGTACAAATGACTGAAGTATTATAGAGATGGCAAATATATGGGGAAAAAAGTAAGGAAATGCATTACCGTAAATCTTTATTTATTGTACCTACTATGCCCACAGAAATACATTTGGCTAAAAATGATTGTTCTGTTGAACTGAAATGAAAATCCTTCTCATTATTAAACCGATGTTCACTAGTTTACAACATGACTGGTTACAGGTTTCTCCTTTGGAGAAAAGGCCAAATATTTTGAAAAGGCGTGTTACCTTGGCTTGTGGGCTGCTGTCTGCCACCACCGAGGAGCCCATTGCAAAGTCACGGCTAGACAATGAGGATCCCTTCTCTCGAGGTTAAAATAAGGTGATCCTAAAAAGGTACGCAACCTGTTTAAATTGTATTTCTCCTGTCTTCAGAGTCCAGAAATAGAATGGAAATTCAAGAAATGAACATTTCTTACCAACAGCGTTTAAAGACAGCATGTTCTCTTATGTAAGCAACATGTTTTCAATAAATTGTTTCAAGCTGTACAAATGTGTTTGCCAATCCTCAAAGCAATCATTTGCAGCCAGTTTTTTTGGATGATAATAAGATTAATGATAAAATAACACTGAAAACAATGTAAAAATAACCTTAGGGATTTAATAGAAATTCATAAATACAAGGAAATTCTGAGTTAAGGCAGCCAGAGTGTATTTAACATAGTCTTGCTTTGCTTCCCGACTACAACACATACAATCGTTCATTAGGAGAAAAGGGTCTAAGCACACTTGATAAAAGTACAGACCATATGTGCTATTTGAAAGAGCTGTAAGCACAGCAGTGCTGAGAGGATGTTGTGTTTGTCTTAATTACAAGTGGTTCTGTGTGTTTGTTAGAATGGCTCGACAGTTTTAAAGAAAATATTATCCGCTTATTTTTAATACTGTGTGACTAACATTACATCTAGTTATCATCAACTTTTTCCAGTGCCCAAGTTCACAGTGTAATAGTGATTACTGTAGCTAGACTCCAGTTTTTCCTGAAATGAAAGGTATTAGTTGTTGTATAATACATCACAATGAAAGGTTTAATCTTATAATGAAATCATTATTATCTTTGTATCTGTGTAACATCTTTGCTATACAAATATCTGCCATAATTATTGTGCAAACAGTGGTTATACTTTTTCAAGATAAAATATACTAATAATTTCATACCATTTTTGTTCATATAAAAAAACCGAGAGAAAACCCACAGAAGGAAGAAGCTGATCTTGAAATAGGTCTGACCAAATACTTTCGGGGAAATGAATATGCCTGTTTACATCATATAAAGTTTAATCTTGGTGGGTAACTTTATAGAAATACTGTGTTAAAAGGATATTACTGTAAGTCAGTCCTCGGTCAGGAAGCCCCTTTCCCATCTTAGCTGTACTCCCCCATGTAATGCAAGTTCAGAGATGGGCTGTGTGAGATCACTTTTCTCCCCATGTTTTTCGCAGGTAGTCTTTATCTTGTACATTCCCTATTCTTCAAGTGCCTGACTCTGAGACCTGAAACAGATCTGCAGGAGTCTGAGAACACACAGCTACAGCTGTGTCAAGCCATGTGCTCAGAAAAATAATTAAAAAAAATTCGAATTTTACTTCTTGGCTGGATACCCAAAAACCAATGGATACATTTGGCTTTAAACTTCACATATCTCAGATGCAAATCTGTATAATGGGGATAATAATACTCACTTTGCATGGGTTTTATACTGTATTTTTTAAAGGGGAGTTTTTTAATGGCGAATTTCTTAAGCTTATGAAAGATGCAAACAAGGAAAATTCAACTGTGTAATTGTGTAATACCGACAATAACAGGATTTATCGGCAGGCTAGAAACTTTAAATCTGCTGCGCAGACCTGCAACTTGATCTGAAGGAGCAATTATTAGTGGTATTAGGTTCTAAACCTTCCTGCCACAGAAAAACCTTATGAAGTCTAGCGTGCTTGTTGCAGACAGCATCTCTGAAGAGTCACATTATGAAGTTCTGGCAAGTCTCTACTGAACATGTGCAGACTGCAGTTTTTCCAGACATTTGCTACATCACTAAATTTCATTTGATTTTCAAAGGACAATCCCTTAACTCCCCCCGCACCCCGAATTTCTAGTCCCTGCTCAAAGCTACATGTAGGCTAGAGTTTTCATACGGAAGATTTAGCATGAGGAAAATAGCATCTCTCTTTTCAGCTGCATTCTTGGAAATTAGTATGGGTTTTGGCAGAAAATTTTATTTTAAAAAAAGACTGAAGAAGCCTCATGGGATGAAAGAAATCAGGTCAAAGAGTTAAAACTGCAAAATTACAGACAATGCAAAAAGGGGTCTTATAATGAGAAGGCTTGGGCAGCTAACATAATAATGATCCTATTATATTAGTCTGTAATTAGATCATTTCCTTCTGAGATGGCCAAGAAATAAATCCCTACAAATACGAGCTTATGTGACACCAGTGATGAGACAGTATCATGTCTCGCACAAGTCATTGCCTGAAATCCAAAGACATAAATGTATAGAAATATAAACTCCCATCACAGGTACGAACAAACAGCACTTTGCAACCCCACCTTCTGAAGCAGGCAGGCACATGAGGCAAAGGGAGGTGAAATAATTTGCTTTGCCCCCCGTTGCCCATCAGGGGGACAGCCAAAACAGAATCCAACACAGCTTTATGCCAGGCCCCGATCTAATTGCGAGGTACCCATCAGAGCCTGCATGTTTAGACACGTGGGTGATAGAAATGAAAGACCTAGTCATCCTTTTCACGCTCGGAGTTGGGGACATAGAAATCTCCCGGAAACTATGAGCTGCAACTTGTTATTTCAGAAGACAGTACTTCCGGAAGTGATGTCATACACTGATGTCACAGGCAGTGTTGACTGAGTTTGTGGCGTCAATACAGTGTCATCAGTTTAGCTAGGTGCCACAGAGCTCATGGAAACGGAACAACTTAAGGCTTCGCAGAGCTCAGTGTTGTGCTGTAGGGGGCTGAACAAAACACTGCCGTCTGGGCAAGACATTATAGGACTAGCAGGGAGCAACCCTGCATTTGGATTGCCAAATGCTTCCTGCCGTAAAAATGTCTTTTGACCTATCTGGGAAAGCTGTAGTTCTTTCTCTGTGTATGGGAAGCCGCTGAAACTCGAGCAGAGAGAGCACCTTGGAGCCAAAGGAGTGTCTCTTCTGCCCCTCTGTGCTGGTTTTGGCTGGGATAGATAGCTTGCGTGCACAGCTTTTGCTTTACCTATTGAACTGTCTTTATCTCAACCCACGAGTTTTCTCACTTTTACCCTTCCGATTCTCTCCACCATCCCGCCGGCGGGGAGTGAGCGAGCGGCTGTGTGGGGCTTAGTTGCCGGCTGGGGTTAAACCACGACGGCCTCACACCGTTCTGCTCAGGTGCAGCTGAGGCACACACTGGTTTAAGCTCAACTTAAAACTCTGCCTCTTGCACCCTTGGTAAAATGGCAGAATCAGAGGCTCCAGGTTAACCAGCGAGGATGACCTGACCGAACAGCTCATGGCTGAGAAAGAGGAAGGTCTTCTGCTGCCTCTCCCCTTCATTCCACTCCTGGCCATACTCCTCTGCCAGTTCAGTTTGTGCCAACACCAGCACCTTCATGCTGTGCCCAAATTCGCTAATTTGGCAGAAAACTACTGCTACAACAAGAACTCTGACAGTGAACAAGCTGATTCGGTTCAAGGGAAGCTCCAGCAAGCGGGACAGCCAGCACAAGGAAATAAGTAGCATCGTGCAAGCAGGAGGATGGAGAAGAAGAGATGGGATGGAGGGGAGAGCAAATCCTCCTTTTCAGTGGCTGTGAAACTTTGGTTCAGCTTAGGTTTTTGGGAGGTTGTGCTCCCAGGCCAGACCTAAACAACTGCATTTAGTCAGCTCGGAGCTGTGGGAACACACACCTTCTCGAGGGATGTGGGTAGAGAGATTTGGGCTGGATATCCTTGGCCATTTCTTCTACTTCATCACTTTGACACAAGATATATCTTGGGGAAAGAATAACCCCTATCATAAATCTTCTCGTGTTATTAATTATACTTGTTCAATTATATGGCAGTAGTGCATATCAGAATTCAGCCCTGTTCTTGATGGTGGCTTATTACTGGGTCTTCAGACATTAAAAAAACCCCAGGAAATAACATTCAGAAATCAGAACATTAGATTAAATATATTTAGGAAGTGCTGAAATGCTTGAAAATGCATTTCTTGATGTTGTTGTGAGCGTCCTTAATTTAGTCCTCTTGTGTTGTGTGCGTTACGGTACCTTCTTCAGTGGCATGATCTCATCATTATCTTTCTTGAAGCTTCCCTTCACATGCAGAAATTAAAGATTCTGTGTAGGCTTTGGATGGTGAGCTGAATTGTGAAGACTAAATACCTTACAGCTCTCGAGCTCTTTGAACAGTCAATTCTGTACTTCAAGGCAGACTCCAGTGTAAAAAAATAGTTTTTACCCATAAAACTAACGATGTTATCACAAAGCTTGCGTGGAAGAGGGCTGAGCAGCAATTGTATAGGCAATCTAAGTTTTGGCAATACCTGGGTTTAAGAGAGCTTGATTTTGCCATCTTAATTGTGTAGGTGGGGCCTGCACAATTGCTTGTGTGTCATTAACATTACAGAAATGAATAACCATTCAAAAGGTCTTTCCTATGTGCATTGTGTTCTCTAGTCCATGAGGATTAACTCCTTTCTAGGCAAAGCTTCAAAAGGGAAAATTATGTACTATTAAAATAGCTCATTTCAGAGCTTCATATTTTCACTTAGATCTTAATCAAGCTATTATTGTTATTAAAATATTCTGAAGTGAATTCAGATTTCATAAATATGGAATTTTTTTTTTTTTTTTGAGCTGCTTTTGCATGCAGAGCAAGTTAGAAATGTGCATACAGCCTCTAATGGGACTTACTGGTTCCCATAGTATCTGCTTACAGTTTCTTCAGTGATTCAACTGGAGACCCTAGTGATCTCATAAGTCTTTGCTACATTTATTTCTCTGACATCTCATAAAGTCCCAATTGCAAGAGAGTCTCTTGCTAACTCTTCTACGTACAATTTTCTCAAGATTGCCAGAAAGGTACATTAAAAATCTGAGTTAAATTGGCAAAGCAAAATGAAATAGCTTGGGATAAAGCTCCTATTGCGTGCTTAAGTCCCCTCTTTTGTGGATAAGTGTTACAGCATTCTCACAACAGGGATGGATTGTGCCTTTTAGCATCTTTATTTTTTGTTTTTGTTAGTTTAAAACCATCTTTTAGTGTTCACTTAGTATATCTAGGATTTTTTAATTGAGCTTTATAATAACCGTCATCTGTATGCTCATAAGCCCAGCAGTTCTGTACTCTTTGCTTGCTTTTGTGGCCTTTCAGTAGCTATTAGTGAAAAGCTTTGCATACACAAATACACAGCAATCTTTTAACTTAAGCTAAAATAGAAATAACCATCTCCCCCCTTCTACACACACTTAGGCCATTCCTTCTCCCCAGCATTAATTTTGCCCCTGACCTTTGGTTCCATTAAAGTGCATTTGTGATGAATGAGCCTGTAATATCTAACGTATTCAGGACATTATACACCAAGCAATAAACCACAGGACGAGGCTGGTAATCGCCAGATTTCTCTCTTCGAGGTGTTCCGGTTGCCTTCAGCCGTCCAACAGCCTTCCACTGCTGCATGCGATAGCTAATAGTCTCTCGCATTAATGTTTGGTTTTCCCCTTCAGTTCATTGCCGAGTCTGTCCCAATCGCCTTTTCTCTGTTCTCCATTGAGTGCCTTCTAATTTTCTTTTCTTTTGTTAATCAATACTTCTTCTAGTTAGCATAACGAGTCAGAAAAAAAATGTCTGCGACGCAGATCTCTTACCTCCAGGTGACCGCTGTGAGTTTGTAAGCTACAACAGCTTTAGAAAGCTGGAGGCGATGTGGCTTTGGGACATCTGGTAGCTCGTGACTGCCCGCAGCACAACAGTCTGATACCAGTGCAAAGCAGGGAAGCCTAAACCCAGCTTCAGTTCCTGCTTACACCCTTTGAATCTGAAATAACTGACTCCTGATTTATAGGGATGCAAAGGAGAATGGAAATGAGCCAGTAGCTGAGAGCTCCTCTTGCTGGAGCTGTTACGTGTGATGCCAGTCGGCTACGGGGTTTCTTTTGGCAAAGACTTTTACAACTACAGAGTTGCTGAATACATCTGATGCACAAAAGAAATTATTTTTTAAAAAACATTACAGAACCAGCTTGTTGGAATTGCTGTTTAAACGAAGCAAAAATGCTGGAATAACTATAGAATACTGTTTTTGCTGACTGAATGTAAAGTGACCATAGGAGAGAGTTGAGGAAAATAAGCACTCTGGTAATAAAAAGAACTGGTATACTGGTTTTGGCTGGGATAGAGTTAATTTTCTTTGTGGTAGCTTGTATGGTGCTACGTTTTGGATTTGTGACCAAAACAGTGTTGATAACACACCCATGTTTTAGCTATTGCTGAGCAGTGCTTGCACAGCATTGAGGCTTTCTGTTTCTCATGCTGCCCCACCAGCGAGTAGGCTGGGGGGTCACTGGCAGTTAGGAGGGGGCACAGCTGGGACACCTGATGTTGTGCTCAGCAATAAAACCTGGGGAAAAGAGGAGGAAGGGGGGACTTTGGGGATAAGGTGTTTGTCTTCCCAAGTAACTGTTAGGCGTGATGGAGCCCTGCTTTCCTGGGGATGGCTGAACACCTGCCTGCCGGTGGGAAGCAGTGAATGAATTCCGTATTTTGCTTTGCTTGCGTGCGCGGCTTTTGCTTTACCTGTTAAACTGTCTTTATCTCAACCCACGAGTTTTCTCACTTTTGCCCTTCCCATTCTCTCCCCCAACCCGCCTGGGGAGGGGTGAGCGAGGGGCTGTGTAGGGCTCAGCTGCCGACTGGGGTTAACCCACAACAAAAGCGTAACAGAATTAAACTCCTGGCTGGGTGCAATTCTAGACCACTCAAGAGTCCCAGGAAGCAATGTTCTCCAGATGTTGTTTAAAACAGGACGGGATGCAGTCCCAGGATCACAGAACTGCTGAGGCTGGCAGTTCCCTCTGGAGGTGGTCTTCTCCAGCCCCCTGCTCAAAGCAGGGTGAACCAGAGCAGGTTGCCTGCGTCCATGCCCTGGGTTTTGACATCTCCAGGGGTGGAGACTCCACATCCTCTCTGGTCCCTCTACAGTTTTGTTGGGAATAGCTCATAACAAAAGCTAAATAGAACACACTTGAACATACTGTTTTTCCAGGAATTTAGGAAACATTAATTTCTATTTTTAATAAAACTCCAGCCTTAAACTTGCCTCAAATAGGTTAAACCTTTTAGACCAATTATAGCTGACTTTGAAAGGGTATATTACATGCAAAATGGATGGTAAAGTGGCTTTCTTAGTCACTTGCTCCAATCGAGCTGCTCTAGAATATTTTTTTCTCCATTTTCTCTATTTGCTGTCTTTAGTGACCTTGCTTTAGTGACCTTGGAAGAATAATGGGCCAAACTCTGTGCTGTCATACATGGGATTGATGCCATTAGTAATAGGTCTTTTTCCAGTGATCTTGACAGAGGCTTTGGTCCAGTGTTTCCCAGCAGTGCTGCAGAAGTCATGCACCTGCTCCCATCTTCAGTGCATCACAAACTTAGGCGTAAATGTTCCACGGAGTGCAGAAGTACAATTTTGTTGGTTTTTTTTAATTAAAACAAAAAAAACATTTCCTCTCTTTGACAGACAAATAGCTATCAGATTAAAATGTGGTTGAAAAAGCTTTACTTGTAAAACTGGTAATATGATGATGGAGTATTTTGCCTATGAGTAATAGATTGGAATCCATACCTATTGGCCCGAAAGTTGATTTTGCTAATATACAGCGCTGTAGCACTTCCAAAACCTCCTTTATGGTGGGGGTCCTGTTATGCCATCACCAGAGGAAGACACCTACCCTCCTAAAAAAGCCCTTATGGTCTATAAATGAAACGAGCACAGGGAGACCCCTGGGGATATAAAATAAAGATTTAAAAAAAGAAATAGAGCTTGCCATGGCCCAAGAGATTTGGATCCAGATTTTCCAAAATTCGGAATTTTTTTAGAGCTGAGCACTTACCCCACATTTTCAAAAACGGATTTTTTTTAGAGCGGAGCACTCCCCCCCCAGCCATTTTTAATTCAAAAATTAATTTTTTTTCCCCCCAAGGTCTTCTTAAATATCTTTAGTAAATAGTAAATAAGTATTGCCAGCTCTACCAACAACTTTGCCTTTATGGATATTCTATGAATAACTTCTACTTAACAGAATAAAGTAAAAAAGTAATAAATTCAACCTTTCTTTCTCCCACTGTGCAGTCCACTCCCTTGCACAGAGTTCAGCTCTCAGCCCAGACCACCCACATCATGAATGAATGCTCTGATCTTGCCCTCCAACCACCTGGAACTGGATAACTGCCTTTTAAAATAGACTACACCCTCTTTTACTTCCTAATGTCTCAGGTATATTTTTCAGTACTTAAGCACTTTGCAGACAAGAGTAATATCCACTCTACTGCTATAATTATTACTGCAATGTTTACCATCTGGGAAAAGGGAAAAATACAGGACAAATCTACCAGCACACAAAATTTTCACTAGACTAAAATTAAACCTCATCATCCATTTCTGCACAGCAAGAAAGTCAAGGTTTTGATAGGGAACCCAAGGAAGCAGGCTTGCGCACCTATCATTCCTGTGATTCTGGAGCCTGCAGAAATTTGGAGGTACATAACCTCTTGGTTCAGAAGACTTGGTGTTACTGGGGGTGCTTTAGGAGAAACTGGTTCCTTGAATCTGCACAACGCCCTGGTGATTTGGGCCTCACAAATTTGCCCACAAATCTGCAAATAAATGTTCTGGAGAATTGACATCTCTCGGTGGCTGTTGCCACTCACACCACTCTTAGATGTTGGACAAGAACCAGTCTGGTCGTTCTTAGGACTTCTACTCTGAGAGAGGTAATACTGAAGGGAACGTCCAAGCTTGGCGAGGTTGGGATGAGAGACCTGAGAAGTGCCATGAACCGTGAATGGAAGGATCAGTGAGATATCTCTGTCTCACAGGTCTGTAGGGGACTTTAGCTTCCTAACTCCTTGGCATACCCACAGAGAGCAGAAAACAGGCTAGAATGATATAACTGTAATATAATTATCAAAAGATATCTAAATGGTCCGTTCCCATCTGCCTAACAACTTCAGAGATGAGGTCTGGGAGGAAAATTACCGTCTGTGCTCTGGGAAAGAAAGAACTTTAATTTCACATCTGCTGAAAGTGTACCTGACTGCGGGAAGGGCCAGAGAGAAGGGTCCTGCTCAAGGAATCACCGAGACAGACTCATGAAAAATAGCGATTATCTATGGAAATACCATTATGAGTTTCTACCTAAGATACCCTAGACACTGTCATAGCATCAGCAATGAGGATTGTCCACCATTTCTCTACTTCCAACCTTTGTTACACTCAGAGAAAACAGCAGATTTTTTTAGAAGATAATTTCTTCTAGTGATAGGCAGTGCAGAAGGGAGAGGATTAAGGAAAATAAGAAACTGCTGATAAAAACATCAGAAATGAAATACTGATCAACACCTAACTACATGAATAAAAGATCGTTTACTGTAAATGATGGACTTTTTTAATCTTTGAGTCAAATTCAACCACGGTGTAACATCAATAATTGACCCTAAGGATTTGTTTGGCTTTTATTTTTTAAATGTTCTCATCTTGTTTCTGGAAAAAAGATGTGATAATAGATTTGCAGTGTGTCTGACCTACCAAGTTTATAATTCTTCCAAGTTTATAATGGCCCAGCCTAACCTCCATTCACATTCCAGTGTCTCCTCCTGAATAAACTGAAGCACCTTCCAGATGTGGTTGATATACTGATTATACTTCTGCACTGCAAAAGTTATATCAAGATTTCTTAATCACAAGCATTAGTTTTTATTTAATTTAGGATTTTTCCTTCCAGTAAACTCATCTTTTCATAGTGACAAAGCCAGTTCAACGAGGTGCGAACTGGAAGCCCTTTGAGGTTGATTTCCTGCCAGTATGGGAGGAGTCAATCACCATTCCATTAGCATCAGTAGGAGATAGGGGTTGAGAGGATTGCAGACCATCATCAAGCCAAAGAAAGTGAGGAGGGAGAAACACAAACAAACTTGGAATTTTCCGAATTAATCCTTTGTTGTATCCTGACTTTTCTGTTTTGCCTTTCAGATTGAAAACTCCCTGGGATACAGAAATGTCTACATTCTGGGATTTGCGTCACAGTATTGTCACAAGAATTGTAATTCAGCACTGATGAAGCAGTGCCAGCTATGATGACTTTATCTGGAGACAGAAAGAAAAATATTTTTTAATGCATCAGTACCTGTTTTAATGTGTTTTAAGGTAAAATTCAGGTCCCCTTACAGTCAGAGCTTTAGAAAATACGTTAGCTACTCATAGGCCTAATATTTTAAATTTTTTCCTCTCATTATTCATGCAGGAGGCTAAACGATATTTAAAAATGGGTTAATTAATACAGTTTTTGCTAATATGTCTAAAAACATAACCTGTTTTCCCGGACTAGATAGACACTTATTGCAACACTGCATTTTAAGCTGCATTCCACTGCTTGGGAAAGATGTACTTAGTCCTTTGGAAAAGATCTCTAAGAAGTGAGAAATGAAAAAATGCTAGCCTCATCAATTTTTAGAGCCAGTACGTTTCCCTTTACTTGATGGTTGCCAAGAACTTTTATCCACTAAGAACATACACACTTACATATATTCAGTTCGCTTAGACAGATCTATACATTTCGAGATTGCCAGCAGTTACCGGACTGCAGAATGACTGTACACAAAATACTACTAAACTGATCCCTCAGATCCTACAAGACCATCCATATAAATGGAAGCTAACATATTGATAAGCAAACTTTGCTAGATTAACTGGCTACTGAAGGGGAAAAAAAAATTCTAAAATCTTTCTAAAATGACAAAAATTAATTTAACATACTTGATGTTAATTTGACAGCCCTTACTCCAATGTACTTCTCTTTATGGCATGACCCTCGCTTATATGTCAACCTGAGATGAGTCTGGTGATAAAATATTGTGATAATATAATACCGTCCTTTCTAATAACTGGAAATTCATTGTATTCTCTATGTTCACATTCAAATATATTTTTCATAAGGGATTGTTTTTCCTTTTGTATCCCTCAGACTTTCGTTATGCTCTTTCTGCAGTACTTTGCTATGTGAGCTGCACAAAGATTTCTGATAATAACCTTTATCAAATGAATTCCTTTCACTTCTCTCCTGGTTGTCCCCTCCCACCTTGCTATGATAAGCTTTTTATAGTTATTTCCATTGCTATGTCTGACACGATCAAAGTATATGTCCGTGGCTGCTCAGGTCTAGAAACAGAGTCTACCTTTTTCTAGCAGTGTTGCTAACATTAGCGCTCTTTTTTTCTAACCAGAAGGCACACAAGGATATTTGCCAGCACCACATTTCAGATTATCCAATTTTCTTCCTTTCAACAACATTAACTTCTTGTAATTCACATTCACAAGGCCCTGGGGGAAAAGCAAGCCTTTTGTGAGACATTTTGAGATGTCATGTTTTTATTTTAACTCTAATTTTTGTGAGGGAAACTAGCTGAACTTGCTGTTCCTAGTTTTTCCCCAGTTTCTTTGGAACGTCCTCCTTGGCTGGCCATATGTGATTCCAAGCTAGCTGAATCTGCTATTCATAGTGACTTTTTGCTTGCCTTCTACTGTTATTTAGAATAACTCATTTGAATTTTGTTTTTACCACATTCGGTGACGGCTCCTTGCTGTCTCATTTTGTTGACTCGCGTATTTGTTGCATTGTGCCAGTGACTGACAAAAAGAATAGCATGCCATTTTAATTTCATAACTTGCCCCCTTGTCAGCTGCTGATAGTGGAGGCTTGATGATGAGCTCAGCGAGACACTTGGAGAGTGTGCCTGCCAGTGTTTTCCGTGGACGGTACCGAACACAGCTTACTTCAGACCTGCTAGGGAAACCTCCCCTCAAAAGCGCTCCCTGCCCTTTTCGGTGACACATTTGTGATTTCACAGCAGGCACTTGATCATACCTCGGGACAATAGTTTGGGTTCTTTCGTTCACTTCACTATATCCTGGGTGCAGTTCGCTCTGCTGAACAGAAATTATTTCCATGCAGTATCAAGGAAATCATGCAGTTGTTACAACTCCTCTGCTTGTATCTCCTCAGGGAGAGCAACCCCGCTCATCCAGCCAGTTAGCCAATTCCCAGACACCTACATGGCCAGCTACGCAGGACGAGGAGAGATCAATATTTTCTTTGCCAGTTGCTTTTCACAAGAAGCTTCCTGGTATATTCTCTCTGCCTGGTGCTTTCCCAGGCTCCCTTTTCAGACGAGAAGACACCACTTCCTCCCGTCAGTTGGGTGGCTCACAAGGCTGGGTCCAGCTGTGCTCCTGCTGGGGACCGAGGAGCTACAAGCCGCCCATGTGATCCGCAGTGTGCGGTTTGCATCAGGCAATGCTAGCGGCAGGCTTGCAACCCCCGTACTTCCTTCCTCCTTCAAGAAACAGGTGTCTGGCCTTCAGATCCATACCTTCTCTTCTGACCTCCTATACTATGAACAGTTCCGCTGAGGTGGTCGAAATGGCATCTCTGCAGTGTCGCCAATAGGATTTTAACACCAACTGGGTTCTTACCAGAAACAGACTGTGATTTCCAGTTGGGTGTGATAAAAACAAGCTCTTTTTTTTTTCTGTTGTTCTTGTGGTGGTCCTCTGCGTATCTACTCATTGAAAAGAAACTCCCACTATTCCATACAGCTCTTCTGTTCTACATCTGTACATCTATACATATAACATCTATAAATATAAGCTTCCCTCACACAGAAACATCATATTGCATATTATGACATTAATTATTTGTTTGCACAAGTTCAGAACAGTCCATATTTCGGTGCAGATGGCACTACGTTTTCCTTCCCCACATGTTTGGTTCAGCACTGTCTTAACACAGCCGCTAGCCTTGCTGCGTACCTACCACAGTAAAATCTGTCATGCATTTGTCTCGCAGGGGAAAAGTCTTATCACCCAGTGACACACATAGATTATTTTGTTTGTGGGAGTTTGCTTTGGTTTATTTTGTCCCAGTGGAAAAAAAAAAGCAGCTTGTGGATGCCACTGTGTAAGTCACCTTTCCTTCAGCAATATGTACTCCATCAACGGAGAAGGGATGATTCTTTTAGGTACTCTTCTGCTGGATGTTACTTGAGGTAGTCTCATCCTCTCAACGTGATAGCCAGCTGATTTGACCACTCTCTTGGGAAAATTTAACAGTACAAACCCACATTTTCCTGTTCATTTTTTCTCTGGAAAATTTATTTTATAATAGTGCGCTGCCGCACAGCAGTGCAAAACATAGATGCCAGCTTCTAACAGCTTTAGTACATATGCATTATACTGAGGTTTACTATTTAAACACAGATTTCATCTGGAATGATGTATACTTTGAATCATATGTGTTTGAAATACTGACTATTACTCAAAGTCATCAGAAATCTGTCTCTGGCTAATTTCATGGGGTTTCTAGTAGAGGGTGCTGAGTGACCCCAGTTTAAGGTGTGCCAAGAAACATTTCTCTCTCTCTGTAGGCCCTGGGTGTGTCTGCCCGCTCCAGAGGAGAAGCAGAGATGTGAACTTCCCCTGCCATTCCTTCGTGGGTCCGCCTGGGAAGCCGTCTTTGCCCTGATGCAAGGGCAGAGGTGCTAAATTGCCCATCTCCATCCTGTGGAGCGAGGGGCTGAGTCTCTCTCTCTCTGCCCCCCAAATCCACGCGGCCAAGAAACGCTCCCATTCTGCGAGGAACACAGACAGCACAAGAAGCGGTAGAGGAGTAAGAGGGTGGACCAGTGGGGGTGGCCCTTCCTGTGGCTGCAGAGCCAGCAGGTTCACTTCACTGCTGCCCTTCCTTCCCCCCTTCCCAGAACAGAGCAAGCTTCAAAGCACAGCACAATTAAGCAGAATAAGTAAAGAAATTGACTTAGTTTGGATTTGATGAGAGCATTTCTGACCAAATTTGGCATGTTGGTTGTCCTTTCTGGGGGAAAAACCCCTGCAAAAATAGCCTTTCTTGGAAATACACCATGCTTCCAGATGGCATACCCTCTGAAAAATACGAAATTATCTTTTTTGTATAGTACAAATCCCAGATGGAAGAAATCAAAATATTTCCCACATCCTTGAGTGAGTCTGAAAGGAAAGATTTAACTGTCACCTGCCAGTCAACCAAAGAAGAAATCAGATCTGGATCTAATTAGATCAAGATTGTGCATTTATTAGCCCCAGTCCTTCTGGGCAGAGCTACTAAGCATAGGGACAGAGAAGGAGTGATACATTAGCCCTGGGGTTCACACCGAGCCATACCACACCGTTCTGGAGGGTGCTCTGCTCCCAGCGTGATAGCAAACAGCAGGACTCCCTAAGGGGATGGCACGGCACGGCACAACCAGGAACGCTATGTGATGCGGGGGCAGAAAGTTAGGCACCGGCTGATGATGAGGGCAAACAGCAGAGAGTGAAGATGAAATCAAGTACGTAATGGGGCAGACGAACAAGTGAGGGGTTAATATGCAATTAGGAGAACAAAACTGGTGAGGGAAAAGAGGAAGACAAAGGGAAAGGTAGAAAAAGACTGCACCAGAAGGAAATTTACTGTACAGAGAATAAAAAGAGAAAGTTGGACCCCTGGATCCAGAACTTCTTTTCATAGCCCTAGGAAAATGAGGAGAGTCAATTTGAATGTAAGAGTAGTGAACTGAAAAACCAACGAGGGAAGATAATAATAGTCCTGTAGATATTTTAGGGAACCTTCTGAAGTCTTTGAAATGCTGACAATGACCAAAGATACATTAGGTGATAGCTACCCCAGACACATAGGCAGAAATCTTTCTTTTAGACAACCATCCTGCTCGTTCCTTGAAAAATCCCAGAAAGCAGAAAGGCTTTCTAGGTAGAGTTTCTTATATCTCATAGATAGGTATTAATTAAAGCGGAAATTAATATTTTGTAAAAAAGCCTTATTTTAAGTTGAGTTTTACTTTCTGAAGCGTCAGTTGTCTTTGGAAGGAGTTAAAGAAGTTGGAGTAACCAGAGTTCAACCTGAGTACCATATACTTACTCTTCAGCCTCAAAGCGAGAGGAAAAACATGTTTCGGTTTTGTTGGCTTTGCCTTTTCTGGAAGGGGTTCGGGGAACACTCCGCAACTTCCCTTGGTGAAATGTTGTCTCTGCCATTTCACCAAGGGGACAACAGTACACAGCTGATCTTTCTCTTCAAGGGAAGGGGTTTATTTTGAGGTTAAGGGAGACAGCTACTGGAAAAGAATCCTATTTAATAAAGAAACAAGCAATTCGTTTGGCAGAGCAGACAAAAAAGGCCTGACAAAGGAGCAATAATAGCGTTAACCTCAGGCTGTGTGTGGTCCACAGATGAAGTGTTTTGAAAGCCATGGTTTGCCTGTCCTCACTGAGCGGGGAGAGAGAGGAAAAAAACCCCAAACCTGTGCCATTGCTGCCTGTGAATTTTTTGTTTTGTTACAGGAAAGGCAAAGGAAACCATGAGGCAAACTCACTCTCTGCTTGAGACTGAACATCCTATTCTTGTGGTCATGGCAAAAACTAAGCCCCCACCCCAAGTTCTAGATTTCACCGAGAATACCCTGAGTTTAACTAACCGCTTTGTTCCTTAAATCATTGTTTTTCAAGGGAAATTTAATTTAAAAGATGTATTTATAACTGAGTGAAATCCTATGCTATGCAAACAAAACGATTATTGTTTGAAATAATTCCCGTCTTGTTGGGACTATGTCCAGAAGTCATATTTTTTCAGAGCCAAGCTGCAATGGAATGACCAGCGTTCTCTTCCAAACCTAGTAATCCACAGCTTCAAGGGCCAAATCCTGCCTTCAGCTCCACCACTGTATATTGAAAGTTACTCCACTGACTTCACATTTGGCCCTATATGTGGAAAACAAGATTTCACCTCCGTGTCATGTTTTGCTCAATTTCTTCTTGGATTTCTCTTTGTCCATTTTGCTCTCAGATTTAAAAACAAGCATTTAATCCAGCCAGTACATTAACTCAAGCAATAAAGAGTCCATGTAACGTGGGCCAAAACCCAGTAGAATCTGGAACGTGCTGGTGCCTGGAACTGAGGTCCAAAGGCATAAAGTATCTTTCGCTCTGGCTGACGGGAAGCTGCCTCCTATTATTTTTGTATTTTTGAGGAAGGGAGAGCAGTCTAGTTCATGCTATTGCATGAATTAAAATATATTTTAATTAATTCTGAACACCAGGGACTGTAAGCTTTAAGGATCTTATTTCATCATGTTTTTCAGTAAATTGTTACCATGATTCGTTCTGCCTTAGGAGCCAAACTGAGCCTGGCCCTTATGTGTGTGAGGGCAATGAGGAGGAAGGAGTCTAAGTTACCAGCCTTTCCCCTCACATGGCTCACACAGAAGTAAAATAAAATTTCAGTCTGTGCCTTCCTCCCTTTCCTCCTTTCCTCCCTATTATGAAAAAGGAGGCAAAGAAACGGGTGGGAAAATAGTTTTGCTAACTTGAAGTATTCCAAAATCATGAGACTGATTGAATGATAAATTGTAGATCCATATGGGACTTAGGATTCATCTTTCCAAACTTTTGTCTGCAACCAGGAAATCTCAGACCTTTTTAGAGAAGGGTGGAAGCTGGGGCTTTTAGATGTCCCCATGTTGACATGCCTCTGGAAGCATGGGCTGTGTAAGAACACAGAAGTATGAGATTAGGCAACAAACACTGTTTTCCAGCTCTGCTCATTACTGGAACCGGACAGACTTGCATGTGCAGGGAAAGAAATAGAAAATAATCCTCTCCTGGAAAAGTCATTCCTTCCCTACGCATGTGAATTCAGAAACCTATGACATGATTTATTGTTTCCTTAATGGAAATTAAAATTATCAAATCCATTATTACAAACATTTCTTACAGGCAATAACATTAGAGGTGCAGAAGCAACTGCAAAGGATTATCAGTGGTCAGCATATTTAGCCTTTGAGAACTAGCTAAGCAAAACATGTTTTCGTATGAACACATTGCCTCAGGGTTCACACCCTAACTTTGGTTTCTATTGAAAGTGAAGATCTGTTTGATCAAAAATTTAGCAAGGCTGCCTTTCCATATCAAAAACATATTCCTTTCCTTAACCGCATTCCCATCTGCTTTTTATTCCGTCCTTGGTTTTGTTCTGTCCCATAAAGCTTTGGCTTGCTTTGTATAATTTCACAGGATTGTGTGTGAAGGAGTTTCTATTTATCGTTGTTGTTGTTATTATTACTATTGTTGTTAGGTACACCTTCGCAGGGAACGGGGATGCTGAGCAGAAGGAGGGGGGTGGGAAGCAAACGGCAAGTAGTTGGTTGCTTTGCAACTCCTCCTACAGCAGAACGTGTACTGCCTCTTCCCACCTCTTGTCAAGAAATAGGAGTCAAAAAGTTTATCATACCCCAAAGGAGATGTCTCGCGCAATGCATTGTTGCAAGCTACTGCCCCGGGTTTTGTCTAATGTACAAGTCACTGAACGTTACCCTCCTCCCATGGCTTCTTATAGCAAAGCATTCATGTATAAACAGCTGATGAGAGACATGGAAAAACTTTGGGAAAAGAAAACTGCAGCTGACACAGTTTTACGATCACTGCAGAATCTCAGGTTGTTTGACTGTAAAAAGCTATTGTTATTACTATTAAAGCATTTTCTGCCAAGATTTTTCTTTGCAACAGTACTGCTTGTCGGTGCTGCCATCACTTGCTCTCGTGCACAGAAGAGTCAAGGGCTCAACACATTCTGTTTCTCTGTGATCTCCTACACCCTTTTTTGCTCATTGGGACACGCAGGAGTGCAGCGATGCGCGGGGCAGGCCTGGGGCCGCTCTCCATAAATGCAGCCAGGCTTCAAATTAGCTTGGGGGCAGGAGGTAGAATGATCTGCTCCTGTTCCCCAGGTTAAATGGGGAGATGGTCCATTGTATTCCAGTAAATTTACATGGGGAGTATACCTAAAAAGCTCATACAAAGCTTACCACTATGCAATTTTTGAAGTGAGAAGCAGGCAATGTGAGTAGCAGAGAAATGTCAGGTAGGGCTTTAGAAGGGATTGCTACTTCTTCAATTGTGTGTTTTAAATACATATAATTAATGAAATTCCTAAATGTATTGCTGCTAGTAAGGTCTCTAGTACAGATGGTCTGAGATAGTCGCAAAAGATCTTCCATCAGGAACACCTGCTAATTACTTTGCATTGTTGTACTAAGCAGGAATTTCTTTGTTAGAAAGGCCTGAAAAAGACTCTTCTCCTCCCAGTAAATAAGCTCTTCCAAAGCTTTCTCCAGACAGTAATAGGAGAAGAAAGGAACTGGGAAGCCCTGAGATACTGGCTAGTACATTTCGGGAAGAAACAAGACAGCATTATTTTTTCATTTCCAATACTGGTCTAAAATAAAACTCAGGGTAGAAAATTACACTCCAAACATTCAATGATAAGGCTATTCAAGCTAGGTTTTCATTCAGTTCAAGGACCATGCCAGAAATTGTCATAGTGCTCGTCAAAAGAAATAGTCATGATCATTTAGACAAAATAATTGCCTTTGACCTTTCCTTTCCTAGTGAATAGTCTTCCTTCTGAAGAAAGCAGACTTCCTAATGGTGGCAGTTCTCCAAAATGGTATAGAAGTGCTTATTCATTAATTATGTAGAGGGATTATCATTGGAAAAATCGTATTAGGTTGGATTTTTGCTATTTTAAGTCAATTCCAAAAAGCCCAATCCTGATTTCTTTCACATAAAAGAACCAATGACTTGAATGAGAAAAAAAGAGCCAATCCATCTTAGCAGAGAGCAATGCATCCATTTCATGGATACAGCACTTAGTGCTTTACCTGTGTTCGAGGTAGGTGCACTAACAGGTATGTCCCATCGCTCTCGTCTCCCAGCCAGGGGACCAGTCGGAGCGTGATGTGGCTCCTGTGCAGCCCTGAGTGCACAACACAGCCTTGTCCTCACACAGATTTGGGATGTGATCAAGCTGTGCAACAGGAGCTGGATGATGGAAAGCACTGCATACACAGACAATCTGCACATTGTTAGCAAGCCAAATACAATTATATAATGTTGTTCTTACTTACTGCTGTCATTCTGTTTGTTATTGAGGCCTCAACTGTCCCGGTGTTAAGACTGGTACAAATATCAAGAGAGGACATATCTGGCCAATGTAGCTTGGATCTTGATGTACGGTGTATTGCTAAACGTGGTGGGGCTAAAAGATGAAATATATGTAATCTGCACAGCAAGAACCAAATGCTACTTTAGTCCGGCAGGTGTTATTGGTGTTCACATTATTCCTATGCCTAGAAGCCTTGTCACATCCCTAACTAGGGCATCGCTGAGCTACCTGCAGTTCAAATGACGATGAATCACAGTGGTCTAAGTAGTGAGTCTAGATAGCGAGTCCAAATTGACTTCACTGCCACTGCATCAGTGTAACACGAGGTAGAATTTTGCCTGTGGGTGGAGGCAGCTCTTTTAGTGGAAGCTAGGTCAGATGGCTGTTCCGAGCCCTGCTCCTTCCCCGTTGCAAGTGGAGGGAGTAGCTAGAGCTAAGGGAAAGGGCAACTGAATCCTCCTTTCACCCTGGAAATCTTGGCCCCTGATGTTCCCATGTTTCCAGCACGTTTTGTTCACTCCAGAGCTCAGAGGACAGATTTGCAGCTTCCCTAGAGCTGTCTGATTCCTCAAAAAGATGTTTCTCCTCTGGCGTTTTCCCCAAATTTGAGCCTGCGCTTGTGAAACCCTCCGCCAACAGAGGTTTCCACTGTATGTGAATGCATTGCAATGCATTCATTTTTAAGCCTTCTGCTGGTGAAACAGTGCCTGATTAACAGTGTTAATTTTTCATATGGAGAGAGCTAGAATGTGTCGTCATCCACTCTGCCAATATGTCAGAGTGTTCATTCATCCAAAGCAAAGATATTCTTTCTTGGAAAGAAAAAGAAGAGTTGATGCAATTCGAAGTTGGTATGAGCCTCAGTCCATAAGCACTCTATAACATACCATGGTAGAACGACTTATTACATGGCATGTGATACAGCTTACTGCTAGCTTTAGAGCAAGATTACAGCTAATGAGACAATCTTGAGCAGCACTTCAGGCTTGGCCTACTGTTTGGGAAGATTAGTGAGGACAGATATCTGAGTCTGTCACAATACTAAATCAAAAGCTATTATGGTATCGCTAAGGCTCGTGGTACAATTAGGATGACATGGGATCAATGGGATTCAAAGGCCGTGTGAGGGACTGTCTGCCTTTGCTTCCCGTTCTCATTGGGTTTGATGCATCCATCTTGGGAAACTTCACCTTACGGTGAAAGCTGTGGCGCAAAGCTGCCCTGGAGCATCTCCAGCTCCCCACGGCCTCTGCAGAAGACAGCTCTGTGTCGCAAGCCAGCCTCTTCTTTCATCAACTTGCCTCCTAGGTCCTATATGCTACGGTAGACCCCAGGGTGCAGGGCATTCAGCGGGGCAGAAGGAGGAGTCCTGAAATTTGGATGTAAAGGCAGCATGAGCTCTATTCCCCCTGCATGAGCAGAGAGGCTATGTGGTTACCACTGCCTTACTTCTGTACAGAAGGATCTATAAATGATAAAAAGCAATGCAGAACAATGAATACAGCTACTACTGTTAGTACTGATGTGCTGCAATAGTACTAGCACTTAATCGTTTCAGGATCATTTGGTATTGTGCACACTTACAATTTTGATTACCCTACGGTATATTCCTCACCACCGAGGAAACTTCATTACAGGGGTACATACCTCCCCTCCCACAAGTTGCACTGCTGCATCAGCAGTAGCAGGTCTTGATGTCTGTAACAATATGCCCACAAAGGCTTTGCAAACCTTTATCAATTGTTTCAGTGTACGAGAAAAACATAAATAAAGAGTACTGCTTATTTCAGTCTTCTAAGCTCATTATATCTGTGGACACTGAAAATGCTTTTAAGCCCTGGAGATTACATAGGGCAATGCTCCTTCTGTAATGCATGGGAAGATTACGGGAACATAGTTCTGGATATACTCACATATGCACCTTGGTGGTGTTCCATACAATTGTGATGACATAACTCAAAGTGATATTTGCTTTACTGGATCTCTTAGAAAGCTGACGACTTTCTAAACTGTGTTGTTTCGCCAAAGTTATGTTGCTGATTCCCGTGACATACGGGCTTTCCTGATGTGGGAGGTCTGCCTTGGTTGATGATGGTTTATGAAAACTACCAGCGTAAGAAGTTGCGCTGTAATTACATCATATGTATGCATAGCCCTGCACTCTGCAGAAAGGCATGCCAAACTACTTAGTGTTTATCAGTTCCCTATCTACGGGTAAGCTAGGAGAGCTGCTCTTCTTATCTTACCAAGCCCATGTTTCTGGAGCTGAAGGTCACAAATTCCAACAAGCTAGATCACAACGTGGTGCGAGCCTGCGTTTGTGTCTGTGGCCTCTTACCAATGGCATCTCGTGTTTAAACTGAATTCCTGTCAGCGTATCTACGCTGCCTTGAAGTGAAAAACATTTTCGCCTCACATAGAAAAGGTATATACAGCGACTGAAGCATTACGTGGTTACTTGCTGCTTCCCGGTTACTGCGCTTTCCACCTTTTCCACGGCAGTTACATCGCAGCAAGTCAGAAAGGTCCATTTAACAACTGTCACATACGACATTTATTATGGACTGCAGCTGTTGACAGTTATGCAACTGGGATGAAATGCATCCCCATAAAAAGCACTAGGACGAGGCCTGTGCCACCACACAGAGTCTGGCTAAATCCTCAAAATAGACTCAGGTAGAGCATGCAGCAACTAGGAGTCTAAGTGGATGACTGCGATCCCAGACATTTCAACCATGTTCTACAATATTTTTAATGTAGGATCCATCTACCCCAAGCAATTTCACTTCCCCATCTCTGGTGCTGTCTAGGCATTTTGACTAGGAAAGAGCAAACGCAGCAGGTTTCTCGTTTTGCTGTTTTCCCTCAGAGAAACTTAGGAAATTGCATTTTTTAAACGCTGAGTTACAGCTCGTTTAGACCAAATACTAACTTTGCGCCATGATATGGTCTCTTACTTAATTTTACACCCTGGTTTTATGCAGCTTTGAAGAACATGTCACGCACTTTCCTCCCTCAGTTTAGTATAGTGCAAAATTACTTCAATTCTCACTAGCTTCAGCAGCTTGCAGGGCATTTCTTTTTTTATGCTGAGATTTTGGCAAGGGCTTTGTGGAAACAGCAGTACAGATGTATGGTCATGTAAGAGCAGATTTATAGTTGCACATGAACTTTTTAGTGTTTTAACTTCGTAATCATAATGTCCCCTTGCATTTGGGCTTTTCACAGTGTGTTAAGCAGAATAAATACATGTGTCTGCAAGCACATCTCTTTTGGTTGCTCATGCAAATACGAAGCTGGCACAAGTCAGCATCTGCCACTGGTACAGCTGGGCCTGTGTGCATGGTGTTTGTTACGCCCATATTCAGTGCCCAGTCCTGCAAGGCACAGCGTGCTCCCCCAAAATAGCTCACTTTATAGCAGTCAAAGTCTGCCCATCTGGAGAAGCGTGGCAGAGCAGCGTGTATCTGTGTGCTACAGTAAATCTTTCATTAAGTTTGGAAAGGTCAAATACAAGATTCAATAACATTCTTAAAGTCAACAAAGCCGACCTGTGGCACTAGGTCTTATTTTTACATGTTGGCTGAGGTTTTTCCCAAAACATTGCTATTTTAAGCATTTCAAAATCAGAGGCCACATTGTTATTGGTTATTGTTTGCATGCTTGTAGCAACTAGGACCGACTCTCTACTGAGCTGGACAAACACGGGCAGCGTGAGAGCGGGCATGGGAAAACTTGGCAGTTGCTTATGGCAAGAGGCTGATCTGGATGCAAAACAGGCATGGTTTTATAGTGTATTTTCTCTCTACCAGATCCCTGTAACACTGTAATGAGCACTGCTGTCATACTAAATTCCTGCTGTGAGTCAGAAAGGAGTTGAAGCAGAAGAGCCTCCGACACGGTCCCCCAATCCTGCATCTGCCAGGAGGTACAGCGAGTACAAGCCCCCAGGACTCTGCCCCACAGCTCGTTATCCTAACACCCCTCCGGTCCCCCTGGGAGGAACGAAACTGGCTTTAATGCTTGAGAAGTCCTGGAGCTAGATCTCAACACAGGGCAGAAAGACACTCCCTGCCTCAAAAAATTTACAATCTAAGACAAAAAAAACCCAAGGGCAATACAGGCACTGCAGTCTCCTTCAGCTTACAGCTCTATTTACTTTCCCCATCCGTACTTTTCATTTCTGGTTTTTACCTTGTCTTTGTCTTTGCTTGACTAATAACATCATCCACTTGTCCTATAGTAAATACATCTTCCTTACTTGCCTGGAATGTGGTTTTGTGAATGGTGTATCTAGATTGCTACAGAATAAAATTAAAGCAAAATCACTGTTGCCCATTAATATCAATAGACTCTTAAATTGGTTGCTTTCATGCTTTCATGCTCTGTTTTTATTAGATATTTAAGTCACTGTGTTCTTATTAAGATTACAGGATGTTACAACTAATGGAAATAAGCCATTGCAACAACTTTGACATTACTAGTCAGGAACAGTTCACATTTCATGAACCTGTTTTATAGGAGCCTGTAATTATACATCCGTAAGACACATTTCATACCTGTTTTATAGGAGCCTGTAATTATACATCCGTAAGAAAATACGAACCATATACAGTCTGCACGCTTTTCAATTTTCAGCCAGAAAATTTTAGTGTGGAAGCTAGATCATTTTCAAAGGGAAGAAGAGTATATTATGTGCTATATCAAACCAAGATACTGTGTTACACTGAAAGAGATTAACTGTATAGCCAGAACAGGACAACCTCTTCTTGCAAGTGAAACCTTAATTGAACAAAACGTGGTGGTGCAAATTTTGACGTTTTGCAGTAATGAGCCTGATTCCTCCATAGAGATGGAGACGTATAATCACTGACAGACAAAAAAGTGATAAAGGTCATAAAATACAGCTGAGGTTATGATACTTCTCACCTTATCATGTGAAGTGATTTCAAGTCACTTTTAACCTTTGGATAGGTCATAGATAGGTCTTTATCAAGCCTGCACATGCGTGTAACAAATTAGACTTTAGCTTATTATCACTATTACTCTATCTGGCTTTGCTCAATTAGGTGTGTTGAGCACTTCTCAAATGGGATTAAGCACCTCATTTTTTACTACCGTAAATACACCAACAGCTGGGCCAGGAAGAGAGAAAAGGTACCATTGCATGTGACAAGGCGCCGTCATCCTGCGGCGCGCTGGGAAGGGACGCTGCGAGTGTTGGGAAAGGCACACCAAAGCTGCTCGTTTCCTGGAAGAGTCTTGGTACAGTGGAGCAAAAGTCGCGGGCTCATTGCCAGAAAAAGAAGGGGGGGGCGGGGGGGGGGGGGAAGAGA
>NW_008794447.1:4756746-4766796 GCF_000699145.1 Aptenodytes forsteri
CATATTCTTTAAGTCTGTAGCTGTCCAAAAGTTTGAAAGCTTGCGGGGTTATTTTGTGTTACCTGTCCTCTCTCACTAACCAAGCTGTTTGCAGAAAGAAGTCTCTGACTTCCTGCCTTTTTGATCACAATGCTTGATTATTTCTAATTTTCTGTCTGTGGGAGGCCAAGGATTAGCACAGAATTTAGTGTTGCAAACTCACGTCTTCGTGCGATGTGACTGAGGTATTGCATACTAGATGACTGCGGTATTACATACATGTAGTAACACACATGTTATTCTCATGGAAAGGCTCACAACAGGTAAAAACATGAGGTGCAGGACAGCTTTCGGAGAGTGAGCTGACTGCGCACAGGCAGTTGCTTGGGACAACAGGATGGCGATAGCTGGGCCATCGCCCTCCATCGTTGTATGCCTGGCTCCAACCCCACTGCCTCTTTTTTCAGTTCTTGGCTAACGCTATGTGCCTGGCCCCTCCACCCTCCCGCTGTCCTCCCGTAACACCCCTCTCCCACAGCAAGAGAGCGAAGTTGTGTGAAGAAGAGTGAAACCTCTCTCTTCCTCTCCAGGGGGGAGTGAGCTGAGGTGCCGCATTCATTTCACACCCCTGGCAAGGCACGGCCTCTTGACAGGGTCGTGAGCACCCTGTCACACACCCTCTCCAACACTCAATGCTGGAACCGTGTGGCTGATCAAGTAAGCAACAGTGCTACTTCTTACCTTGCTGGATGACCTAGACTTTGTGGACAAGGTGATGGCCTGATCAGTGGACTGGGGTTTTGTTTCCCTCGACCTCTACCTTGGGTTTCAGTCCCTCCAATGAAATGGGAAAAGTTCTTATCCAGGGGAGAGAGGCAGAGTCCCTTCCCATCCATAGCAATGTTTCTCAACCTCCTGAAACTTCCCATCGAGCCTTCCCAGCCACCCATCCTCATTCTGGGCACGCAGTCTAGCTTTCCTGATAAACTGGAGGTTGCTGCTCCTGAGGATGAAGACAGTCTAAGTCATATTTGTCCTTACCTGTGGGAAGGCAAAACTTGAGTTCACCTACATTACTGAAAAGCTTTGTGCTGCCTCTATACAGAAAATTCACACGTTAAAAAATTAAGGAAATTAGGAAATTAACACATTAGAAATGTTAAGAAGCAACAAACGTAACAGTGAGTTTTCTTCAGCAACGCATTCTGTGAAGAAAAAGTTGGTGCTTTGCCAGACAAACAGACACACTGCCTGTGAAGTCACCCACTGGGTAGAGTGCAATGCTGGCCTTAAATCTTTATGTTCAGTACAGCACATTGCATATGGGGTTGTGGGTGAGGCTTTCCCATTTATGGGTAATCTTCTCTCTTTTGGGGAGCTAATGTATCAAAAAGAGCTATTTCTTCCTTCTCTCCTTCTTCCTAAGGTGTCGAGCAGCAGCACATTGGAGGAAACGTGATTAAACCAAAGAAGTAATTCAATAATGTCTGGCCACGTTATCTGCTTTTATTTGCTGGCAGTCTCTGCTAGCGGTGTAGAACCTGGCACAGGAAGGGTTGACTTGCTGCGAGTCTGGCTAAACCCACCGGCTATCTACAGGCCAGTCTTGAGCTGCTGGTTTGCACCATTTTGATCATGTCACAGCAGCCCCCCAGTTCCCTCCGTCTTCCCACACTCTGAGGAGGCGAGTGAACCACAGTTTACCCCATGTTTTTCTGTTTGCATCCTCTCTGTCTTCCATGAGGATTTTGTTGGGATCACTGATTTCTTCCACATATAAAGGAAACACTGCCAACACATCCAGCTTCCAGAGGAACAGGAATACCCAGAGGAAGCTTTCAAGCAATCCAAAAACACTGGGAAGAATCATAGAATCATAGAATCACTGAGGCTGGAAAAGACCTCTAAGATCATCGAGTCCAACCGTCGACCCAACACCACCTCCCACTAAACCATGTCCCTAAGTGCCTCATCTACTCGTCTTTTAAATACCTCCAGGGATGGGGACTCCACCACTTCCCTGGGCAGCCTGTTCCAATGTTTCACCACTCTTTCAGTAAAGAAATTTTTCCTCACGTCCAATCTAAACCTCCCCTGGCACAACTTGAGGCCATTTCCTCTTGTCCTATCGCTAGTTACTTGGGAGAAGAGACCAACACCCACCTCACTAGGTGAGGAAGCAGCATTAAAAAAATTAACATTAACATTTTTAAAGAGAATTCTAGTAGGTGCTACCCTTTAAAAAAGCCCTGTTAATCACTACTTAGCAAAATTATGATTTGAATTGCTTTTTTAACATCCACGCTCTAAAAGTTCTATTTTTTTCCTCAGGAAAAAAACACCAGGGGAACACTTTGTGAAATATTCAGTGCATGTGATGAAAGACCTTAATGCCACCTGAGGCCTACACCAACGGCCCTAGGATGAACCTCAGCGGAGTGCCTTTTTCCTATAGTATTTGTGTAATAGATACTGGATGGCAGGAATGCCTGCAACTGCCTGCCTGCCTGCCTGCCTGCCTGCAACAGTTACTGTTCTGGAACAGATTTCAGCACGCAGCAAATGAAGTGACCGATTCAAGATTATGCCATAATAGCTACGCCATAAAAATGAATCTATAAATATTTCTTTCCTGAAATACCAAATCCTTTACTAAAGGCTTACATCTCAAAAACCACAGAGAGCTATCTGTCTGTGAAAGCCCACAGTAAGTATGGACAGCTTACAGATGAGCACAAGATTTATACTCTAGAAAAAATGGTGACATTAAATCCTTTAAAATATGATGTAATAGTCTCCAGTAGAGGTAGACGAATCAATAAGCAGAAAATATTTATTTTGGGGTCAAATATAGCTCTTTCACCTGATCATAAGTTTCCTGTGAACAGTTTAATTCATGTTTTTTTGCAAACTGTGGTTTGCTAGTGAATTGTTCATGGTGACTATTCACATATCAATATTGGAGTTGTGTGGCTGATCAAGAAAGCAACAGTTTTGTTTCTTACCACCTTGGATGACCTTGTGGACAAGGTGATGGCCTAACCAGTGAACTGGGATATTGTTACCCTCAAGGAGACAGCGGCAGGTGGAGGGACAGAGATAGGAGAGAATATATGGCGAATTTTAGGAAACTTAAATTTTTGCTTTTAAATACAAGTAGAACATTGTATGTATTCACCTGTAATTTAGAAATAATTTTTCACATCCTTTGATTTTTTTTTTTTAAGTAAAATATTTGTTTGTGCCTGGAAGAAGCAAGGGGAGTGTGGCATTTCTGTTACATGACTGAGGAGCTGCAGAAGGGACACAGTCTCTTAACACTCTCGCTCCACTGAAAAATGTCAGAGAGGCATCATTTTGTGGCAAGAAGACAGAGTTTTTATCTTATTGACTTTTACTGAGCTCTTCAGATTTCATCTGAATTTTGCAGTGTTTGCAAGAACGAGTCCATACCTGTCTCAAACTTTTCTCTCCACTACCCCAGATACACATCTCATTGTGTATTACTGACAACTCTGACTGTCCTCCAGAAGTACTGGAAATAATGCAAGAGAAAAGGAACAATCTCCCTAAATGGTGAACCTGATCATTGATGCTACTTGTAAAACTACATGTGATTGTCCCTTCCTGCCCTTTTTTCTGGACTTGGCCCGAGACATCCCAAAAAAGCAGCTGTGACTCCACTGTCTTCCTGCCCTCCTGTTTCTCTTACACGTTTTTATGTTGTCTCGGACACCGTGTGACCTCGGGGCCAGGCATTTCTCTTACCCTGACAGTGGCACTACCCGTTCTCTAACCTGCCAGCTCCAACCTGATTTCTTCTTTCCGGTTTGAGGAGTACAGAAACATTTGGAAGATGTAATTGAAGCTCAGGCAATATCTTATGTTCCACTCACTTAGCTGAGACAGTCTGCTTTACTCCACTACGGTGCACTCCTGACGAGATAATAATTCTTGCCAGAAAAGATCAGATTGAGCCTGAAAGAGTTCAGATCTACAAAAAAGATTCTTCTGATGGAGTCAGAGTCCAGTGTGAAAACTCTTAAAATAAAACAAAATAAAATAATTAAAATCTTGCAAAGGAAAAAAATCCATGTTCCCCTGTTTGGAAAGGCAGAAAAGAAGCACCTTCCTGCTTCATATTTTGGGGTTCTTTAATGCTATAGTGATCTTAAATATTATTGTACAGATTGTTAAAATAATAATAATGGTAGAAGCACATTTAAATCTCCTTAGCTTCAGGCTCTGGAAGTCTCAAGCCAAAGCGCTAAAGGTTTTATAAAAAACTACAGAAAGACTACGTCTCTCCTGTGTGCTCCACCTGGACAAGACTGTGCCGGCTTCAGTGCGAAGTGTTTGACTCTGGCTCTCAGGTCTTTTAATCCAATTTGTAAATTCATTAGACCTCCTATCCCTGCTATCGATATAGGCTGGGGATTTTCAAAATTCTCAAAAACACCTAACTGAAATAAATAAATAAATAAAAAATCCCCATTCAGGACTGGCGTTCACCTCTGAGAATACGGTTTCTTTCCTCACTCACATGCTAAGGTTTCATCTTACCTAACTTTACATGTCACAAGCGCGGCTGTCTACCTCTGAGCTAGTTGTCTAGACTCTTGTTTATAGTCAATGGGGATAAACAAGCACTTCAAGAACACAGTTCACCTACTACATTTATACATCTGCCTTTGGAAGAGATGAAACGTGTCCTAGTTGCCTATATCTCGCCGCTAACTACAAAGGAGGTGTAGATGAGTAGCACATATGCAAACCACCGCACTGTTGGTGACTACCCTGAGATGAATCCCAGCCTAGATGACTTGCACTGCTAGTTGGCTTAACGTAGTAGGACTCTCCTTTGGCTGAGGCTGCAGGCAAGTGTCAGGACTATCCCTGAAACTGCCCTTACTCCGGCAGAAAGTATTAGTGTTGCGAAAGGCTTGCATTTCTTATTCTTCCAGTAAGATAAAAGAGAAGTAAATGTGACTGTCTGAAAAGCAACTGCTTAGAATGAGGGCTAAGCATTTCTGATGGAGTATCCTGAAGTCTGCAGAGAAGATAATTTGTAGCGGTGCTAATTTCTCTGCAAAGTACCAGGTCCCAAACAATGTGAGTTTGTGCCCTAATGTGTCACCCTGTAGTCTGAGAACATGTTAGAAAGGCACCTTCTTGCCGTCGTCTCTGTCTTGTGATGGTAGGTCCTTTTTTTGCAATGTTCAGAACCATTTGTGCATTCATTAGATGGACCTCTCCTCAAAAGCATCTTTTTTTTTACTGCCTAATTTCCCTGGTTTTGACTATATGTTCCCACTGGGTATCAAAAATATTCCAAGACATCTGGTGATTTTAATTCTTGGTTTAAAGTATTTTAACAGTTTAAATTTGGGAGCACTGCAGCACAGTTCTTGGATTAATCTGTTAAGGGGAGACAGGAGCTTCAGCTAAACACATCTTAACCCTGCCTGGCATTCAGACATTTTTTCTTCTTTCTTCAGATACTTCTAGGTAATCTTTCGATTTCCTTAATTTATTTTCAAAATACCTGTTGCAAGGAACTGCTTAAGCGTGGAGATTCGAACAAAGAAAGGTAAGAAAAAGCAGAATATCTAGTTGACCTAACTTCTTATTATACTCGCATTGTAAGCTGAATTATTGAAATTGTTGTGTTGTATGAAAAGGCTCTCTAAACAAAATATTCTCTGATACGAGCTTGCTTTTTTGATGCTCTAACAGAAACCACCAGCCTGCAATGTCCTCATATTTGCTGCCTCTTAGCCCTTACTTGCTCCCCGGTATTCTACGTTGCAATAAATTTATCTTTTGGGAGGTGTTCAATACATCTTCCACCTTGTGTTTTTGGAGGACAAACCATGCTCAACCAAACAGCTTGGGTGATGCTTTCTTGAGTATGCATAGCATTGGAGTATCGGTCTCTCATATGACCACGCATTAATTTTTTTCCTGAAAACATGGTCATCTCTACAGTAATTCTTATTTCTATTACAAGACCAAACCAGACGTGTCTGAACTATTAAGTTTCCATTGTGCTGAACTTGTAAAATGCTTCCCATGATAGAAAAAGTCTACACACTTTCAGTACACGAGGATAGGTGCAAAGGTATTGTCCTTATGGAGGGAAAATCTTGCTGATTAATTTTTGAACAGCATAGACCTGAGGAAGTTTCTGCATGGCTGGCCAACCAGCCAGCCTGCTCCTTCTTCCTTGCCTGGTCTAGAAAGAAAAGGGAAATTCCCTTCCATGAAGTAAGGTAGTCAACTGATCCCCTGGCAAAAAAACCAGAGGACAAACATTTACCAGTGAATTTCCATTCCAGAAGTGGGAAGGAGAGTTTTCTGCAAAAATCACAAAGGAAATCTCAATGTATTACACCAATGCAGAACTGAAAACTGGTCCTTTTTTTGTACGAGTTCTGCAGTATTCCCTTGCCTTTATTTGCCTACATCAATATGAAAAGGAATAATGGGAGAGAGACAAGAGGTAGCTTAACAACCAGCAAACAACCCTAAAGTGTGTGGACATACAGTCATCTCATTTAATTATGTCTGGTTTGTATTACTTTCCTCAATCTCTTTGCCAAATAATCTAAATAACTACAATCTGAAAGAAACAGTAGATAATGTCATCCACGAACTGACCAAAGTAATTTTATAGATTAAATTTACCTGGGACTATTTCTGAAATCAAAAGGGATATATCTGAGATGAAAACAAATGTCTAAATGCAGGTTTTTTCAAGCTTAAAAGAATCTGTCTTTTTGCACTGATTCATTGTTGCGTAAATACCTGAAGATGTTTTGGGATATAGTTTGACATGAAAAATTTTTTATTAAATTAATTTTTTATTATTTGGTTAGTTTTTTTATTAGAGTGTTAAGTCTCTTGTGTCATAATGAAGCACAAACTTTGTTTTCAAATGTAAGCAGAGGGCATTGAAGAGTTTGGGGATCACTATGAGGAGCCACAGCTGACTGCGATTGCAATGTGAAACTACCGAGGAATGCATAGGTTTTCATACTATAATACAAAGTCAGGAGCTGTAGCGAGCAGTGTCTTACTATGCGAGTCCAGAATTTCTAAGTTATTTGCAAGAGAAATTAGCGTCATTTATGTTTTTAAAAACAAAGCCATATGAATTTAATCTCCTCTTCTATCAGCTCCTGTTTCCTTTGTCAAGGCGGCTTGGCAGGCAAACCAGAGGCAAATGGATTTCCACATGACCTACTTTATCTGGCGAGATATATAAATAGTCTACTCCAAAATGTTGGAGAACCCATTTAAAACACTTTGGAACGCACTCGTGAAAGAACACAAAGTCAGTGGAGGAATCAAGGCGTCTTGCACGTGCTCGTGGAAGGAAGGTGGTAACTGAGATGAAACCACTGGCAGAGGAGCCTGAACTCCAGCGCAGTGAGCTGGAAGGTGGCACAAGCACCGTGACCACGCGTGTAGTCGTCACATAGCAGGGCACAGCATCACCTTGCCGGTCGAAGTGCATTTTATTCAGCATTTTTTGTACTGCATAGCTGGTCACGGTATCTGATCACAAAATGGGTACTGTTTTGGATGGCAACGGCTATGTGGGATTCAGAAATGGCAACACACGCAACAGTGCAGTAACTGGGCCCGAAGTGGTTTCGGCGCTGTAGGCAGAGAGGATGGATCCGAGCTCCCTTCTCTAGCTGCTCTGCTGGTCACATCCTCTTCTTGGCCACCAGCAGCTGCCAACTGCATGCTCCTTTTTAAAAATGGGGAAAAAAACCCTCAGTAACCCAACCGGCTGCAAAATGGCTGAAGGCCGTCGATTGTTTTCTTGCTGCTAATAAAAAAAAACCCAAACAAAAAGAGGGTCTAAAGCAAGGGAACCTCGTTTGAAAAATAAGGTGGCAATTCCTCACGAACACTGACTGTTTGCAAAGCAAAAGAGAGAGATTGATCCTAGTGGGCACAGTGAGACCTCTGCAGCTTTTTAGGCCATCGCTGATACACTGGCAAGGCAAAGAAAATCCTTTTTCCTCCAGAACTGGCCTTGTACAGAAACACAAAAGACCTCCGTAGTGCAATTAATTGAGCCCAAAGGACCTTTATCCTCTGGGCTTCCTGAGTAACAGCACGCTTGTACAGAAACAACCCGCGGGGACGAAGTGAGGGGAGAGGATGGTCGTGTCCTGACATAGGGTTACAGCAGTCCCGCAAGCAGTGACTACCCCGAGGGGTATTTGGTACTTCCAAGCGCAAGCCGTATTGCAGGAGAATGTCAAAATGGAGCATGCTTAATGGTGTTTAAACTTTGAGCACAAAACCATAGCAGGCAAAACAGCTGAAACATTCATTCTTGACAGAGATCTTTGCGAGTTTTATCTTAATTTCAGGAAATTTAATTTATCCTAATTTCAGGAAATTTTGCCCTAGCCTAATTTAGCTGAGTGTAAGGATTTTTCTACATGGAGAAACTGTCTGGCATAATTATTTCAGCTGTGCCCAATAACCTCTCTTCATAGACAGTTTTACAGCTGTAAATATGCAGATGTTAAGAGTCAGACCTAAATATTGTGCTGTTTATGCATTTCATTAGTGTTCTTAATTGCTGGTTATGCACAGAAATCCACGGTATTAATATTCTTGGTTTTCCTAGCTGTTAACTTACTTGGGAAGAGGGGTACAGCGACGTGCAGCCCTCTCTCGAGACGATTAGTGAAAGCGCTGGTGGAACTGTGAATGGGTACCTCAAACGGTTGAGAGCAGAAGGGGAAATCCACCGTCATGACTAGAAAGGGAGCAGTCCATCAGACGACATCTTAACTAGTCATTTGGAAATCTTTCTTTGCTATATTATATTTTCTTCAACTCAACAATCCAATAAAACATTTTTATGTCCAGTGTTGGGGCTTGTGACTAGGCTCAACAACAAGGTATGGTCTAAAAGGCAGTTTTTATTACTTATTATTTCTCACTATTCTTGACATTAACTCCTTTTCCCTAACCTACGATTTATGGTCATACGGCAGGGATGAAACCCACACACAAAATTTGTCTCTTGATAACTATTTCCAAGAAAATGAATTGACAAATGAATAGATGACAAATATATGAAAACTAATGCCGGACTCCAGAGTAACACTGGTTTCAGCATGTTTTAAAATGCAAATGTAATGTTTTGAAATTTGACCTCGGGGACAACTTTGTGGCTTTGGACCAGATAACTTGTTTGGTTGGTGCCTCCATAGAATCTGCTTAAGCCAAAAGACTGGCTTTCTTTGATTAGCCCTCAAGACACGGGTTAATTAATGGGATTTAAATGATCCATTGGACCATGCTACAACACCCCAGTGCCAATGGCATTTTTAGTAAGTTCACGCTGATTCTACATGTTCTTGTTCTGACGATACTAAATTGTCTCTTCTAAAGGAAACTGGAAAATTTTCTGGTCTTATCTGACACTTGGATGATCTCAAATGTTGAGACTCTTAAACAATGGCATTAGTGGTTTAAACAGAAGAGCTATACTGAAACCCAGCTTGAAGTCTAAACCTAACAGTACCGTTTGAGTCCGTGCTTACCAACTGCACACATCAAATCGCTTTTCTACTCTTTCCAACAGCCCCACCGAGGCAGCTGAAATTATGATGTGCAGGTATGTATGTGAGGATGGTTTGGATGCTAGGATTCGTGCACTTTTAACATTGATAAAGGCCAACATTCACCGGTTTTCTTTTTTCAAATGTTTTTGGCAAAATATCTTGTTCTTTGATGATCTTTCTTTTAGTGCTTAATAGTGCTTTACCTGTCGTAATGCTTCAGGAATTAATGGAAATTACTGTGAAAAGATTTATGGTGAGATTGATGCACTGATTCTAATGTGTCTAAGCTTTCACCTTTATTTTTCCTGTTATTTCTGTAAATGCTCCCGTTAAAACGGGAACTTTGGAACTTTTTAATGCAATATACCTTGATGAATCGCAGCATCGCAGCGCTCCCTTCAACAACGGCACACTAGGGGGACTATTTCTCTGCAGTGGAAGAGCACCGGTGCTACCAACCACCACAGCG
>NW_008794447.1:4769646-4792472 GCF_000699145.1 Aptenodytes forsteri
CTCCCCGCTGGGGCCGGGGGGGGGCCTTTGCCCTTGGGACTGGAGCCCTCTACATCGGGGAAGAGGGGGGGGTGGAGGAGGGAGTTGCAAGAAAAGTGCCTTTTTCTTACTTGCAGTTCAGCCTGCTGTTGCTCCGAAGTAACTATGTTAGCAGGGGCTGTAGCGGAGCTGACATTGAGTTCGCAGGAAAATGGAGCGCGTTTGCTGAGAGGGCAGATTTCGTGACAGGGCAGCAGCGGTGCTGCTGTGCGCTGGGGCTCCTCGGTGCTGGCGGGGACGCTGTCAAGTCACGTAGGAGGGAATGGGTGATGCCAGGAGTCATCTCTGCTCAGCCCTTTCCCATTGGCACCCGGGTCGCTTCATGGCATCTGTGTAATTGGTACAAAATGTTGGGCCTTCTTTTTTTTTTTTCTTTTCTTTTTTTTTAATCTTCATTTAAGTGGTATTTAAATAGAAATGGCCTTTGCAGTTGTCAGTGGGGTTTTTTTTGGGGGTGGGGTGGGGTGGTGGGTTGTTTTTTTTTTTTTTTGAAGCAGCTAAACCTTCAGATTTGTTTGAGAATCTGTGAATGTGGGTCTTAATGTGACCATGTTATTTTCATCTGTTAGCGATTAACAACCACTTCTCAAAGAACTGTTGCTGTTACGGTCAACTTTTTAAATGCCAGGAAATTGGTGAAATGAGACTCTTTTTAAATAAAAAAATAGTACTTGGGATAGCCCATTCTGTGGTTCCCAATGCCACAATTCCTTTTCACGCGAAGGACACGGGATCAGACTTGCAAAGAGAACATCCTGATGGGTCATGGCAGGGCTGTGCTTCCCTGCCGAACTGGGCACAGGCTATATTTTTGGCCGATCCTCCGTGTGTGTGCATATTCACAGGATGCCGCTTTATCAATGTGTAGGAATTAAGAGCAGTATTAACGTTTTCAAAGTTTGAATAAATTTCCCGCTCAAGCTCTAAATCACGTACGGTTATGCTGTCTGTTCATGGACAGAGTTGTAAGCAAGAGTTGCCCTCCTAAATCGATACCATAAATCAGTCCCTAAATACACTAGCTTTTTTTTCCACGTAGCTGCCCTTCAGTGTATTTATAGCTCCGCTTCCATACTGGAATAACATCAGAACCTTTGAGGGGAAAACCCTGACTGCAGCGTTGGTCAAGTGGTTCCCCATCCTAAAGAAGTAATTCCTTAATTTTCACTTGAAAGGGGGGATCTGCTTTTTGAGGAGGCAGTGTATCGGAGTGATAGTACGGCAAGCTTGTATGAGCATGACTTGGTTGAGCATCTGCATGCACCGTAGGCCATAAGGTCGTAAGTTTAAATCTTGCACGTTGTTTTAGACTGTTTTCTGCTTGTATAAAAGAAAGGTACCGTTTAAAGGAGGACTTAAAGTAAAATTCCTCCTGCTTGTCTGTAGTGCCTGATCAGTTGTAGGCTGAAGGTTCACGCTCACTTCAAAGACCTGAAAGTGACCTTGACATCATGATTACCATCTTCAAGCAAACATAAAGTTGACGTACTTAAGACGATGAACTTTAACTGAGTGCACTGACTGAAGTGTTGGCTTATGCTCTCTGTAATTCTATGCTTAGACGAAGGCACAGAAGAGCTGTGTTTTTTAAAGCCATATTTTATACTGGTGAGATTTCAAGAGGCTGCACCAGACGAAAAAGATGGGAAAGTGATTTCAGTAGGAAACTGCTTTTCTGCAACGCATACTTCTCACATATATATATGGAAAATTGTTACTTCACGCTCTATTAGTTTTTGCACGCAAGTGTTGGGGCAAATCCAGGTTACCATCTGGGAAGGGAGATAAAAAGTCTGAAATTGCAGTTAAATATGGTTTCAGTTCTTAGGAGGGGTGAAAAGGAGCACTTTGAAGCCAGTACATAGATATATGTTTCACAGGGCCTTCAATTTTTAGTTTGAAACAGTTGGACGTGGTATTAAAGCTAGCTTACAATCATTTTGAGGCTAAAAAAAGAAAAAAAAACCCAACTAACCCTGTCCTACAGGTGGAAAAATCAGATTTCCTTGAATATACACCTTAATGCCATGGATGTCTTCTCCCCCCCTAAAAGGAGTCCTATTTTCGTGTCTCGTTCATGCGGTTTTGGTACGGAATTAACTTTCTGATAACTGTTGGCACCTGGTGTTGGTTCCCTGGAGCTGGTATTCGGAACGGTTTGTTTGCTGGAATAGACTGGTCGTTTCCAGCAGCAGATCTCTGGGGAAAATATGAGTAACTTTTGGTGTCGGCTGGGGGTCCGAGATGCAGATGTGGATTTAGCAGAGAAGAAGGGGAAGGGAGCTGGGGCTAAATCCTGCACAGGTCTCTGCAGCCTGTGCAGTGATTGCACGAGTACATGAACGAACTCGTTTGTGCATAGGGATGGAGGACTGCTAAATTTCACAGCTTCTGCTACCCTCTGTATTATTTTCTCTCCTCACTTGTTCTGTTGCCTTCAACTTTGCAAACGTTTACACCCTCACCTTAAGCTACTGTACTTTTTCGGCTCTGGTCTCCATATTTTTAAAGATGTAGCTGGAAAGCCCCTTTCTCTCCATCTGTCCTTTAAAAAGGGATAGTAAACCTTGGCTTCGTGTCTTTCTGCTATGATGGCCTTCAATTTTTAGTTTGAAACAGTTGGACGTGGTATTAAAGCTAGCTTACAATCATTTTGAGGCTAAAAAAAGAAAAAAAAACCCCAACTAACCCTGTGTCCTACAGGGAAAAATCAGATTTCCTTGAATATACACCTTAATGCCATGGATGTCTTCTCCCCCCCTAAAAGGAGTCCTATTTTCGTGTCTCGTTCATGCGGTTTTGGTACGGAATTAACTTTCTGATAACTGTTGGCACCTGGTGTTGGTTCCCTGGAGCTGGTATTCGGAACGGTTTGTTTGCTGGAATAGACTGGTCGTTTCCAGCAGCAGATCTCTGGGGAAAATATGAGTAACTTTTGGTGTCGGCTGGGGGTCCGAGATGCAGATGTGGATTTAGCAGAGAAGAAGGGGAAGGGAGCTGGGGCTAAATCCTGCACAGGTCTCTGCAGCCTGTGCAGTGATTGCACGAGTACATGAACGAACTCGTTTGTGCATAGGGATGGAGGACTGCTAAATTTCACAGCTTCTGCTACCCTCTGTATTATTTTCTCTCCTCACTTGTTCTGTTGCCTTCAACTTTGCAAACGTTTACACCCTCACCTTAAGCTACTGTACTTTTTCGGCTCTGGTCTCCATATTTTTAAAGATGTAGCTGGAAAGCCCCTTTCTCTCCATCTGTCCTTTAAAAAGGGATAGTAAACCTTGGCTTCGTGGCTTTCTGCTACGTTGCAGTTCTGCTGTGCACGTGCCAGTTAAAATAGCTGATTCTTTGTGGTAGCAGCATAGAGGATTTTTTACTGCCATTATGCTAAGAAACCACCAGATATTTAAACACAGCTGTCCTTGATAAAGCAAGGGAGAAAAGCTTGAGGGAATGGGAATAAGTCTTCCAAATTCTCTCCTAGCGCTACTACGCTTTCGTCTGGGTGGTGGCTAGGGCTCAGTATGACAACTGGCTGTGCTTAAAATCAGGATTTTAGCATTGATGGTCGGCTTATGGAACTGGTTTGTAGAAAGTCTACTGATGCAATGTAATAATTCTCAGTATTCTAACATGTCCCACTTAAGGTGAAATACATTTTATTTGATAAAAGGTAAAACTTCATCAAAAACATCTCACATGAACTATATTGGGAAAGGAGAAAACACTTTTTTGGGTAAGTTGGTTCAGATTTTTCTGTATCTGATAGGCTTCCCTGTAGTTATGAGAGTTCATGAGATGACTTTGAAAGTAAATTAGGAAACCTTCATCTTGATGTGATTGTTACTAAAAATCCTTTGATTATTTGACTGTTCCTATTGGTTATGCATTTAATTATTAAAAAAAAAAAAGTTTAAAAATGAGAAATAGGCTTGATCTCCCCAGGACATAAAGAGCACTGATATAATTCAGACAAGGCTACATATAGCATCCTCTTACTTTATTCTAATGTTCTCAGTTGTAGACGGTGACTAAAAAAGTGCCAGACTATTAAGCTAGTTATTGATGTTTGAACTATAAGCTAAGACGGTATAGGTACAAAAGTAATGGAAGTGGAATATTTTACTTTGGTTTTGTTTGGCGGTTGCTCTTTGGCACTAATCACATAGGTGTTTCTTCTGTCTTGAGTAATACTTAAATGTGCAAAGATACGTAATGGTGTTAAGAAATGTTTTATTCAGCAGAATAGTTGCTCTTACTTTATTCTAATGTTCTCAGTTGTAGACGGTGACTAAAAAAGTGCCAGACTATTAAGCTAGTTATTGATGTTTGAACTATAGGCTAAGATGGTGTAGGTACAAAAGTAATGGAAGTGGAATATTTTACTGTGGTTTTGTTTGGCGGTTGCTCTTTGGCACTAATCACATAGGTGTTTCTTCTGTCTTGAGTAATACTTAAATGTGCAAAGATACGTAATGGTGTTAAGAAATGTTTTATTCAGCAGAATAGTTGTAATCTGGTAAAAGCTGCAGTGCCTGACAAAAGCTCTTTTTCTAGAAGGCACCTGTTTGCGTTAAAGCTTTTTTTTGTGATCTTGCATGAGCATAGTGAGCAAATCTAAGAAACCAGTTGGTTTACAGAAAAAAAACCAAGATGAGCTTGTTTGACATCATTCAGTGCTGTCCCTGTAGAGCTGGGTCAAGTTAACTCAAGACAGATGAATGTAATCAAGTAACATCTTAACTTTCTGAACTTGATCGTGCTTGTGCTCCTCCAGGAGTTGCTGAAGACCTCGCGGGAGTCAGTGTTCGTGCAGAAACTTTTCCTTCTGGAAGGAAGTCTGTCCCTTCCCTTCTGCTGTGCACTGTGCAGGAACCAGTATTTTGACTGTTGATATTTTTAAACATGAGTTGGTAAACCCTAAACCTTGAATTTGAAAGCATGACTAAACATAATGCTTTTGTTGATTATAGAAGGAAGTTGCATTGTTTTGTGTGCCGACTGAAGGTACTGAAAAGATCTCGGGTATGACTTTGGGGGTATACCTACCTCCTAAGCTTGCTGTTTGGGTGTAAGTCTCACTTGAGGAGCATGGAACTCATTGTACAAGTATTTATCATCTTTGACAGGACATTAGCAGCTGGTGTTGACTTTGCTGCCAAAGCTACAGCACTGTCAGTGCTTGACCTATGGTGTACGCTCTGAATTAATTACCAGTGGATGGTTTCAGAGGGTAAGAGCAGGCAACAGTATATAAAACCATTAAGAAGTCTAATATACATGTACTAAGTAAGTCAAGTCTCTTCCACTAGTTATTCTAACTTTCATGTAGTATACCACACTGATGTACACTGTTAACCTGTTAATTTAAATGTTTCTGAGCTTGGATGGTCAGACAGGACCTGAACTGCTTGAATGCTTCTTTTCTTGGTGTAGATAGGAAAGTCGGAGACTCAAGTAAGAGAAATTGATTGTGCCGCTCCTCTTGAAGTGCATATGAACTGCTGGACATATGAAATAAGCCAGATATTCTAAAGATGTTTCTTGATGCGAACAATCTTTCTTAACAGCTGTTAAATAGTAACCCTTAACTTGGGACCAGAATAGCTGAGAGATGAGGAAATAGTCAAATTCTGATTTTCTGTGATGTTGAAGATCGTTCTCAGTTGGATGTATAGCAGCTTATGGGTACCCTTCCACTATGCTTCTGTCTTTTGGTGGGTGTGTTAATAAGATTTGGTGCAGGTAATCATAGGGGATTACAATTCAATGAAGAGCTAACAGGGAGCGGGGGGAGGAAGTGGAAAAACAAATGAATGTCTCCCACTTTCCTGATGCTGCATAGTAGCTGCTCCTCCATGTATGCACAAAGTCTTGCAGCATTGAACATTCAGTATAAGCAACATACGTACTAACCAGAGGAAATAATGAAATACCATGAATTTAACTTCCAATTATATGCCGATGACCTTGTTTTGCATGCCTCTTAGTCAATTGTAAGTCCAAAGCAGCTGAGTGAAATAAATGTGAATTGGATATATTGAGAAAAGGATGTTTTTCTTGGACAGTTTAGGTTAAAAAAAGAAAAAAAAAATTATAGGACTTGACTGTCAAAATGAGCATCAATTCTGGAGGTTGACCAGGCCACACTTTCAGATGAGAGATAATCCTTCCATTTTCATTCTAGTTTCTTGGTATTCAACAGTCCCTTATTTAGAAAGAGGAAAGTGACAGACATAAAACTGTTTCCAGTGTCCTTTTCTCTCTCTTTGAATTTTAAAAATCTTGGAATGATGGTTTGGACACTTCTGAAGCATGGATTTCTCTTGTCTTTTTTTGACATGACTTTTAGATCAGATGAGAATAAAATGTAATTTCTTATGGACATTTAGAACACATTTCCCATTAAATTTGGCTCATGGCTTTGACAAAAGTCTTGGCAAAAAGTAAAAGGAACATCAGTGATTCAAAACATAGTAATTTTAAGGGAGAGAGTAATTTTGTGTATTGTAGATGGCTCTGGCTTGGGTATCTCATACTTCTTTAGTCTTGCTATCACCTTTTTCTAGTCTAAAAATAGATGTCACCAAACTATGTTGGGTGAAATATTCTCTTAAATCAAGAAGGGGAGCACAACTGATGAGGTGCAACTTTTGTTTCGATGTAGAGCAAATAAACATAAAGCAAAGATACGCCTCCTTATTTTTTCATCCCAACTTCTCTTTTGGTGTTGCAGTAACAGACTTCTTGAGACTTTTTCAAAATGACCTTAAAATTTTCTGTGCTTCAATGACTAATCATTTTATTGCCGATAGAAACAATTACAACTGTTGCAATTTAATTGCAGTATTTCATTAGGAGGGACAGACCTTATGTCATGTAAATTACTTGAGCAAGGCAGGCAGAAAGATCAGACAGAAAGGGATAATCTTGTCAAGGCAGGTATGTGTCGTGTACAGGTGAATATTATTAGTCCAATGTAATTTGCTGTTGTTTTAGGGACTGTAATGTGAATTCAGCTCCTCATATGTACAAACAAGTATTTCTAAGGCAGTGCTACATTTTTCTTTTTTGGGGGGGTGGGATTCTGTCGTCTCCAGACCGAAAATAAAGTATTGTTTATTCTTAATTCCCACTTTATCAATTCCTGGTTAGGCCATTGTGGTTCCTCTTTTATGAATTCTCTGGCTTGTTTATTTTAGGAAAAGTGTTCATAGTTGTACAAATAGTGTTAGCTTTGTAAATATTGCTCAGTGCAATATGCTAGTTGTATTTTTGAGCCTTTTTTAAAAAAAAAAATGGCTTCTAATAAAAGTTACGTAGTCTGTGTTTTGTGCTTGTGTTTGGTCTTTTGAGGCCAAAACTTTTGAGGCTTTTTGGAACATGCCACACCACTTTTAGCTGTAAAAAAATAATCTTATGTTATGTAGTACCTGACTGTCTCCTTAACAGTATCCAGTAGAGAAATGTTTATAAGGTAACTTTCCATGAAATGAAAGAGACTGAATTAACTGTTGAACTCTCTAACCATTTTTTTTTTAAGCTGAGGAGAAGGAATATATTTAATTGCATTTTATGCACCAAAGTTACAACTTTAGGATTAAACTCCCTGAGGTTACGGTGACACATTTTTCTTCCTGTCTTTTTTTTCGGGTAAATGGCAGTTATTTGGGGTAAATGACAGCATGACAGTTGTCTCTCTTGGAACTGGTGGTATAACAACATGTAATTAAAAAAAAGTCAGGCAGTTATGTCCATATGGCTTGTGTATACATAATATCTGTACATAATTATACAAACAATTCTGTGTAAAACATACCATGAAAAAGAGGTGGTACTTCTGCTAGGAGACTGTGCCAAGCTAGTATACCAGCTTGTCACTTCTGAACAGCTGAGTTTAGGCCCCACATCAAGAACTGAATTAAATGAAAAGGCTTTGCTCGTTCTTATTTTGTACAGCGATTTATTGGTGGAGTGATTTTTAAAAAAAACGATGCTTTTTCAGGAGCTGTGCTTGTTCTTTTCTCTGAGAATTTCTAGGAAGCCAGAAGAAAGCTTTGCCTTCTCTGCTCTTAAAAAGGAGGCAATCTTTGTCTTCCGCCACATGCTGGCTAGCTCAAATGAGGAATCTTGATGTGGGGCTATGTGCAGGCAAGGCCTGCGGCTGTACCCGGTGGCTGGGGATGGCGGCAGGGTATTGGGATGACCTTGTCTAGCAGGAGAAAAGAAACCTGGTCTCTTTGCCTGTTTCCCACACAAGAGTTTTCCAGCCGGCTAGCTGGTCACGTGTGGGTTGTCCTGCTGCTTTATAAGTGAAAACAACGCCAGATAAACCCTTCGTGGCAGTGGAGATAGTGGCTGTCACAAACTAAATCTGCTTCCCCACCCACTTTCCAGCACAGCCAGCCTTGGGGCAGGGTGATGGCAGATCTGCTGCCTGCCTTCCTCCGGGGTAAGCCCGTCTCCACCCCAGGAGGAATGCGATGGGTTTCAGTGGTGCAGGCCAGCATGTTCCTCCCTCTGGGGTTACAACTACCACCAGGCTCTTCAGTATTTCTGCCTCAGAAGAAAAGGGAAAAAAAGCAAAACAACACAAAAATAGAGAGACTTTGGTTTATTTTTCTATGTTGTCTGGGGCTTGGGATTTAAAACAAAATAAACCTTCTGTAGGTGTTTATTGCTGACAGTAGGAGTTCATAGGATTAGATTTGTGGTATGGAATAAGAATACAGGAAGCTATTCAAACAGTTAATACCCCTGCCTTCAAATAGACCTTTGATGCAATCAACACACAAGAATTACAGTCCATTTGGGAGAGTTATTAAAAGGGTGAATACACACATGATATCAGATGAAAAATGGATTTTATATTTCAAAATGGAATGATACCCGTTTATAAAAAAAGAAGCAATTCTGAAAATAGTGTGTCAGTTTGTCATTTTCCCTTTGTATGAAGAATAACAGCACTGAGTCACATAGTGTGCTAGACAAATGTTCCCATTCACACTTAATGCATGTTTCTTTTACAGTTTTCTGATGTTTGTGTTTCCATGCAGATTCTTAAGCAGGATCAGATGTAGTAGAGAAGCTGCACCTGGTTTTGGGATGGTGCAGGGGAGGATTGATACTTTGGAAGGACTGCTTTTTGAAACCAATTGGTGTAGAGCATGTGAGCAATCGTTAATCTTGATGAACTCCACAGTCCATATACAGAATCTAACAAACAGTTATGATTAAAAAAAAGCATGTAAGTATTTGTGATCCTTAAGAATACGGTGAAATACTGACAGCAAGTCTGCCCCTTCCCAGCAAACACTGAAAAGTAAGGAGCATATTAGGAAGGAGACAGTGGGAATAATTTATTTGATGCTCCTAGTGGTTATTGTAAGGATTAGTATTGTGTTCTTTTTATCAAGAAACAACTAAGAGAGAGGATATCAAAGTAATGCATGGACTTGAGGTGAATTGGCAATTTGTCCTTGCATGGTTTAATTTAAAAAAAACTAAGAGGGGGGGAGAGGGGAGGGTATGGAGTGCAGTTTGAAACAGAAGAGGCTTGGCATTTCCCAGGACGGATGAGGCAGTGGAGTGCTCTGCCACGTGGTGTCCACAGTGGGAATGCAGGAGATTCCAGGGGACTTGGAGAGAAGCCCCAGCTGTAAGCGTGAGCGCTTGGAGGTCTGGGGTGTGACAAGAGGAGACTTCTAAAATGTTGTGTTGTAACCAGTTCCTTTGATTCACCTGTGCGATCCAGTCTTTTCCTAGTTCTGCTGACATGCTGGAAGTGTCAGAGGTAGGCTATGGGCGTGATTCCATCTGGCAGTTCTGCTTTCCTAGAAAGTAGTGATCTATATGAACTTGATTTGAGATTTAAGCCACAAACTGACAAAAACTTACCCCTTTTGAATATATCACTTGTTATATAATTCCATCATTTCTTGTGGTGCTCTTCATTAAAGAAATGTTTCTTTCAATTACATGTTACACTGCGTGATGTTCTCGTGGTGGCATTAGATAAACTTTTTGTTTACGAAATCTTTTCCTGTTGCTAAGGGAGATAACTTTAAGAAGTGCAAGAGTAGGTATAAGGTATAACAGTAAGTGTATCTTCCTGAATCTTGCGTGTTCTAATGCATTCCCATTTACTGTTTCTACACAATTATTGCTGAAATTATTTGCGTCATGCTATGTGGATAAGTTTTGCAGTCTAATGACTTGTTACTCAGTGTGAAATAATGCCCTTAAAGCTCAAAGCTGACGTCGTGTCACGCTCTTAGTTATGACCTATGTAATACAGTTGTCTGTGTGCACAAATGAAGTTAAATTGCATAAGCTTGTCAGCACTATGAAAAACAACTTAAGTTAATCTTCACTACTAAAGGTCTATCGGCAGACAGAACACACTTACGTGCACTCAGGAGTCAGTCATTACTGAGATAAAACCTGATTTTTTCCTTTCTGGAGTTTTGGGGAGGGGAAGGGAGAAATGGGGTGGGGGGGTGAAGATAAAAAGTGAAGAGCAGCATTCAAATGACTCATTAGTGTAAACTGGGAAACTTAACCCCGGTTTCATCCCTGGGTAATTTTGTCCCAGGACAAGTAACTACAGAGTTTTCTGCTGTGGTGTGTACTTCAGTGCTAAGTTAATTCACACTCCTTTGCATTTTTCCTTGACCTGATGGCCCTGTTTATCTGTGAATCTCTGCAGCTCCAGGGGAAAAAAAAACCCAACCCCAAAAAAACCAAACAGAAAAACAAGAGAGCAGGAGTTTATTGTCTGATTTATAAAGAGAGCGGCAGGAAGATCTTTACTGATTATATAAGGGAGGCACCATCATTACATAAATTTGATAGTGTTCTTTGGTGGCGTTTTCTTACAGCGCAGCCATAACTGACTGTGACTCAAATCTCCTTGTTTGCTGTTTTAGCTTTGGAATGGGCACATTAATTATGCAGACTATTACTGCAATTTAACAAACTTAGAACTTCTGCTAGATATGTACTGCTGAGAGTCGATCTAACAAACTGGAGGGGAGGTGCAAAGTCATAAGCAACACTGCTGAGATGCTCGATTGCTTCCAACAACTGCTGGGAAGGCAGCACTATTCCCATTGGGGTGCTTCTCCTGCTTTCTGCTTACGGGAAGAGGTTTCCCTATCAGTCTCTGCAGCCAGCATCCGACAGAGCTGAAGTATGTTCCTACCTCCCTTAGCTGGCTGGAAAATGAGCCGCCTTTCTGTCCGCCTTTGGATCCTTTGCTTCTGGTAGCTGTTGTTTAAAGGGAGGGCAGATGGAGTGCTCCTCTCTGAAATTGCTGTCTGCTTAAACAAAATAGGGAATAAGGGAGACCATGATCTGTCCTTTCCAACTGGGAGACTGAGCTGGACAGATGTTTCTTACTCAGTGCTAAGGAGGAAAGTCCCTGGCCAGGGGCTCTAGGATGAGGGTTAAAAGGTGAAGAAATCCTACGGGGGCCTCCTGCTGCGATGATCGCTTCAGCCCTGCACAAGTGAGAGAGAAGATCCAAAACTTCTGTCTCTCATGTCCTTTCCTCCTCCTTCTTCCTCTCATTGCAACTATTTTGTGTTTATTTTCCTACTTTTAAATTGCATAATTTAGTCCTTCCTGCCACTTCCTAATGTCTGAATCATAGGTAGGTCTTCCTGCCTGCAGTAAACAAACATTTTACTCCTGGCACCTTTCCAAACGTTGAAATTGTATTTATGAAGTTGGGGGGGGGTGTCCCTTTGGCAATGTGCTTGGGAAGGTAGTTCACTTGTGTACAGGTTGGGTAAGCTGCTTACTGCAGGCTTCCGTGGCCAACTGATTTCCTTGGCTTTCCAATCTTCTAAACTGATGTAGCTGCTCGGCTAATCAGGACAAGCAGGTGAATGGTAGCAGATGATAAAAACAGAGTATAAACACTGGGTTACAAGCTTCTGAAGGTAGTAACAGTAGAACTAGGTTGCCTCAAGCCTTCCTGCTGTTGGTGTTGCCTGGTCTCTCCTCTCTCTCACACCTTGCATGTACGTACACTGCTGAGATACATGGTGTCTGCCATTTAACCAGTCACTTGTGATAAGCACTGTCTGGTCTAACGCTAGGGCTTTGCTCATTTTTTGGATTCTTTCACTGCAAGGCAAGAAGATAACACAGGGCACTTTGGGACGCGTGATCTGCCTCCATCAGCCTGCTGGACCTCTTAGGCCATATTTGTAAAAGCTGCAAAATATGAGTGTGTCATCCTCACTTTTCATATTATTACTCTTATTTCTAAGCTTTGAAAATCCTTAATTTTATTTTTATTTTTGAATTGACTGTGACTCCAGAATGATGCATAGAAGATACAGCTAACACCCATGGGGACTCCCCACCTCTTCCAATGCACTCGCACTCTCTCTTTGCTGGTTTCTGTCCTTTATGGGGAAAATTCGCCTTGAATTGTGATAGACCAGCCGCACAGTGTGCTGAACGCTACAGCTTCTACACTGTGACTACACATGGAACTGTTAAATGGACTTAACTTGGTAAACGGAGACAGCAGAGGAAAGATCCAGTTCTTGTTTTGGCAACTTTGCATTTGTGCATCCATCTGTGCATCCTCACTTCCCTCTATGATTCCTCCGACTAAGATGGAAAGAAGGTGAGAATAAGTCAAATATATTTAGGACAGACTAGATGAGGTAAGGACACCCTGAATGTTATATTGACTTCTTAATTGTGCTTTCTTGTAAAAGAGAGAGAGAGCGCCTTCTTTTCAACAGTTACAAATTACCTTGATTTTTGACTGTGTTGCATATAGCATGGGAAGCGTATTCTCCATGCAGATGATTTAAAAAAAATAAAAATTGGCAGGTTGTGCCAATAAAACAAAGCAACAGAATATTACTCTAGCCTAGTTTAATACCAATTTCAGAAAGGCAGCAAAAGAACCCTGCTGTTACGTGCCATAGGAATGCCTCATGTTCCAGTTTCTCCTGGCTGAGGTTGCATATGCACCGGGGCACGGGGTTTTCCCTTGTGCCTTTTGTTCTCATCCGGTCAGTAAAGGAAAGGATGGAGTTCCTCAGAAAGATACGTTTGAGAGATTTTGGACCTGGTGGCTCATCTTAGAAGTTGTGAATGGGTTGGATACCCTTTCTGTCATCATCGCCTGCTTACGCTATTTGCCTATGTGTAATGAAAGAATTTACATTTCTTTCCACAATAGTGGGAGGAGTTACTGATTCCTGTGGCTGGGGTTGAAATAAGTTTTCTGTATTTGGAGTATGAAAGTCATTTTCTCGGGGGTGCAGTTTGGGTAATGAACAATGCTAGGGAATTGGGAAGCAAGAAGTGTGATAGAAAACAGTATCCTGTTTATAATATATTCTAGTCTAAAATGATGGCAACCTATTTCTTAAGAACACTATACCACGTGGGAACTCAATGTGGAAACAACTATATGAAAATATTTTTATTTTATCCATTTGTTACATGCATTTTGGAATTATTGAAACTGAACAGTAAATATGCAAACAAATGCCATGTTAAATAATGTAGAAAATACTTTTGTGTCCTTTTTACACTGTATGGTGAAAGTTTTGCTGAATCAGAAGCAAAAATGTAAGGGTTGGGTCCTGTAATTATAGTATTAGAGGACCTGTCTACTACTGCCTTTTAATTTAAGCTTGTAATAGAAAGTATTTCTGTTTAGAATGAAGATAACACTGACCAAAGTATAACGAACCCAAATTTTTCAATCACTTGCATTACTTTAAGTTGTCTTGTAATGTTCCGCAGTACTATTTTATCAGTTTTAGTCAATAAATATCACATTGGTGTGCAAATCTTTTCATTTGAAATTGAGGTTATTAAATTATACTCTTGCATTGAATTTCAGTGATTGCATTACTGTCATTCGTCTAAGGAGATGACAATCTTGCCTCCTCAAAGGATGTTGGGCTTTTTGTTTCTTTGAGAAGACATAAGTGGTATTAAAGTCAAATCTGGTGGAGGGTTGTGTGATTTTTAGCAAATAGTTAAGCAGTGCTTCTGTGAGTTGCTTGTGAAGTTCCAGTAAGTCTCAATTTAAAGTGCAAATATTTCTCTAGGCAATTGAACTACACAGCCTTAAGTTGCTATAAAACACCTTTACAGTGTTATGAAAAAAATCACGCAAAGCTTTATACCAAAACTTGTAACTCTGAGAGCAGGCGTAAGCCAAGAAAATGGTTGAGGCTGTAGTAGAAACATGCTTTCCCACGAAGTAAAATCCAGGGATGTAGCCACCGTAATTGTGCAATAAATTATCATAAATGTGATGTCATAGTCTCTGCAACTTTCTGAAGGGGTAGTCTGATTTTGAAATCCACAGAGTAGTGAATAACAAGCCTCTGAATTGGCCCAGACAACAGCAGACATGTCTGCATCATTTGGGGAAAGCAGTCATCTCCTTAGAGAATTAAACTATTTCAAAATAGAAGTTGTTGACTCAATGTGTTAATCTTGGCTTTTCATGAAGAAGTGCAGTGTCCCACACTAATTATTTTATTTTTAACAGATCCCTAAACTACCAACTACATAGGTAAAAAGAGACTGATAGGGAGAAAGTAGTAGTTCCTCTGAACTGCAGTTATTCCCCAGTAGCATTCAAACAACTTCTTACTCATCTGTGGAAAAAGGTCCCCCGATGCAGATGCCATTGCCGGATTATAGCTTTTGATTTACAAGGATAATTTCACAGGCTTGCCCAAGGGTGTATTGTGAAGATTAGGGAGAACCCAACCGATCTTTAAGGTTTCAATAGTGTAATTCAGAAACTTTGTTTCGGGTAATTATTGTATGTGATAATAAGGACATACTGCTTGAACCCTAGCTCTGTTAGTCATGTATTATCTTAACGTAAAAAGACAAAATGAGAGAGTCCTTTAGGTTTGTTACAGTTCTGGATTAAAAATTAAGTATTGTTAATGATTTGAAAGGACATGTTGAACTTCCACTGAGTGTGGTAAAACTTACCTCAATGTCCAAATAAGTACATATGCTAAATATAATAAAGCACAATGTATATTTTTCAGCTTCTACCATAACCTCTTGGTGTGTGTATATAGTAATTAAAGCAATTTAAACAACTTAGAAATTGGTGATGTGCCAACAAAAGATATCTCTTTGCCTTCCTAGTAGGAAAATCCTCACACCCATCCCTGTATCCTTCAGGCAAAAACCTGGATAAATAAGTAAGCCTTGCAGTATGCCCAGAAGGTCATTGGTAAGGGGGAGGCGGGAGCCTTCCCAGAAAACTATCTACTGGTACATCTCCATGTTTGGGAAGCCTTGGCTTCTGCCTGGTTCAGTCTTTCCTCATGACTTCTACACAAGTCTGCGGAGGCCTACAGGTGACCTTTTCCATGCTGATTCTTGTGTCAATAGTTCATTCATTCTTTATATTTTTTCCCTTTTCATCTTTATTCACTTTAGAAACAATCAATAACTCCTTGCTTGAGCTCTTGTGTTTAGCCTTGTGACACTATACCCTGCTACTCTGTAACTTGATTCATGTCTCTACTAAAAGGTAGTCGTTTTTCTTTTTTTCTTTTTTCTTTTTCTTTTAGTCTCACTTTCCCTTGGGGATCAGCAGCTTCTTTGTTAGCTTGTATCTCTTTATCTTTGCTCTTTCTTGTCATTGACCTATCCATGGATGACTTCCCATGCTCATTTTATGTAAGCTTTACATCAATGGCACATGCTTCAGTCTCTGTGTTCCTAAACGCTGCCTCTTCTCCTCTGACTTGTCTTCTGTATACTGCTATCATTAATATTTTGCTACCAAATGAAGTATATCTTCTGTTTTCTTGAAGTTGCCTTTGCATTTCACATTCTCTATTCCTTTAAAATATACCCACGTTTTCCTAATGGTTAAGTCTCTTGATGGCTAGAGTTGTCATCTACATGTTCCTGGAATAGGCATGGCCCACGTTCACCATTGGGTGGGCATGTAGACTTTTTCCCGACAGAGCCAACTATAGCTGGTGTCATGTTTCTGCGTCAGGCTTGCTAACCGTATTGTATATCTCTAAATGCAACAACTATTTTCTTCATAAACTCATGGAATTCAGGCTACTTGGAGGTTGTATTTAAAGCCTTTTATAACTGCACTGTACCTCTATAGGGACTTAGATCTCATTATTTTTCCTGTCTGCTCTAACAGACTTATGTCTTTGTTTTTAAACTCTCTGCTAAGTTTGGGGTGAACTGATTAAACTCTTCTCTGAACTATTAGAACTTGAGTATTTTTTTCATTCAGTTCTTAATTAAGGATGATTTCTTCTATTATGTGTTCAAAGGATTTGTAGGTTATTCTATTCACTTGTGTATTTTTGTGAAACGCTCCTATGTCTTAGAAGGGTAAGGTTTGGTTTTGGGCAAGGCGGATGTTAGCATTGAATATACTTGTTACTCTGGGCATGTTATTTTTTGACATGTTATTATTTGTCATGTTTAAAAATGACAATTATAATCCCCCCCCCCAAGCATGCTAAATGGACATGAACGCCTTATAGAGCAAAATAACTATTTTCCCCATTTTTCTTCTGTCTTCCATCTTTCTGAGATTGTACATTACCGAGGGAAGGAACTGTGGACAATGTTTGCAGGAGAGTTCACGCTGAAAAATGGTCCCATCTCTGTCTTTGCTTGGAAAGCATGTAGCAGGCTTTAAACGTAATTGCTCTTTTTTAGTCTAATCTGGGTAGAGTGAGAGATTCCTTTGTAGCTAGCACTTTGCCTATATGGAGATCCATTAAGGCCGAAATGGCTTGAATTTGTGCACAGAAACAATTGACGGAATACAGACTGGAGAGCATGGGAATTATCTGTGCTCTGTTAGGAATGCTGCCAAGATAAGCTGCTGTCTTCTGTATCAGCTGTAAAGTTTCTTTGTGGTCATCCCTCAGTAAAGCCCCAAATAGCGTACATGATTCGAATTCCATTGAGATATAAAAGCAAACACAAATATGAAAGCCGACCCCTGAAAGAATGCAATTTTAACTAAAAAGCCAAATTTTCTTTCGTTTGATGATCTCACTACTCTAATAATAAAATAAATATATTAAAAAACCCCCAAACAAACAAACCCAAAAAACCCCCACAAAGCCCTAAAACGTGAAGCCAGCAGAATTCACCACCTCATCTGAAAGGGGTAAAAAGCTTTGGAGTCCTCGAGTGCTTCCTACGGCATCAGTCTTGTCTTCCCTGGACTGAGCCTCTCTCAGGTACTCTTCTCCCAGCCGGTGTCAGGCAAGTCTGAAGTGATTTGGAGGTGGCAGATACCTTTACAGTGGGGATATGACCATTGGGGTTACTGCTTTCTGTTTTCACAGGTCTTTAAAAATGCTCTAAAAATGATGTGTGACAAAATAGAATTAACTGCTCTGCACAGGCGGGAATCTCGGTATCCCAAATGCCATAACGCACTCCAAGCCTGTTGCTGTCCAAGAGGAAGTAGTTGCGTGAGCCACCGCACCAGGGTCCTGCACGTACCAGCATAGTTCGAGGTACCAAAGGCTGCTGCTGATCGAGTTAAAACTGATCAGCCTGTATGTTTGAGTTTTTGCAATGACCGTGCTTGGGGGGGAAAAGATAGAACTGTCTGCATATAGATGTGAGAGTAACCTGGAAGTGGTCCGGAGCTGTTTGTGCACTCTCTCAATTGTTCTGCTGCATCTCTCTGTGCAAGGTATTCCTGGAACGGGGGGATGGAGATGATGATGACTTGTTAGTTTCTGATCTTGCTAACCTGCAGTGTTCTTAATGGGAATAACTGGAAATGAAGAGGCTGCTCAGGTGTAATGAGGTTTAACTAATGTAACCAATGTTTCAACTTGTTCTGCTGCATGTTTGCTCTAAGGCTTGTTTACGTATTGTATAAGCCAAACTTGCCTGTCTTGTTAGGTGAGTGTGCTTAAAGTTTGCAGAGCTAAGTGAATGTACTGTAATATCTTACACAGCATTAGCGAAATATGCCCCTGTGGTATGACACATTAATGGCATACGAAATCTATATGCTTTTGAGACACACCTCATAATGGTGATATCACTTTTCTGCAGATTGTGGGAAATCAGACATACTAAAAAAATATCGTAACCATCCTTACATACTCAAAAAATAAATCAAAGGCGGGGGGGGGCAGGGACCTGAGTTCCTAAGGAAGGTAAATGTAAGTTGAAGATTTTTTTATCAATTGTCTTTGGTTTTGTTCTGAAATGAACTGAAAATGTTTGTATTGATGGACAGTTTGTATCAAGCAAGGAGGTTGGTTTGGGGTTTGTTTTGTTTTGTTTTTTTAAATCCCCCCCTCCAAGCTCACTGCCGCCTTGCTCTTTTGGTGAGCTTTTGGAGTTCATCATAGGAATATTTTTGGTATTTCATATAATATAGCTACTATGAACAACTTCTTTCACTGAGAAGATCTAGTGTGAAAAGAATGTAATAGTCATTCAGCATAACACTTTCAATAATAAAGAAAATTGTTCCAGTTACTTTTTTTCTTTTCCTCTGGGACTAAGCTTAATGAGTTAATACTAAGCAAAACTTAGTAAAGAATTTTTCAAGTAAGCCAGTTAATCAGAGCTACTGTAAGTTGATCAGTATTCTGTTAAACAGAATAACATGAAATAAGTGAGTTTGTGAATCCAGTTCTGTAGTTAATATAGTTTTTGCCGGTTTTGTTCATGAGAACTGCTTCAGCTATAGAATCTGGTCTATTGTAAAAGTTTTGGGGTTTTTTTACGCTTAGAATTGCTTTTTGTTGTCCCTTTTGAACATTAGCATGTAACATCTGTGTGTCTCTAAGAACCTGAAGTTTCTCAAACAAGACAGTTGAAGTTTCCAACAAGAGCATCATATCAGAAATGCTATCTAAATGAATTGAAATATTTCATTATAACCCATTGATTTAATGACCTTTGTAGAAAACTGTTTTGATAAAATAAAATATTTAACTGTTATTTCTGTCACAGTAAAAAACTAGGTATCTTAATTTTAACATGAAAACAACAATAAAATTTCTTCATAAGACTTAAAGTACAGCTCCACTGAAACAAAACATTTCCAGATTATTTTTTCCCTTCTGCTCTCCCCGCTCCCCCAAAAGGTTGGAAGGAAATGCAGCTTCATAGTCTTGGGGTTTCCTGATTTTGATAGCCTTCCTAATGTGCATGTCATGGTTTGCTTAGGCTAGATTGTCCAGTTTTTCAGGGTAACTTAAAGCAGAGATAGTAAGCATACACTCATGTATAGCTTACCTTGTGGCTTGTATCTCAGTTTTTCCATGTAGTTATCTGACCTTCTTAATCTGTGTTACTGGAAGAAGGTTTGTGCAAAATGCTGGCTTTTTATAAGAGGAGAGGCCATGACCCATAGTGATTTTTATCTGGAAATAGTGGCTAGAAGGGAAGATGTTCCCTTGTTTGAAACTTCCCAGTAGGTTTTTTTTTTTTCATTATTTCCATTTTCAGTCCAATTGTTTAGAGTGTCATGTAAGAAACAGCAGTCTTCAGACTAAACTGATGTTAGCTCGGTGTATGGGTACCATAGTGATGAAAATCTGGCTCTCCCCTGGGATCCAGAGGTGATGGTGGAGCCAACGAGGGGCTTGAAGCACTGTGAAGATGCTAAACTTCACGCTTCTTTATTGCACTGTCTGACATTTCAGTGTGTCTTGGGTGGAGAAAGCTACAGGCAGAAGTTCAGCCTTGAAGTAAAGCAGATTGTGACTGGTAAACTTTTCTCTGGAGTAGAACAGATTTGTTTATCTAGCAAACTGGAGGTCGTAGAGGAATTCCTTGCTGCTATTATTGTCTTAAATTGAGAAGATGCGGAGAAGAATTGAATAATGTGGGCTGAATGCACTACGGATGATTGGATGGCCTTGTATATTTACATTTGACTTATTATAGTATAGTCATTCTTCGTCTTCTAAAATTAGCAAAGCACAGCACAATTATAATACTTTCATGCTTCAGGATAAGCTTTGCATTTCATTAGTTCATTGGTTCTTATTTATGCTACGTCAGTTCAGGAAGAAAAATGTTAAACTGGAATAACTTGTTTTGAAAGTTCAGTACAAGTGTGTGCTTTCTTCATCTCTAATTTTGAATCTCCCACCTCTTCTCTTAATGTGAAAGTCTGTTTGCCTCGTCCTCTATGCTAAGTTGTAGATTTCACCATGGAGCTGCATCAAAGTGGTTTATTTGCCTTCAAATACATGTATGTATTTGATGAGAAGTTTTTAGTTGACACCCCACTAAATCCTCCTTTCTTCCTCCTCCCCCACACAAATACTTTTAGGGCAAGATTTACTGGTAAAAATAGTAACAACTTTGAGGCACCTTGCTTTAGCTTAGTTACGCTTTTCATTCGAAACTGGGGTTTGTGCGTCTCTGTGAGGCGCTGCGGCGTTTGTCACCCAAAGGGCTGATGCCAGGCCAGCAGCACCGCGCTGCGAGTATCTGCTGGCCAAGGGGCAGCATCTTTCGGGTACCTTGATGCCAGTCTTTCTCATAACATATATATTTGTGGCCTTCAGTGATGGTGAAGCGCAGGAGCTTCTAACCGTTTTGGGAGGAAATGTGGTTGGTAATCTGAGGGCAGGTTTCCTCCTTCTCCCTAAACACTGTCCAGTGTAGGGCTGAAGGCTGCTCCCTCTCTCCCTCCCCAGCTAAGGCCTCTGTGGGGCCTTGTCTTACCCTGGATATCACCTTCCGAGGAGACCGCCGCACAGCTACCAAGTGCAGCCGACTGTCCGGAGCCCCCTGGGCGTGCCCGCCCGCCCGCTTTGGGCCGGCACCGCCGATTTGCTTGTGCACCTTGTTGTGTGTCTCCCGCCTGGGCTGGACTTGAGCTTTGCTGGTGGGAACAGGGGGCGCGGAAGATGCCCGTGTTCCTGTGGGAAGGCAGGCTGTGATTTTTAATTTCCCTGAACGCCACTTTAAAGGTAGCAGGCGAGGAATGCACGCTCTTTAAAGATCACAGTCTTGTAGTATTTTTATGGATACTTTGAAAGGCAAAAGAGTAAAAGAGTGTTCAACTGGGTTAGCGGGCAAATAAATGTATGTGGCCCTCGGGCCTCGTGCGGTGTTTGAGGGTTGTGCTAACGTATCTTTCAGACAAAACCAGAAGGATGGGGTAGTCAGTAGTCACATTTCTGTTCCTTCTGTGACTTGTTGCAGAGACTGGAGTGAAAAATGAAACACTTGTGCTTCAGACCACTCTCCAGAGTGCGGACACGTACTTCACCTTAGTATCTTTCCTTGTAGTTGATGTTAATGGAAGTAACCTTTTTCGCCACACATTTTTCTTGTTCACAGGCTTCTATGTGACCTTGTAGTGAAGTCATAAAAGCTTGAATCTTTGCTATCGCAATCCTTGCCATAGCAACATGCGTCATAGCCGTATAATTATTTATTTAATGGGTTTAATTATGAAAACTGGGAAAGGCACTTATGAAAACTGCATCAGGTAGGAAAAAAAACGCACTAGTTTTAAAGTAAAAAAAAAAAAAAAAAAAAAAAAAAAAAAAAAAAAAAAAAAAAAAAAAAAAAAAAAAAAAAAAAAAAAAAAAAAAAAAAAAAAAAAAAAAAAAAAAAAAAAAAAAAAAAAAAAAAAAAAAAAAAAAAAAAAAAAAAAAAAAAAAAAAAAAAAAAAAAAAAAAAAAAAAAAAAAAAAAAAAAAAAAAAAAAAAAAAAAAAAAAAAAAAAAAAAAAAAAAAAAAAAAAAAAAAAAAAAAAAAAAAAAAAAAAAAAAAAAAAAAAAAAAAAAAAAAAAAAAAAAAAAAAAAAAAAAAAAAAAAAAAAAAAAAAAAAAAAAAAAAAAAAAAAAAAAAAAAAAAAAAAAAAAAAAAAAAAAAAAAAAAAAAAAAAAAAAAAAAAAAAAAAAAAAAAAAAAAAAAAAAAAAAAAAAAAAAAAAAAAAAAAAAAAAAAAAAAAAAAAAAAAAAAAAAAAAAAAAAAAAAAAAAAAAAAAAAAAAAAAAAAAAAAAAAAAAAAAAAAAAAAAAAAAAAAAAAAAAAAAAAAAAAAAAAAAAAAAAAAAAAAAAAAAAAAAAAAAAAAAAAAAAAAAAAAAAAAAAAAAAAAAAAAAAAACAACCCAAAAACACAACAAACACTTTCACGATAACCTGAGACAGGAATAAGTTAAGTACTGGAGCCTTTGTTTTAAACTACTATACTTTCTTCCCTGTCTGCCTTTTTCTCGGTTTTTTTAATTGTGTTTTTTTTGTCCGCTGTGCAAGAACCATGCAGCTGCTTCAGTGATTTCCCCCCCCCGTTTGCAGACCTATAAATACACTTCCTTTGTCATGTTGTTTCCCAAGAGCTTTGCTTCCAGATAGCTTTGCTATTTAAAATTTTTCATCTTTGAATATCATACTATCATGTAAAAAATAATTATAAATCCTAAAAACAAACGCTCTTTATTAGTCTTTAAATATCAGATTGTCTACAGCTTTCTTTCCTCGTGTTCAGAAGTCAATTTTGCTGTTGACAAGCCTTCGCAGAAAGAACTATTTACAGGAATAAAATTTAAAGTATTTAAGAACATATAGACACTGCATACTCCTAGAGTAGAGAAACTTACGTTTGGGGTTTTTTTATAACCATGAGTGCTATGCTCTGGAGGATTTCTTCATTTATTATCATCAGTGTATACACCAAAAGTTACATGATCTGCAGCATCTTGCAGTACGTTGTGGTTTAACCCCAGCCAGCAACTGAGCCCCACACAGCCGCTCACTCACTCTCCTGACAGTG
>NW_008794447.1:4792658-4824234 GCF_000699145.1 Aptenodytes forsteri
TTCCCCCACCTTTATATGCTGAGCATGACGCCATATGGTGTGGAATATCCCTTTGGTCAGTTGGGGTCAGCTGTCCCGGCTGTGTCCCCTCCCAGCTTCTTGTGCACCCCCAGCCTACTCGCTGGTGGGGTGGGGTGAGAGGCAGAAAAGGCCTTGACCCTGTGTCAGCACTGCTCAGCAGTAACGAAAACATCCCTGTGTTATCAACACTGTTTCCAGCACAAACCCAAAACACAGCCCCATACTAGCTACTAGGAAGAAAATTAACTCTATCCCAGCAAGAACCAGTCTACCAATACACTGGTAGACTCATCTCTGACTAATAGTTGTTCCTTTCCATTCCTGGAAGAATGAAATGAGACAAATAACTTTATTGATTCCACTTCAGACTTACTGACATGTTGTGAGTCTTTCAATTTAAATCGATAGATACCTCAGTAGCCGTAGCAGAAAAATACCTGGACTCCTGGCAGAGATGCCCTTTCCTGTGTTTCTGCCTTCAGGCTGCACTGGAGTCTTGAATGAGAGTGGGAGCAAGTGAAGTTGGGAGCATCAGAGCAGGTCTTGGCAGCTTAGGATTTTATAGACAGTTCTTGCTGCAAGTACATTAAAGGCTGGTTGCGAAATATGACTTGGTGACAGAGCAGTGAATTGTTAATCCAGGATGGGGCTAGAATTTCAAATTTGTGAACTTTTGGCATGGAAGGAAGGGTGGGGTTTTGGAAGGAATTTCATTAGTTGGATGGTGATATAAAATGCAAAGACTTTTAACTGAATAACTCAAAAACTGACTTGGAAGAATTTTTGTGTTGAAATTATTACTTGACTCAGAAGCCTTCATTAGTGAATATTCCTGCTCAGGCCTGATGCATGGAAGCAGAATTTCCTTTTTTTTGTGTTTGTTTGGGTTTTTTTGCAATGCTGAAATGTGAAACCTTTCCTGTTGGCATGCTGGCTGACTTAACTGCTTCTTTGGTAGTCTCTTTCTCACTGTGTAGGAAGAGGAGACATCCACTCCTCTGCTGTCTGCGGAGAGCTTTGTGGGACATAATTTTTTTTTTCCTTGGAAAATTACTTTTTTGCTTTTTATTCCACAGATGTGATGCAAGGCTGTGTATAGGACCCACAGACTGATACCAGTATGTTCGAGAAAAGTCTTGCATTAATTGTTCCATCTGTTTTGTTCCTGTTGTATCTTCTTGGCTGCCTGTGAAATTCTGCATTTTGGAATTGCAGTGCTTATGAGAGAATGCCTTAGTCTTGGGAGTTGTCTTGTGGCATCACTCTTCATAAGAGGAATCAGCAAAACCCTTTTGGGTTAAAAACGGGCAAAAAAAAAAGTGTAGTTCTAAAAGTAGACTATGGGCTGGTGAATGCTCACTGGTCCAAATGCTGTGTGAGTGAGGGACATACAGTTTAACATGTGGCTGCAAACCACCGTGAGGACCACTTCACTTGTCCCCTGGGCTACAATAGTGGAGCCTCAGAAGTACGGTTCTGGAGCTTTTTGAGGTTCCCAGATAGACTTGGTGGTGGTCCAACAAAGCATACTTTTATATTCCTAATTAATCTTTATCCTGCATTGAATCCAAGCATAAATTTAACATTCACAATATTACTCTGTAAGTTTCTCTAGGCCTTCAAAGAAAAAGCCATACCAAGTTAAAAGTACTAATGCAAAGGTATGCAGAAGTGTGTACAAACTTGTAATGTGTGTGCCTCTCTCTCTGCAGCTGTTTTGACTTAAGCTAATACTGTCTCCCTTAGTCAAGCATCCAAAACTTGGATGAAACTTGAAGTGGAAAGTCTTCAATCAAAAATAACAGGAGAGCTCCCATTTGAATTCACTCCACTATATTGTCAAATTGGATAAGCAAGAGCTGTCTAAGGTCTTCCACAGCATGTTGTGGGTATTGTCACTGTGGCTGAGGAACTGAGGACGTCTTGTTGGTGGCTGGCTGGTATCTCCAGCAGATGCTTCTCTATTAGGTTTAACTTACCAGGGCTCAAAAATCTGTTATTTGGGTCTAGTGCAGCCTTTGCATTTGGAAAGGCAGGTGAAGTTCTGACAGTGTCCTTTCTTCATAAGCTTCTCCTCTCTTTTCTGGAGCAAAGTGGTCCTTCTACAAGTCTGTCACCACCCAGAGTTTTTAGTTGCTATGGGGGAACGTGTATGTATGTATTTTTTGTCTGTAGCATAAATGTAGCACATCCGCAATGGAGCTCTTTGCTGTCTTGTTGAATGACATTTTAAGAAAAAATGGTTTTGTAGAACAAGATATGCAGATGGACTTCTTTCTCTGCTGTTGCTTATCTCTGCTGGATTCCTCTTCTCTTGACTTGATGAATGTTTCTCCTTCAGACAGAAGCTTTTGTTCTTATTTTGGGCTCTGAGTGTAGAAACTTGGAGAGTAGCTGGCCTGCAACAGCAAAAAGGCTGTGCTTGAGAGGAGAGGTGGTTTACTGGGACCTTCAGAAGTGAATCTACACCTGGTGAGAAGGGAGTGGCGGGAATAACTTGCACCTAAGAAAAGAAACAAAAAGCCCCCAAAAGGAATAGGAGAACTTTGTAATGTTACAGTCTCTTCCATCTGCCTAAGACAAGGTCACTAAATTCACCCTTTGCTTCCATAAAGCTTTCACTTGGTGTGGGAAGCCTTGCCTTACAATCCAGAAACTACTGAAGAAAAACTGTTTCTTCCATTGCAGTTTTTATCATTTTTTTTCTTGCCTGTATCTTGACAATTAAACCGTATTTCTTCAGAGGAAGATCAGATGTTCTTTGAACATTGCAGCAAAACTGTACCACTTAACCATGTTTTGATGCATAATGTAATCAGCTTGATTGCTTTTTAATATGTCATTCAGATCTACAGTTGCTGTCAGCTGGGCTGAATCTGTTCTCTTGGGGAATTTCAGTAGTACTTTCTGGTGGATCACAGCACCTGATGGTAACAGGCATTTTTTTTCAGGGCTAAATCTGTGTCCCAGGGGTAAATGGTGACCTTGCAGGGGAAAGCTGAAGCAAGTTGTGGAAAAGGTGCTGGGTTCTTGGTCTTCCCCTACTTCTGCAGTGGGGAGGGGAGGGCTGAACGGAGTTAAGGCTCTCTGTGCCTTATGTACCACATGGCACAGCTGCACTGGTGTATGACAGGCGTAAGTGATGCTGGGTACATACCTTGCAGCTTTTCTCAGGTGGAGAAGCTGAGTGGGATGGAGTGGCAGCCTGGAAGCTGTGCTACTGAGAAGTCTTCCTTCTCGGATATTAGTTGTGCATGGCTCATTATGGTTTGATCACTGCAAAAGCAGTACTAAGCTGTAACAGCTTTAAATGCTGTTCTGTTTACTTTGCAAATCACAGTGCCAGGTTGCATTAAGAGACAGGGTTTTCCTTTTTGAGCACTTTGTTCTGGAAGGGCTTTATTGACAGTATGAGGAGTGAAAATAAGGCATGCATGTGGCTGTGCTTTTTTCTTTTCTTCCCCATCTGAGTGTGGTAGCATATCAGCTTTGTTATGAATATGATCTCACTAAAATACCCACTGGTTGAATGTGGGACCTTTTAATGTTACGCATTCTTGATTAATTGTGAACTAGACAGGTTTAAGTAATTAAGATTTTCAGTTTTCTTACTGGTATGTGCTGGTCTTAGAATATACAGGTGCTTCCATTTCTCCTTCATTAAAAGGAGGTAAAAAAAACCCCAACAAACCCATGTGGGCTCATTAGAAATCTGCAAGTGACATAGGTAAGAAATTACATTTGGCATTTTCATGTGTTTGCTTGCTTAAGCATACTATTATAACTTAAGCATTCAGAGATCTTTCTTTTAACAGCAGTGTGCCTAGTTTTAAACTTCTGTGGCGAGATGCTTTGCTGCAGCTTGAATGAGTTAAAAATGGCGAGTAGCTGTTTTATATATTCTGGGTGAAAAAAAAAAAATTCTGACATAATGAAGTACTTGTGAAGTGTCCTTAAGGAATAAAAAGTTCTCTGTGTGGGAGTGTGAAGAAGGATTAAAACTGAGACAGTCAGTAATCCCCCTCCCCTCTTTTTAAAGAAAGAAGGCTTTCCAAGTAACACTGGAGAAAAGAATAAATATCACTAATTAGAAAGACTTAAAGATAAGGAAAGAATATTGGTTGAAACAAGACTAATAACTCACCTCTTCAGGCTGATTCTCCACTGCATGTGACTATCTTGCGTAAAATATAGATATTGGTTTCTTATTGTCATGTCTGCTTCTCTGGTCTTTCCTCCTCCCCTCTTTTCTCTGTAGAAAACTTCTTGGCGAGGCTAATGATGCAAATTTGACCTTTAAGTTTTTGACTGAGCAGCTAGTGTATCAGGAAATAGCTCAGAATGTGCAAGATAATTTATTGCAGGAATTTAGTGCATTTTATCACTCTTTGAAACTTTCAAGGCCTTTTTAAAATCCATCTCTTTAATCTTACCCTTTACCATGAAGAAGTTCTGCTTGTCAAGCGTCCATGCGAGGTGCTCGATCATGTGGCTGGTGCACCTTGACATGCTTACTGTGAGGAGGCTGGGTCTGGTTGCCTTGTAAATACCTTGGTGTTTGAACAGTGACAGCTACCCAGCGGGGAGGGGGGACGTCTGTCTGGTTTTCTTGTTTTGAACCAAATTGTGGCCTGCGTTAGGTGGCACAGCAGGTGCCGGTGTCGATAACGCTTCAGTGCTGGTCCTGCGTGAGCGAGCGGGTTTCTTGGTTTCTTGCTCAGCTGCCTCCTGGCAGCGGGGGGAGCTGAGCAGAGGGTGCAACCCCCTCCATTTTCTCTCGCTGTCCCCTGCCTATTGCTTCTGTGGCTGTATTAATATGGAGCAGTTGAAGTCACTCGGTTGGCTGTGGGCCAGCCTGTGCTGTATGTGCAGCTTCTGTGAAGACCACTCTAATGCGCAGAGCGGTGATGTGAGTCAGAGATAGAGAGGGGTAGCGCCGAGGGAAAGGTATGTCTTGTCTTTCTGTCCTGCCATCTTCAGCATATCCAAATCCTGCTCATGCGCTTGACATTTACTTTCTTCTCCTTACTAGCCTCCCTTTCTATCCCACTGGGGTAATTTTACTTTCTTTCTGGTTAGACAAACCGACGCTGTTTTGTAAGCTAATGGTCTGTCTCCATTAAGTCATTAAGCAACCGCAGACTTGGTGTTTAAGGTCGGTAGACTATCTCTGTGTAACAAAAGGGCAGGTGTGCAGCTATAAGCATATCATACAAGCCAAACTTTCTAAAATTTTAGCAGGAGTTCCTTTGCACATCACAGCTACTGGTACAATAAATAGAAGTAGCAACTCAATTCATCCTGAAAGTTTCTGTATTTACCTTTTCTTTTGGAAAAAGTCAAGCTTGCAGTCAAGCTTTTTGCCTAAGATATTGTGGAGGTTACTAAACTGTGGTGAAAAAATCATGTGAAAACTGAAGTCATCTTGACAGGGATTTTGTGTCATAATTCGATAAACCCATTTCACAAGCCTAGAACTTGGTATTTCTCTTTGCTTGTAATCTCAGTGACTTTTTACTTGGTTGTAAAGAGACTTTAAACGTGCGGTGAAACACTAACTGGATTTACTGCGGTGTTTAATATGCTTTTCCTTCAAACAATGTTAGTCAACTTTTAGAGAAAGCAGTTCCTCAATCTTTTTATGAGCTTTCCTCAAGAACTATAATAATAAAAGGGAGAATGTTTGAAAACACACCACAGAAAGCTAACGAAAAAACCCCAATGGGTTATGCTTCCTTAGAACACTTAGCTTGGAGGGAAAAAAATCCTATTGGGGGTTTGCTAACCATCTAGATTCTCATAAGTATCTGAAAAAGCCTAATAAACAATTGAAATGCAGTCTTCGCTATTAAAGTAACTTTTTCAAACTTCTGTGATACCGCAGTGATTTGTGTTTGTGTTTAAATCTGACTACTAGTTTACCAAGGCTGTTGCAGAACACTTTTTCTTCCTGGTGCATTAGATAGATGTATCTGGCAAGTGACTCACTCCACGCTTTTAAGAAAAACCCTGTGATAGGCAAAGAGAAAAGAGGAAGGAAAGTGTGTTTTGGAGATTTCCTACGCACTTTGTGTCTCTCCCTGTGAAGAACAGACTTTTCTTCCCTCATGTGGCACCTGTGTTAAAGAAACCACTGTGAAATAATGTATTGTCCAGAGATACCTGGTGTTCACTCCTCAAGTGAGGAAAGGTAAAACTAACCTTGGCTGCTGTCACGTTCCAGGTACTGGTATTCTCATACTGAAAATAAACTTCACTGTTGCACTATTTCTGTTTTTAGGGGTAATTGTACTGACTTTGCTTTATAGGAGGAACTTTGCTCTGGCTATGCCTTCAGATTCACCCAACAAATTACATAGCAGTAACACGCGAAAGGTTGTGTCTGGTTTTGTTTTGGTATTTTGTTTTTTAATTGTAGACTTTTGGATATGTGCTTGTAAGACTGGCATCTGAGCGATTACTTCATTTGTGTAAATTTCTGTATCTTACACATGCAGTTTTTACCTGTAACTGCCTTTTTTCCTATAAGGCTTGAACAAACACTTTCCTCTGGCTGCATTTAACTATCCAGTTAAAAGCATAGGAGAATAATTTGAAAAGTATGTTCTGAGTAGCAGGTCTTTATAACAGCCCATATGAAATATAACTAGGCTTTCTTATTCAGGTGTCAGTATCTGATAGTAATATAAAATGGGAATATCTGTAGAGAGAAGTGAAATAGTTTCCAGTCACTTATTTCAATGTGACTTAGTCTTTCTGTATGCTTAATAAAAAGAAATGCAGAGTATTAAATGGCAAAGCGGAGGGGACTGGGAAGATGGCAAGGCATTTCACCTTCTCAATCTGTCAAACCAGATAGCATAAAACTGAGTCTTTGAGCTCTCTTGTGGTTTTCAGTATTTTCTGTGTGTATGCTTCTCCTTGTGTGTATATATATATTTTTTTAATAATAGTTCTTAGAAGTACCAGGAGTATCCCTTGTGCTTTATTACAAAAAGTCTATGTACCTTTGGCATAAATACCAATCTCATTGCTTCACCCCAGTATGGATTTGTCATCAACAAAAATTTCTGTTTATGCTCTGCTCTTATCCGTAGTTATTAGATTAATTATTTGTAGCTCTCAGACTATAATTTCCTGTTAAAACACTTACATAATTCCTATTGAAGTATTTCTTCTCATTCTTTCATGATCTAAAGACAAAGGAAACATGATGCATGACAGGAGTTGGTGCTTTCTCTTCAGGAACCAATGCTTTCTCCTCATATTGACTCCTTTCAGTTGTTTGATCTACAAACTTGGCTTTATTCCACATTAACAGCATTACAGTGGCAAGATGGGTTCTGTCTTTCCTAATGCATCCCTAGTAAGTAAGATAGATGTGTGTTTCTTAGCGATTGAAGTGAGTCAACTGGCTAATACCATGACAGCTGAGAAGTATCTATCCAAATGCAAGAGTTGTTACAGTTTGGACTCTGTGTGTCACCTTTTATTGTCACTGTTGATATTCCACAGGTGCAAACCCAAAGCCAATACAGCAGCTGGAGTTTTGCCTGGTGATTTTTTCTTTTTTTTTTTTTTTTTCCTTCTGAAAAGCTCAGAGCTTAGTTTCTTCTTGGAGCTACTGCTGTTTGTGCTGGGCTGCTGAATGTCTAAAAATGGACTAGGTTTGTGGTAAAAGCAGTAGCCTATAACCAAAATTTTGGAATTCCCAGGTGAATTCTCTTTGAAATTGCCATGCTACTTTTGGACCTGCAGATGATAGCAAGAATAGTCTTGCAGTCAGAGGATATTTCAGGAAAATTGCTTGCATGTGATGCAAAAGGGAAAAAGAACAGTGTGTAAAACAGTTGCCTGAATGTTTCTGCATATGTGTTGCCCAGTGAAGAGCCATCTACACTTTACCAAATGTATGAAACTTGTTCAAATTCATAAAGTTTCTTTTTTGGATAATCCATTTGTGGAGCTGCTCGTTGTGCTGCGCAGAAGGGTAGGAGGGTTCTAAAAACTCAAATGGCAAAAAAGCCTTTTTTCTTTGTTTTTACTTACACAGTTAATCCAACCCCTTTTTATCATAATAAGAACTCTTTTCTGTGCTTACTAAAAAGAGGATCCTTAACTTTGTATGTAGCTTAATTTTCAACTCCTTGAACTATTCTTTGTTTTATCAAGACCAAGATTGTAACTAGAAAAAAGGAATATGACACTCTACTGTCACTAGCACATACTGTAGTAAGCCTCAGCAGCATTGAATCAGTCAGTGTAATTCCGATTGTTTTGATGAGCTCTTCACCATTTTTAGAGGACACCCCCCCAGAGACTGTTTCCTTCATTTAAATTCTTTGTCTGTTATGATTTAGTCTGAGGAAAACAGTAATCCTTATTAACATGAAACTGAGATTATTTTTATTTCATTCTTCAGAAAGAATTTGAATTTCTTTCTAACAGAACACTACTGTGAAAACTTACTCTTTAAAACTACGTACTTCTTTTGCATTGCAATTTCATCTGGGCCTTGAATCAAAGGCAATTCCGTTCAGTCTGCATCAGCTTTAGTCTGTGAAACTTATTCTCATTTATTTTCTGAATAGTTGGGACAGTGTGATCCATCTTTCTATGACTTAGTATTCTAATAATAATGGTAGTAATGAGGGGATGATGAATTGAGGCAGTCGCCAAAAGCAGCAATCGGTTTCTTCTGTAAATGACAGTCACAGTGCTAAAGTACACCAAGAGCAGTCATAGTCCAAAAGAAACACATCGGTAACAGTTTAAAATCACAGCACCACGTCTTGGTGGCATCTTTTGTTTTCTTAATGGAAGAAGCGTCATCAGCATCTTACTGGACCAATCTTATTCACCCATTTTTGCAAATTGGTAGCAGAAGACTTCTAAGATTCCTTTCTTGGCTCTGAGATGTAGGACAGCTAATTTGCAAGCTCCTTCATTTGAAGCTTCCTCATTAGAGATAATGCATAATCATGGTTAATGGCAGTATTTATTATAATAATGTATAGTCTGGAGCTGCATCAAATAGTGACTTGTTACTCAATTCTGCTGAATAATTAGGTTGTTCCAGTAATCACCCTGTCCATGGTTATTTCTTGCAAGAACATGATGTATTGAATACTTCTGTCTGGCTTGTCATACGTGTGCTGATATGGCTATAACTTGGTCCTTTCCTGGACGCATGAGATACCTAGATGATACAAACCATCACCCTGTTTCCTGACGACTCCTCAGAACAATTCAACTGTTGAATATTTTCTGAACCGTGCCAGGAAATAGGACAATTCTTAAAGAGTTCAGCTGTTCTATCTTGCAGGATCTGTAAAGTTGAGGCAACATTTTCTTTATTTTCCTTTACAGAAGATGTATGTTATCTCCAAGCAAGACTAACCTTAGGCTTGTGTGACTCTCTAATGGCAAAACTTACTGTGCAGAATTTAGCCACCTCTTTTTCTATACACGCCCAATCATTACTAGTGTTTGGTTCAGTTTACACAATTATCTTATGTAGATAAAATGAATTACTTTTTAGAAGTATAATTTAATAAGCATTTACACAATATGGTTTAGCTTACACAATATGGTTTAGCTTAGATGACCCTTAATCACTTGTGATTCAACTTCTTGCATGAGCGAATTTGACAGTACTTATTTTATGGAAAACACAGAAATGAAACTTTAGAATTAGAGCATATGTTCGCACAACTGCATAATTCAGACAACTGTGTGTCATATTGAGCAATGCCGGGAGGACAGTTGATTGCAGGAAGTCTAAAAATACTTTGTATAAGTTCGTTGCCTTATACACACTTGAAGTGGCTGGAAACTCAAACGTATGCTTGTTAATGTTCTACAGCTTGCAATTCCAGGATTTGGAACAGAGAGTCCCTGTACAAAAAAAGTAGTGAAGCTTTGAATTTGCGTTTAGAATAACGTGCTTAGGCAGTCAACTGTCTGATCCTGTGCAAAGTTACTACAGTTTCTCTTTCCCCTTGTAAACATCTGGGATTGTGATAATTCTCTAGATCACCTCGGAAAAACAACAGGATGTTACACTTGCAGGAAATCAATTGTTGTTCTCCCTCTCCTTTCAAAATACATGTCTGCAAGCGTGTGTGCACCCATGCACAGCTGTCAGGAGATTCTTGAAGGATGAGCAAGAGTTGTTTTCTTTATGATCTTAAAAGGTGCCTCTGATCCAGTATAAAGAAATACAACTGGCTTTGCCTTTTAGGACAGAATCATGAAGACAAAGTATCAAAGATATAGCCGCATGCAATCTATACAGAGAGCTTTCCTACCCATGGCCTCTGAAAACTGCAGCCCTGGAAGTACGTTCAGCAGGTGGTAAGGTGTGTGCTGCAGCACACCTCCCTCCAGAGCAGGAGAGGGCACAAAGCTGGTCCTGTGTAGGCAGGGCTTTGCACAAATACACATGGTGTATTACTGCTTGCTAATGCTAAATTATTTCATCAGGTCTTTCTTGGGGCTGATTAATCGGTTTGCCCTCTTCTTGCAGGTCTATTTCTTCTATGATACTTTGCACCTGGAACAGCTTACCAATACATATGTCTTGTCTCGTTTCATGCATGCACTATAGTACTTCCCCCTCTTCCACAAAACCCGTTGTACTTTGTGAAATATTTCAAGTGTGCTTTTAATCAAGTTAAATTAATGAGACTGTTCTGTTTTGCTTTTTGTCTATAAATTTATACCATAAAATCTCATGTAGTTTCAATTCATATGTTAATGAATGACTACTTGGTAGTCTTGGAACAATGGTTGAAATCACTGTCTTACCAAATGTCAGTAATTTATAATTGTAAAATCATGTCGTTTCTGATGTATGCATACCATATCTCTGTATGTAATAATGTGTAACAGAAATGAGGGGCAGGAGGCACAGTCCAAAAAAAGATGTTATCCTTTATTTTCAGACCTGAATCTGCACTACAGAGATTAGAAGATATCGCAGGTTGCTTATTAGCAATACCTTAGGTCTAGGATTCATTCTGCTAGAGCTCCACTGCCTCTGAAGACTTGTCTAGGCCAGCTTTTTATTTTGACTATTAGTAGTCAAAATAAAAACCCTGGAGCTTGTTAATCTTCAGATGGTCTGTCCCCTGATAATGGTTGTTCACTGCTCGCCTGTCTGAGAGAGTTGGTCGGGGAATAGTATCAGTAGAAGTGATCAGGCTTCCTTGCTCTGAGCTGTTCGAATACAGTGTGTTTATCAGCCTATATATATATATATATGTGTGTGCGTCTTGTCTAGTGCTGTTCATTTAGGTTTTTCAGTATACTAGACAGGAACTGCAAGGGCAGGCTGAGATACGCCTTTTTACAGACGTGGTCTTGGCGGTGCCATACAGCATATATGTTGAGGTTTGTGGTTCTGAACTACATCCATTGTAAATCCTGTAGGTGAGGTTTGAAAGCATGCTGGCCTAAGGAGCACCTGCACTTTCCCAGGACAGACTCTTTTAAATATGCAAAACTACAAAAACACCTAAACAACCCCAATCCCATACGTAATGTGGTCAACTGTCCATCTCCAGAAGCGTTTTCTCATCTTTAAAGTTTTCTGTGGGTGTAAGTTCCAGTACAGCTTCACACTCTGCTTCATCATAATGGAGTCAGAAAGAAATTACTGTCAGGTGGGAAGATATTTCTTAAAACCTTCTTTCAACATTTGTGCCTATTGCAATGCCTTGGTTAGAAGTGTGGAGCAATCTGTAGGTTCTGACCAACAAGAAATGTGTCAGAAATACCATGTTTTTATGACCCAAAATGACTTGTCAGACATCAAGCATTATTATGGTCTTATATACCAAGCTTGAGATGATAATTTCTTGATATATGTGTGGCAGTAATTGGAAAACTCTTTTTAATTATTTTTAAAACTGCAGTTCACAAATCCCTATTTCCTGCTCGTCCTGTGCTGCAAATCAGTTTCTTCCTGTCTTTCACTCTTTTCCATTCACTGTTTGCTTATGTGTTTGTGCAATTTTAGCATGCTTATAGAATACCTTGCACTAGGAAAAGTATTTTAGGAACTAGGAAATCAATAAAAATAAGCAAATTCAGGAATTGCATGAATCTGTTATTTAGTTTCTATCAAAAAGACAACAGTTTAGTCTTAGTCTATTCCAAATGATAAGTCACCTGCACGAGTGAATTCTTACCTACTGCTCTTCCCCCATTGCTCCCCCCCCCGGTTCAAAATCCTCAAGAAAAATAAGCAGAAAGGTGAATAATGACTTGGCATGTTCAATAAACTTTTTTTCCAGGGCAACGTATTTTTCTTTTCCTTCTTTATCCTCTGAGCACTTTTGGTGATTCACTGGTGTTTTACCATTATGAATAAGTACTTGGGTATCTGGACGATGCTCAGACTGGGTTTAGTCAGCAATATAGTGTGCTTGTTTGAGAGTGTGTGCCTTTCTGCTGTGAATAACAAAAATGATTGTGGGAAAAGAATGGTACCACTGATAAATGAGTGACAGAAACCCAGTGAAGTCTGCACTCTACTATTAGAAATGAATTCTTGCATCTTAATGCAGCTTCCCTAGGCTCTATGTGACTTTCCTACCTGGGCTTAGAATTACTTTAATCTAAATGACAATTTTATAGAACATCAAACAGAGGCATTAAGCAAACTTGGAATGCATGGTAAAACAAACTTCATATGAAGTTGATCTCTTTTTCAGTATTTTTTCCACACTGAGAGTGCAATTCATACTTTTTTGACTTTTCATTTAATTTGCATTTTGGATTCCTATGGAAACTAACATCATAACATCAGGAATCTTATTACAGATAGACCAACCAATGAATTTCAAAGTTTTAGGTTGCCTCACATCTCCCATTATAGTATTGTCTTAGTTAAATCATGTTTTAACTGGTTGTGCTAACGACTTTTTGTCCTGGATATCTGTCGTAAGCTGACTGTGTGTGAGAAAGAGTGAAAATGAGATAATTACTGGTTTGTTTAAGGAAGATGTCCTTCCCTGTCCTCTCCCCATGTTAAATTCTTTCAGTAGCAAGGCTGAGAGACCCTGAGAGGCGTTTCGGTATTTTTCAACAGGAACTTTTTGTCGAGGGTGGAAAGGAACATCTTGGTTTCAGAAGGCTGATAGCAGACTTCTGGAATATTGTTCAAATTTGGAAACAGTATTAAGTTGCTGGGTGGGACAGAATTAAATATTTAGGTGCAGAAGTTTAAAAACAGACACTTGTGCATTGCCAGTGTTCTATGCTTAGACTACATTGCTCTTTCTAGGTAGATTTCAGTGGTATGCTAGTGGCAGAATAATAATGCTGCTTTTAATGTCAATATTTGATACTTTAGATGGAGTAAAACATTATTAGGGATTTTTTTTTTTTCCTGCTCTTTCTTTTTGAAGCTAAGTCAAATGCATTTTCCCTCCTCTCCTCTGTCTTGTCTCCTTTTTATCATTATGGTTATTTTGACAGAATAGTGGAAGAAGCAATGCTAATTTGTATCTAAAGTTTTGATTTTGTGCATTTTTAAACTGTATTAACAGTTTAACCTCTAAATGGGGGGAGATCAGGTTGTGTAGTAGCTTGTCTACCTGTCTTGCTGTTTCAGTTCTATTCCCTGTTTGGGGTGTCTCACAGACCATTCAAAATTGGTTCATAAACGGTAAGTGATTTTACTGTTTCCAGAAAGCTTATGCTTGGTACACGGTGTTTCAAGTGGGAAGGGGTTTGAAGGTCTTTGCTGATGCAAACTGTCCTTTGGCTTGTGCATTTGTGGTAAAAATAAAACTTCAAAACAGTCAACAAATACAGTGTTTGACAGTTGCTTGATATTTGTATATTCATAGAATTACTGAGATTGGAGGGGACCTCTGGAGATGTACTCCAACTCCCTTGCTCAGAGCAACAGCAAGTTGCTCAGGACCATGTCCAGTTGGGTTTTGAGCACCTCCAAGCATAGAGATCTCTCTGGGGAACCTGCTCCAGTGTTCAATCATCCTCACAATAAAAAGGCTTTTCTTATGTTTAAATGGAATTTCTTGTATTTCAGTTTGTGCCCATTGCCTCTTGTCCTCTCACTGGGCACAACTGAGAAGAGTCAGACTCCGTTGTCTTTATTTCCACCCACCAGGTATTTACATGCATGGATAAGATCCTTTTCTTCTCTAGGCTAAACAGTCCCAGCTCTCTCAGCCTCTCCTCATGTGAAAGATGCTCCAGCCCCCTAATTATCTCTCCGGCCTTTCCCTGGACCTTCTCCAGCATGTCCATATGTCTCTCGCAGAGCCCAGAACTGGACCCAAAGCTCCAGATGTATCTTACCAGACTGAGTAGAGAGAAAGGACCGCCTCTCTTGATGTGCTGGCAATGCTCTGCCTAATTCAGCCCAGGAAGCCGTTGGCTGCCCTGGCCGTGAGGGCACATCACTGGCTTATGGTCAGTTTGTCTATCATGGCCTTCCCTACAAAGCTGCTGTCCAGCTGGCTGTCCCCCAGCCTGCACTGATGTCTGGTGTTTTTCCTCCCGGGTGTAGGACTTTGTATTTCCCTTTGTTGAACTTCATGAAGTTCTCATTGGCCCATTTTTCCAGCCTGTTGAGGTCCCTCTGAGTGCCAGCACAGCCATCTGCTGCATCAGTTGCTCCTCTCAGTTTTGTATCATCTGCAAACTTGCTGAGGGTGCACTCTGTCCCATCGTTAGTGAAGATACTCAACAGTATTGGCTCCAGTATTGATGCCTGGGGTATGCCACCAGTAGCTGACCTCCACTTGGACTTCATGCTGCTGATTGCAAACCTCTGAGCCTGGCAGTTCAACCACTCTTCAGTCCACCTTTCTGTCCACTTATCTAGCCCATATTTCACTGGGTTTGTCTATGAGGATGTCATGGGAGACAGTACTGAAAGCCTTCCTGGAGTCAAGATAATTAAAATTCACTGCTCGCCCATAATCCCCTAAACCAGTCATTTCGTCAGGTCAATCAGGCATGATTTTCCTTTCATAAATCTGTGCTGACTACTCTTGATCATAGTCTTGTCCTTCATTTGTTTGGAAGTTTGAGAAATCAAGTGTTAAGTCAGTATAAGAGTAATCAAGTCTGGGCGAGAGAATCAGCATGACCCAGTTTTATATTCTATTCTGGAGGGTTAGTATGCAGTTGGATAGCAGGGGTAAGTTATTTGTAAGTCTGTATTTTCTTATTTGAAATGAAGAGGTATTTGCCTTCACTTGGGATGTGCAAAAATCTGAAGTTATTGAACTGCTTGGATTGAGTATGCTTGTGGAAAAGCAGAGGTTAAATGTAGGTGCTTTTAAAAATATGATGTGTTTTATCTGGAAGGTCAAATGCCACAAGGTTACCTTTTGGTATCTGCTCTCTAAAAAAACGATTGCTCAGTAAGGCAAGAGTCCCAGATCAGATCCTGGCTTCAGTTGGGCCAACGGAGTCAGTGGCTTACAAGGCAGATAATTTTGGATAACAAGATCAAAAGACTTTTTTCCTCAAGGTTGCTGTGCTGGTTTTCCCTTTTTACATTCCCATTTTAAATGAGTATCCTGGCAGTGGATTGAGATGCTTTCAGAAGAGTTTGGGGATGCATGGCGCAGCAAAATGGGCTGATAATCAGCAACAGGGTTGTAAAGGCCTAAAGCTGCTTCATACTAGTTGTGTGTGTGTATGTTTTTTTTGTTTTTCTGTCTTTTTGGTTGGGTTTTTTATTTTGAGAGTCTTGCTTTTTACAGGTTGTGTCAAGTTTTAAGTGGTTCTGTATATTTCCCACCTAAATATGACAAGATTATAGCCTTATGTACTCATCTGGTCTCCTTTATTTAATTCCCCTTCCCTTTCTTTCACATTATTGAAAGCAGGTAATAGTAAAAGGATACACTAGAGAAAGTGTTCTGGGTTACGGAGACCTGTTTTAAGAGTCCTCAGTCAAGTCTAGATAAGTGTAGCCTTTTAAAAAAAAAAAAAAAAAATCATACTGTTAACTATGTGTTAATATCTGTGCTTTTGCTTGTGTGTTTTTTCTTGCATTGGATGAAGATGTGTTGAAATTCTGGTAGCACTGATATTTTCAAGTGCTTTGGGAAAAGTGTAAGAGGTAAAGCCAGTGTGATAAGGTAGTGCTAATTTAACAGGTATGTCTTTAGATTTTTGCCCATGATTCTTGCGCTTCTTTGGGCAAGCTGCTTAATCTCTCTTGTATAAAATGCTGATACTGTGAGGGGCTTGTTTTGTTTGTCTTTCGAGCTGTACAGTGTGGCTAGCTTAATAACTGTGTGTACAACAGCTGGATCCCTGTGTTACCTAGGGAGACATCAGAACTCAGGGCTACTTTCTCCCTTGCAACCGAAGCACAAAATACAGGCTAGGTTTAGTTTTAATATTAAGATTTTCTCATTAGCCTCATCTGGCAAACAGAACAAGTTTTATTTGTACATGCATTATGTTACTTTGAGGTTGGATGCTGCTTGCTTTGATAAATTAATGACATTACTATAAGATTTTTATACTGGTTACAGTAAAAGAGCCAGTGTGCTGTGCTTTGTGAGCTCCATTTGGTGATAACTGGGGAAGCTTGTGTTTCAGAAAAGGCCGCTACTGATGTTCTATGAAGCTTTATGATTTTCCAATGTGAAATTTATTAACTGTAAACATGTAAATTGTTATAATGTAAACTTCATGTTCTCCATAAGGGAGCTGTTGTACTTTGCTGATTGAGCATAGAACGTACGTAAAACTTAAAAATGGAACGTGTCTCATAACCTGTTGGATAGAAGTGACATTAATTTTAGGATTGGAGATAGCAATGTTTTCTGTACTGTCGTGGCAGTACTTACTTCACAATTTTGTTTTATCCTGTGAGGTAGAAACTCTTCATGGTTTTGGTTTCTGTGCGTGGCAGTCATCTAGCTGTAGGAGTGATAGCAGAGTAAGCTGATTAGCATGATTGATACTGCATGTGAGGGGACTGGCATAATGGGCTACCATTGAGACTGCATTGTGAAACCACACACGGATGAGGTAATCTCATTAGATGATTAAAACCTTCATTGAGTCTACCAGATTGCAGAGCTTTCAGTTGTATTGCTGCTGGGAACTGATGCTAAGTAAGTGTACTGCTCTCCTTGGAGTGATGCTGAAATGGAGGTCTTGCTGGGTTTTTCTCCTGGATAAAAGTCGCAGCAGCTGGAGGCTGATGAAGGATGTTCCATCTTTCTGTGTTTTAAAGTAAGATTCTGGATGATGGTGTCATTTTCTTTTAAAGTCAGTGTCAGGCTTGTGCTAGTTTAGTTTTATCATACTTTGCTGTTCTTTGTGAAATTCTGTAGTATTAGTGTTAAAAGGATATGTTTCTGCTTTGTGTAACTTCCTATGTCCCTATAGCAAAGGGGAATATCACAGTGCGTATCACAGTTCTGTTTTTACAAAGTAACTGTGTTTTTTCTGAAGGTTGGCTTTGTCTTGACCTAGGATGAGGTGTAGTGTAAGTGGCGCTCCTTATCCTCTTGTCTGTCCTGTTTACAAATAGTGTGGCAGGCAGCACATGCTCATACTAGAACTGGTGGCATACAGAAATCCTATCTGACTTGGTCATATGCTACTTGTTTTAAGGAGCTCATTGAAAAACATTGAATTTCAAATGAAAAGTGGTATACTTGACTAGTTGTATACTTGAGCTTTGTTTCTGCTAGCAAGCTAAAATGAAAAACAAACGTTTCTAATTCTGGGACTCCAATGTTACAGTATTTATAATGCAAGGGTTACTAGAACAGAGTTTTGGAAGGTCAAGACTACTATTCTGAGACTGGCAGTAACTACTGTTGCTGTATAGTCGGATTTTTCTCTATTAAAGAATAGCCCAGTTAATCTGTTGTGGGGGGAGACAGACAAACAGGAGAAACATTTCTAATTTCCATTGTGTGTTGTGAGCAGTTGGTCCATTTCTGTTGCTTAGAGAAACTACTGTATGACATTAATAAGCACATATGCACATCCAGTGAGACAAAAGCAGAGATACTCTATTGTTTTGGCAAGGGAACCCCAGTAATGTAATATCTTCTGAACTCTGTTGTCAGATGTGGTCTATTTATTCAGCAGTTCTGCAAGGAAGTGATCTTTGTCTAAGAGCTATTTAGGATCTGGTGTCAAAAAAGAAACCCAAGAAAAACAAAACAAAAAAAAAACCAAACCAAAAAACCAAACACAAAAAAACCCCCCCAAAACCCACAACAACAACAACCTGTTCGAACCAAAAAAAAAAACCCCAAACCCACAACAACAACAACCTGTTCGAACATGTGAAGAAGTAGGGAAATATGCACAATGCGAGGAGAATGTTCTTTCATGTGTATTTGACAAAAAATAAAAATACAAACTTGCACAAGTTACTAACGGGTTATAGACAGCAATATCCTGTGAAATGTGATCAGCAGAGCAAGTACACACCAAGTTTTCAGGTTGAATTTTCCTAGTTTAGTAAAAATGGTGTAACCTGATGATGGGAGACATCATCTTGTGTGATTGATTTTAAAATTCAAGGTTACAGTGGGTATCAGTGATATGCAAATAAGAGGCAGGCCAATAATTTATGCGCAAAATCAAGTTGAGTTTCATCAAATACTAAATGCTTAAGAAAACAAATGATCTGGCAAGCATTGCAATTTGTTTATTGCATTTTTTCGCCCCTTTTGAACCGTTCACAAAGCATTATTTTTGTGTAGTTAAGGGTATCTTTCTGTATAGTAGACTGAAGTGAATTACTTGACTACTACAATATCTGTTATGTATAGGTATGGAAATGTTTTCCATTTTAACTTTAACTTGCTCTCCAAGTGTGCTGGCTGAGTTGAAGTATCTCGAGATTTTCTATTCAGAGACCTTGGTCAAGTCCTGATGTTGCCTGAGATGTTTGAGGGTGTACTCAGTTAATGGCCCTACTTTGCAGTTACTTTCTACTTTACGGGCAAAGTAAGGCCGTGGTACGCAGTTGTATCTTGCCAACGAAGGACCTGTTCCTCTGAACAGAATTTGAAATTATGGAGTATTTCCAGTGAAACAAGGCAAGTGTTTTGATTATGAAAATAGAAACCTCCTTTGTTGGTATGACTGCAACCCAGCTTACTGTTTCCAGAGGGTCTGCCATGAACAGAGGAGAGCAAATCATAAAAGAGGAATCTCACAAGGCCCTTTTCAAAGGGAATGAGTTACTGGCTTTACTTCTTCATGTGGTTTTCTTCTTTCTGTATGTTGGGTCCACTTAGAAAATGAACTTGCAGGAATATCTCGACCCCGTTGGCTGTTGGAACAGATAAGTGACTTCAGGTTCACCAAGACAGAGTGTAAGCTAGGGAGATCAATCCATGATTGTGTTTATTACTCTGCCTTTCTTATTTAAAAGTTGTAACTTTTTCTTCTTACGTAGGCTGGTTGTAATACCTGAAAAATCCATAAACTGTGGGTTCTTATATACTTGCTTTCAACTCTGCATCTGTATACTGAGTGCCCTGGTAAACAACTGTAAATAACCTGTTTCAAAACACCTCTCCTTTGACTGAAATGAGGGAGAAAATATCTTTTTTAATGTAATTTTTTTAGAGAAATGTTGGGTAGAATGATGAATTGGGGTCAAGTGCCTGAGCTGTTGCAGAAGAGAGGGGGGTAAGGCTGAGCCCTTCTCATTAGAGACTTAAGTGGGAGATCTGGACTACCCAGAAAGTATATATTGTCCTTTTTCTTTGTTCATAAAGAAAACAAATAGTTTTCTCTACTGAGTAAAATTTTGCTGATGGTGATTTGTGCTTTAAGCACTGATTTTTCCTTTCACTGTAAGAAATCTATATCCAGTGTTTCTTTGTTTCTTTTGCCTTGAGTTAAGCATGCTCATTGAAACTGCTTGATATATCTGTCTCTGTATGAAATGTTCAGGAGTTATTTTGCTGAGTATGAACCAACTCTTGAGCCTCTTTTTTTTTTTCTTTTCTCTCTTTTTTTTTTTTAAAAATAAACCTTCTACAGTTCTTAAAATAGTGTGTTCAGAACATATTTTGCTGCACTGTTGTTCTGTGCTGTTGTCTTCCTTCCCACCCCCTGCTCCCTCTCTGTAACAGCCCGGTGGGTGAACCCAAGCAGTAGCTCGTGTTCTACTTCTTCGCTGTTTCTTTTGTAATCTGTTTGTTGAGCTGGCTGGCCTGCCTCCAAAAGTGCATGAGTGTGTTTATACATCTAGCCTAACAATAGTATCATAACACCAATTTGTTTAACCTGGGCTGGAAATAACAATATAAATATTGCGAATCAAAGAGAAAGCAGTCACTTGTACATGCTTCTCTACCCTGTCAGCTCATTTCTGTTGTGTCCGATAAAAATCACTGAAACTTCTCTTACATTCTGTTGGAATTCTATCAATTCTGTCGGTATGATGTGATACCTCTTTTAAATGCTCAGAGAAGTTTAGCTATAGCTTTTCCTCCAAGCAGCATCACATGCTGTCATCACCTTGCTCAGGCAGAACGTCTTTGCTTGAACTAGGCATACAAATTACATGTTATTGCAGAAAATCGTCTATCCCTGCTGCTGAGGAGAGGGCATTCATAGTATAGCGAACTATTAAACTGTTATAATAAAATAAAAAACTATTAAACTGTTTATAATAAAACCTATGCTTTTATTGCAGTATTTGAGCAGAGTTGTGAGAGATGAAAAGCTCACAATTAATACTGGTTATGCTTATTTATTAGTCACAAAGTGACTAACAAATTGATTGATCAACATATCTTGGTTAAGGTGCCAAGACTTGGGTGTAAGTGCTCTTTATTGTTACTTTGATTCAGTGACTTTGATCACCGAAATAATTTTCCTCTGGATTGAAACAATTTGGATGGTGTCTATCAGTAGCTGATGTGAGCAGTCCTAGCAGTATTTAGACTCTTAACATGCCATGGGGCCTCATGTTTTAAAGTTTACAGTTGTGGGGGGGGAAGCAATGCATGTTTTTGAACCAAAACTCCCACTTTATCATCCCATCCTCAAAATCTTCTGATCTTCACTGTGCAGTGTTTATAATTTTGCTTTACTAAAATCTGAGTTGACTTGCCCAATCTGCTGAAATCTGTCTTATTTTCTCTGAAAAATTTTATAACAGAGAGTAAGAATGGACGTTCCCACCACTCTGGCATGTCAGCCTGTTATCAAAACTGAGAGTGTATTTGTTTCCGTATCGCTCAGTCTTTGGCCTCCCTGCCTATCAAGAAAAACAAGTGCTCTCAAATCATGTAGTAGCTTCAGTGAAGTGGCACCTGCCTGATAGGGAGCTGACTGCAGCAGTACAAATAATGCGATGTTAGTAGGTGTCTTGTCTTCGCAGTCAGTGACAGTGAGGATATAATCCTTCTACATCAGTGGTTTCTAAGATGATGGTTTGACATTGTTGTTATTGGTCTTACCAGTTCTTCTGTCATGATTCACACTGTGAATAAGCAGCTTCAGCTCTGCAGCTTTCTAGAAGGCAGAGGCAAAAACAACGTGTTCAAATGTGAAGCTCAGCTGAGTATTGCTTAGAGTAGCCATTTAATTTTTTTTCCCCTGTATTTTTGTTAGCCTTTCAGGTCTGGGAGGGAGGGTAGATGATTGGTTATGGAAGTAGGGGAGCCATTCACTTGGAGACCTCAATATGTACCTTACATCTGTTTAGCATTGAGGGTAAAAGACAGCTTAGGAAATCAGTGTGAGACCTGATGTTGGATGAAATAGTGTACTCCTCTGCCAAATCTCACCTATTTGAAACAGAACGCTGTGGCTTCTCTTATGTCAGGATCGCTGGCAGTCTGGTGAGCAGGAGGGAGGTGTGTTCAGAGCACTCCTCTGCCAAATCTCACCTAGTTGAAACAGAACGCTGTGGCCTCTCTTATGTCAGGATCGCTGGCAGTGCTGGTGAGCAGGAGGGAGGTGTGTTCAGAGGACCTGGCGAGAGTGGCACCTGGCCTGGCTAGCAGCATCCCTCTCACCTCGCTGTACCCCACAGACAAGTAGATCCCTGTCACACAACCTAATACAGGTGGCACCAGAATTCCCTAGGGGAGGAAAGACTTTGGATGCCACTGTAAGTGGTAGGGAAAATGAGAAGCTTCCTTTTTTTGCTTGAAGTTTGATATGTTGTTATAGTGGCATATGTTTGGTTTTTTTTTTCCTATCTGTATTTAAAATCAAATTAAATCAGTTGTGTATCTTACTGGGTTCATGTAAATGATGTTGTGATATATATTTTTAATAGTTGGAAAATTTTGTACAAGATATTAAATCTTGTTTCTGATTTCATGCCTCTTGCTGTTGCCCCAAAGCTCTTCCCATTTTAAGGATTAAAAAATGGTCATCTCTGAAAAAGTGTATTCTATTTCTAGTGTCATTATGATACAGATATTGAAAAATAATCAGTATTATAGCAAATCTGGCAGTCATTATTACTCATAAATAGCTCCAGAATGAACAGGGTTAAGTTATGAGTTCAGACAAAGTACCTGCTGAGGTAGGTTGTTTTGTCCATTTGAGGTTACCAGCTATTAAAAATATTTTCAAACTGGTACATGTGTACCTTATTAATTCTGCTAGATGACAAACAAAATGTAGAAAAACATGTTTTCCCCTTTCCACAGTTACATTGTTCCTGAAGTGCTGGCAGTAGTAAGAGCTTCCAGTCAGTAAACAAAGTAGATGCTGTTTAGATGTATAGAGAGCCAATAAATAAAGTTACAAGGCATCCAGTTTTAGAGTTCCTTTGCTGCCTGTAAGTTAAAAATTAAACATTTTTATAGTAAGTGAAACTAGTTATGAAACTCTCACAAAAAGGTGTAAAAAGCAGTTGGATAATGCAGTGCTTGCTTTTCATGTCAAAGAGCAAAGCTTAAAAATGTGAAGTACTTTGCAAGCCAGTTATGGTAAAGGGACTGTAACACTTGAATCTGCTCAAGACTACAAAAGAAATAATAAAAATCTGATGGCGTTCAAGTTCTCATAGCAGTGCTGGTGGTTTAATGATAGTTTTGTGTTTTTTTGTTTAATCTATTTTTAATGTTTTCCTTTATTCTGTGATGTGATCAGATACAAATGAAGAAATGAACAATCTCACTGTACTGAGCAAACAGCGGGCTAATTGTTCACTTTTTATCTAGTGCACAGAGGAGGAGGGGCGTAGTTTGTGATGAGATCAGAAATTCTAGGCAAATTTTATTTTCCATGATTCTCTTAGTTACTCATCAGGATGCTGTTATTAAAAAGAACAACAACAAAAAAAAACCCTCCAAAAGGATAAATGCTTATAAGAAGAAATCCTTCTTAGCACTAAAAGGTGGAGATTAATGGTGATATTTAAAATGCCTCGAGTTTCTGGGCATTTCCTGGATTACAAAGGTGATCTTAAAGGGCTTTTTGCCTCATCTTGTTCTATATCCAAAGAAATGCCTGGCATAAGAATTGCATTTTTAGTGCATTTAATGTTGAAATGATGCCATTTAAATTATTTATCCTTAGATGATACCAAAGATGTTTGTATTCATTGTCTGTCCAGATGCACAAAGTATGACTCTTCTTAACATGCTTAGATGAAGCCTTAGATGTGGGATGCTCAGTTAAACTGAGCTAAATGTGAAACACTGGCCATTTGGTAAACTAAATGCCCTTTGTCTCTTAGGTGGTGAGATGTAGGGAGCTGTTCAGCTGGGAGCTGCAGCACAGCTGTGGTAGCTGGCCTTGGAAATTAGAGCTGAGAAACAAGTTCCTTCTTTCATGATACAGCTACATAAAGATATTCTTATTTTTTTGTGTTTACTTACTTTTTGTCATATGATACTTACAGCAAAAGAGTATTAGTCAAAATGACAAGAGCTGTGAAGTAAGATTTCTCCCAGTAATTGTTGAAGGAAATGCTTCATTTTTAGAGAAAACAACATAAAGCTTCCTATCTTTTCACTTGCTTAAACTAAGCATACAAACAATTCAAGGTGAGTCCGGGAAGAAGCATGATTATATCTGCCACCTTCTAGTTCTTTTGTTTTCTCCCCCCCCAAATATGCTAACTTCTTAATTTTTTTTTTTTTTAAATGAAGGCTTCATGGACCCTGGGGGTTGACCATTAATTTTAGGCCATTGTGTGAATGCTAACTACTTAAAAATAGTCATGGATTCAACCTTGCTTCCTTTCAGGGTTTATCAGTTGCAAGCATCTTCTTTTTATCCTATGTGTAAGCAAAGACCTCTCTGAATTGATGATTTGATCTGTGTAATGGAAAATCTAGGCAGGATATCCTTTCTCTGTTGTTCCTTGGTGTGATGGCATCAGGTTGTGTCTTAAAATGGGGGAAGGGAAAAGGAGGATCCTATTAGCAGACAAAATGGTTTCAAGGGACTCTTAAACGACAGGCTTACAGAGAACCTCGTATTTACTCTCTTTGTTGAACCATTTGTGCTTCAAGCTGCTATTATAACGTGTTAGTGGTGGCTTCTGCTGCTATGCTCAAAAGCTTGCTTGTGTGCAATATTGATGTCTTATGTTTGGAAGTTGTTGTGGATACCGTGCTGAAATATATCATGAGGGGCTTCTCTGTAGTTATTTTGAGGACTTGCAGACCTTAATGAAATACTGCATTGACAAGCTAGATCCAGTCTTATCCTGCAGAAATGCAGTGCCTGAGCTTCTCCTGCCAAGAAAAGAATATTTCTAGTGTAATTCCATGATTAAAATCCTCTAAAACCAAGCAGTGCCTAATGTGCAATAGAGGTACAGTGAATGCTTGACAAAGTGTGTGCATGGGGTAGCAAGTGTACTCAAAATTATGTTGGAATATTATTATGACCTTGCATTTCGGCATGCTTGTAACTATTCTAATGTAATACTCCTAGCCTGAAATTTTGCTTGGCGTTTACAAGGCAGAGGACGTTACCAGCTTTTGTGATCATGGAAGAACCTTTGATTTAGTTGTCTTGTGTTCAGGACAAGGAGTCTGTGTAAAACTGACACTGACTCTTTATCCCCCCCCACCCCCCCCGAAAACACAGTATAGCGCTTACACAAGAGGTGGGTCCTTCTCTGAGTTCATTCTGCTCTTATCACCGTGACCTGTATGTGTTGTGGTTTAACCGCAGAGGAGGAACCTGAGGGCTTTGGGGAGGGCTGGCAGAGACAGGATGCGATTGTGGGTTTGCAAAATAATAATCAGGTGGTACTTGGGGTGCAAGACAAAAAACATTAAAACTAATAAAAAGAAATGCTTTAATTGCCTATCTGGACTTTGGAATCTGTAACCCTCAAATGTTCATGCCAAGATGTTAGTACAATTTAAAGCACATGAATTTTTTACTGGTAATGAAGATATCTATGGGGTCATTGCTTGGGCTTTTTCATGAGGAGAAGATAAAGATCCTTCCTTCTACACCACAAAGTGCACCTCAGCTACTTAGAATTAGTAAAAGTCCTCTTTGTATTAGCAAATTGTTCTGTGACTGTCCATCACCACATTTTTTTTATAGCTTTAACTGCAGCGTTTAAATGGACTGCTGGCTACATTTCTTACCAGAATGTCGTATTATTGTATGGGATGTATAGTTATATCTATTACTGATCTAACAGCTCAGATAAATAAAAACATTTTTGGGGAAAAAAAAGACATAGTGCTGTAAGAAACTTCTACTGCTATTGTCTACATTGTCGAAAAATTAAGTTCATTGTATATAATAGCCTAATGTCTATGACTTAAATGCAGAATCTCAACGTATGCAAGAATTTGTACCTCTGTGCTCTTAATACTGTGTTTCACGGGTTTTTAGCCTTGTTCAACCTAGGATCTCTAACAAATGTTGTAAGTCTATGTAGATAACGTGTTTTAAAGCAACTGTTGAAAAACCAAAGCAAGGGAAGTTTTTCAAACCTTAAGCCCACCCCTCACGTATGAAATAATTCGAAATATTACAATTGCTGTTATTTTCAGTCCATTGTGTCTGCTTCCTGTTGGTCAAAGGTTATGAGGATAGGGTGGTGTAGAGTGAGGTCGGAAGCCAGCAGGAAAAAGAAAGCTTTGCTTATTTTGGGGTAGACACAACTACAGAAATGGCCAGGACATTGCTTAAATTTTCTGAAGACTTGAAGAGGTAAACTAGAAAAAAACCTTGTTCTCGATGTTGTTTACTTTTCTGCTTTGTAACTTAGGTATATGGAGAATGAATTGGAGTAAGTAAACAGGGATTTCCTTAAAGAATGTTATCTTTTTGCTTGAAAAATGTTTTTTATTCAAAAAGAGGTGTAGCTTTTGTTTCGATTTACAAGTTGACTCGGTAAATTTTGCTTCTGAAGCACAAGCCTAAACCTCTACCTGTTTGTTCAGTTGTATCACTAACTCAAAAAGAAGAAAAAAAGCAAAGTTTTATGCCACAAAGCGCAAGTAGAAGCGCTGTGATGTATTGCTTCGGTACGTTACAGGCATACGTGGGCATGCGTAGGTGTGTTAATACAGCCCTCTAAAACACTTAGTTTATCTTAATATTTGTATCGTTATTCAAGAACCGTCTGTAACTTCTTGGCTGTTAAAACACTAGTGCGAGTACTTCAGTTTTGTCAACAGGGAGGCTTGCAGCGAGTTGCCGTGAGCAGACGCTGGCTGACCGGGGCTTGGTCCTGGTGCTCAGGTTCCTCCGGCGGGGCAGCGCAGCCTTTGTGGTAAGCAATTGCAGCAACGCCGTTTGAAGGATTTGGTTTCAGAACAACTCTTGACTCAGAAGATTGCTCTAGGGTGGGGAGAAAAAAGATAAATTAATTGGTTTTGGTGGTTAAATTCTGCAAAGCTGTTGATCCTAATAATATATGGCATCTAGGAAACAGTAGAAAATTTTGTGAGTTGATGAGAGCAAGAGGAGCGTTTCGTAAGTTGGTCAAAGTAATTATACTGAAGCATCTTAATTTTCAAGTATGCTGGTATGTAGTTCAATTTGCTATTGGTATGTGATGTAGCTGGTTTTTAAATTTCTTAACCATTTTGTTACTACCAGTGAGTTATTTGAATCTGAAAGTATATTGTTTGCAGTGTTGGAAAAACAACATTTTTGTTATAATAGAAACTCAGTTTTATTAGCGTAGTAAAAGCAATTTATATATCATCATGTCTTGCAAAGAATTTTGACTTTGTTTATTTTGAAATTAATTTTTCTCTGGGGTTCTTTAGGTCAGTTCTGTTCAGAAAAAACTCTGCTGAGCCTAGTTGGTAAACATTCTCAGTCTTATAAAATGAGAATGTATGTATCGGACACAAGGCTGACTTTTACTTTACCTTAGCTCTTACTTTTCTTAGCAGCTCTTCCTGCCGTATCTGCACGCTTGGTTCTTGCACATTGCAGATCTGATGATTTGTAATGGAAAAGCTAATAATTTTGGTCCTAAAATGTAAACACTGAGCCTGCCCTTCCTAATTCTTCCCCTTCCCTAGAATAAGGAATTCCTTGCAGTGCCTCACAGTATTTACAAAGTACTCTGTTGATTCTCCCTGTAATACCTTGGCAGAACAATAGATTTCCTTTAGCTTTCCCTTTACTGTGCCTGAGTAAAGTGGCTTGAGTAAGTATTGGTCCTTTCATTGCTGTAATAGTAGCTGACTCATTTACAAAAGAGGCTCCTGCTTCGGTCTACAGATACTCGATTTGCAAAAATGTCAGCTAGTGTACAGCCTTGCTCTCTCACAAGGAATGGATAAGGATGGAGTGTCAACATGTCCTAAGTTCAATTAGTAGGGATTATTTAGAACACTGTCTGGAATTTCCTTTGGAGACTTTTCCATGTGTGTTAATGGATGTGTAGGAGCTTCTTTCATTATGCAGACAACTAGTAGGTTAAACCAGACTAGTTAGTTGGGAGGCAATTTGTAGAAATTATGGGGTATCTTTGCACCATCCTCCTTAATTCATTGATAAATCCCCCTTAATTCATCATTCCCTATTGAAGTTGGAGAAACTGCTGCTTCTGTAGCTCAAATCCCCTTTCCTTTATGGGGAGTACAAAACACAGTATTTAAGCCTATGAATATTTTGTTGAAGAGATGGTGTGCAGAATGCCTGGCCTCTGTCATCTGTAGAAATCTCTGTTTTGTATGCAGCATGAGCATGCTTGAGTGATCCAAACATGAAGCAGTGAACCATGTGTTGCATGTTTGTTGAAACTGCAACATCTTTTAAAGGATCCAAAATAGTGTCAGGAATTGCATGTTTTTACTTAGTTTTAGTGTCTTGCTTTTTCTTGTATATAAGCCTTTCACATATGAATGAAGGTAGATGTCTACACAGTCAGATAAGAAGCGGGGGGGAAGAAAACTGTGAATCTGTACAAAATACTACAAAAAGCACTGGGCTTGTGATCTGGAAGAATGGGGATTTTTCACACCTTGTTACAAACACCACTTCAAAATGACTGTCCTCCTAGGAAATGAGAAGTGAATAGACAAAAATACATGGTGAAATATTTCATCCCCGGCCATTAGTGGGAAAGCAGCTGTTGATATCAATGGAGCGTAGGCTTGACCTTTCAGCTTTGGATTTATTATGTCTTTATAAATCCTAAATTTTTTATTTTTCTGTGCATTGCTCTCATGCAACTTGTCACGACGTACACCCGTGAGCTCACGATAGTGGAACTCCAGTCAAACAGCACAGCTGGTGTCTTCTCTGGCTTGTCTTGTTAAGGGGGTCTTGTCAGCACCGTAGTAATCCTTGTGATAAGTAATGTACAGACACTTTAAAAAAGGGCAGAACCTACCCTGAATGTTCTGCTTTCTTAGATTAAGACTTGTGGGGGGAGGTGACTTCTAATTAAGAGCTGATGAAAAGACTGAAGCAACTTTAAAAAAAAAAAACAACAAACAAACCTTTGTCTGATGAATACACAAAACCATCACTTTTTAAATAAATCCATCTGATGCAAAGCCAAATTGTAATTTGGTTGGGTGATTGTAAGTACTATCAAAGAGGCTGATCTGTAGGAGGAATCTGAAGGAAGGAGATGTCATGCCCTTGTTTATTGATTCGGGGAGCCTTCAGAAGTTGAAGAAAGATGAGAGATGCGGGAGAGAAGGAAAAATGAACCAAATCTGGTATCGGCGCTAGAGCAAAGCGATAGGAGGTGACTTGCAAGGGGGAGGGAGTCAAGTAAGTGCATTGACTTTCCTAAGAAGCAGCCTAAAAATAAGAAAAGAGGCTCAAAACTGCAATAAAGCAAGTCAATAAATGGAGAACTTTTAAAGTAGAAGATGATGTGATCAGAATGAGAGAAGGGAGATTGTCCTGGCAGTGTTATTTTAAATAGGATGGATAGGGGAAAGATTAGAGAGGGGGATGATCAGAACATGCTCGTGATCAGAGAGGAAAAGGCCAAATTTTGGAAATGTTCTGAGAAACAGGGCAGTAAACCAAAGACCATGTAGATGTGTGGGTAAGGCACCTCCAACAGATATACTTATCCTTATGCCGTGACAAGCATCATGCTATGACAAGTGTTATGTTTTCATTGCTGACAAAGCAGTGAGAGGAGGTGGCAAAGCTAATATCTGCGATAGGGAACACGTTGCTGGCAGGACTGTTAGGGAGTTATGTCTTAGCCACACAGGGTGGGTGGTGTGAAGTAGAACAACTAGAAGTGAAAAGATAAGTTTGCAAATGATCAGAAATGACAGAATATTTATAGGTACAAGAAGTGGGTAAGATGATGTAGGAAGATAGGACCAGTGACCAGACCATCCCTCTAGCTTGGAGACAGTGAAATGAGGGCTCAGGTCCTGGCTCTGCTGCAGATCTCCTGCTTTATTGCTCTATATAGCTCTCTGAATCGGTTCTCTGTTGGTGAAGAGATGATGATAATTCTCTGGTGTGCAGGAGTATGGCAGAGAGAAATTTGTGCTTGCCATTGGAAAATTTCTGACATACTGCAGAAAAGTAAGTATTTATTGAAGTGACTGAAGCTACCAGTCATAATAAGGATCAGTTTAATGTGAATTAGATGATACAGACCTGGCTGCACAGTGACACTTGGAATAGGCATAAGACTTTTTTTTTTAAAAAAAAAAAAGGGGGCAAGAACTCCCATGCAAAATGGAAAGGACTATGAAAACATTCAGTTAATTTTAGATTCACTCAGTTAGTTTTAGATTCACAAAATAAAGCAGCAGTTAGTGCTACATTGTCTGAATTGTATTTTGCGCCTTTTTTGACACTTTAATTAGTGGTGTAATGCTGGGAGACTAATTCACATGCTGAAACGTCAGTTATGAAACAGTGCTCACAGTAAATCTGTGTGGAGGTATTATTCTGCTGTATTTTCAGTGTTTTCTTTTGTTTATTTAACAAGCTAAAGTTAGAATCTACAGCACAAGACTAGAAAACGGTGACAATAGTTTGAAAACAGGAAATTTTGGCCTTGTGTGTATTCGGAACAGATGATCAGGATGATGGCCAGGAGAGTGGAAACTTCCACTGAGACTGTTTTTTCCTTATTTTGCTCAGTGAGAAAAGATGGTGCTTCCTGGAAAACAAGTCTTAAGTATTTAAAGAAAGTCATAATGTATTCAGTATTTTCCTCGTATCGCATTTGTTTGTTTTGCAGCAATCTGTTTACACATCTTAGTATTTAATGCTACTAAAAGTAGAATGTTTGGACTATTGTCAAATCTTGGAAATGCAGTTTCTGCTGTTAGAATTAAGACACTAAACATGCTTTTTTGTGCTCGGTTTAGTTGTTCTGTTTTACGTTTAAAAAAAAAAGGGGGGGAACATCGTTTTTAGCGAAGGGGATGGCAGTTGCCAGTAGGTGTTATGATAGTGCTTTTCAGAAGTAACTAGTAATTACATATTCTTCAGTTCTGGTGCTCATGATATGGCCTTTTAAAAAAAAAAAAGTTTAAAAAGATTTCCAGAAAATGCTTTCTGAAAAACACCCCTTAATTTATTAGCATGTAGAAATATATAAGTGTTAATTTCTCAGGGAAAATGTCAGCTGAAATTTTGAAATTTCACCATGTTGGAGTTAGTTCTGCAAGCCAGAAGAGGAGCAAGTGAAAAAAGTAAAGTTCTGTACTTAAAGTACCGTTACCTAATGTGACCTCTTTGGCTACTTCCCAGCAGTCCTCCCAAATACGTGCCTTGTGGGATGAAGCTCATCAGTGACAGCTGTCACTGGTCTATGCCTACCACAAACAGGATTTTAAAAGAAGCATAGTGTGAAGGAACACTTATTTTTATTTCATTTGAGCTTCTAGTGGGATGCAGAGCACAGGTCTAACGCACAAGTCAGTGAAGCTGTGCCAGAGGTGTGTTTGTCTCCTGCGATGATCAGAACACCTGGACACTAGAAATGTGGAGGCAAAAAGGAGAAGAAATACTCAGCTTCTGTTTGTGATCCTTTTTCCTGTTGTTTGTCAAAGACATGTAGCAATTTCACTATTGTTTAACCTTTGCACTGGAAAAAAGTAAAGGGAGAGGGATAGATAGAATCATAGAATCATTGAGGTTGGAAAAGACCTCT
>NW_008794447.1:4824601-4831617 GCF_000699145.1 Aptenodytes forsteri
CGTCCTTCTTGTAGTGAGGGGCCCAAAACTGAACACAGTATTCGAGGTGCGGCCTCACCAGTGCCAAGTATAGGGTACAATAGATGGGAGCAAAAAGCATAAAGAAAATTAAATCTTGATCCCAGCAGGCAAGTGAAAAGACCTCAACAGTAGGTTCAGGACTTAAACAAATGTCCAGGAGAGCATTCTGAAGTGACCTTCGGCTGTCTTTTTTTTTTTTTTTTCCCCTCCTACTTCTCTCTGGTTCACGCTCTGCATGTCTTCTAGTTACTTTATAAGTTCTCTTGGAGTAAGGAAACGTTTTGTAATGTGTTTGTAAAACATCAAGTGTTCTTTTGGATCCTTCCCTGTGCCCCTGGGTAAGTCGCTTCTTTCTTCCAAGTCTTAGTTGACTTTTCTGGGAAGGGAGAATGCCAAATACTGCCCTTTTAAAGTACTGTCTGTGGAGTATGGAGATGAAAACGTAAGCACAAATGTCTGCACACTTGAGAGATGCGAAGGAAGGTCTGAGATTTGTAATTTTATTCCTGGGTCTTCTGGCCATACACGGGGGAAAGATTTATTAGTGGTATTACCGGAGCAGGATGTAAGTGATACCCTCCTTGGCTTAGCCAGTGCTCAACAGTTTTGGAGGTTTTTTTGACTGGATGCTACCCAAGAGAAAAAAGGTGGTGGTATATGTGCTAGAAGGTGAAAATCAGCTTTACGTGATGTGAGGATTATGGGTAATAATACTTAGCAAACCAAAGAAGGACGATTGACCTGTTTATCAGTAAGCAGAGGTACTTGACCACGAGAGCAAATGCTGTAAAAAATTGACCAGAAAAAGTTGTCTTTGATTTAACATTTCTAAGCTTTTATGCAAACATTTCATGTAATTATTTTGGCCTCTTGAGCAACAGCTTGAGGGGATCCAAATGGAAGGTTAAATCCTTTTTTAAATATAAATTATCTACTCTTTCCTGCCCCTTCCTCCTTCCTTTCCCTCTCCATTTACACATACATCCCCTATTTCCTACATCTTTGAACTACAGCCAGCAGCTGAATGAGGTACATCTCAAATATATATGATGGGGGGGAAAAAAATAATCCATAAATGTAAGGATTAAGGGAGGTATAGCTACAACTTCTTCAATAGATACACCTCTTACAAGGAGGTTATATTTGTAAATCCTGTGTACTGCATACAGGTTTAGCTACAGTCTTTCAAAAAAAAGAAAAACACTACCAACCAAAAAACCAAACCCCAACACTGCTAAATGATGCTTTCTGCCAATTTCTTAGCTGATTCACTTGCTTTTAAATCAGCAGTTTGCATATATGTGAGCGGAAAAACTAATCGTAGGAATTTCTTGTTTTTGCTTTGTAACCTACTCAATGCTGTGTGAAAAATACAGAATTCCACTATTCCTTTGATCATTTGATGCTCTGTGGGTGAGCAGCTTGTCACATTTTAGACTACCTCAAAAACAAGTAAACAAGCTTGTTTCTATAGCTATGATGGTCTCATGATACGATGGTCTCATGATACAAACAGGACAATGTTTGGCAAGAATGGTGATGTCCTATGTTAGGCCAGCTGATATGCTTTGCAGCTCAAAGGAGAAAACAAGCTGAGAGGCACACAAGGCCTTTCTTAGTCTGAAACAAAAGCAGCAAACCTCATTAAACCTTGTTTTGTAATAATTTACAAAGCCTACGCAGGCTTTTGGTGAACATGATTCCCATGACGTTTGCCATACTGCGCTTTTTAAAAGGGACAATTTTGCTTCTGAATTAGGTATTTGATCTGCATGCAGTGTTTTGTAACTAGGTGTTAGTATATTTATAAAATACATTTTTAAAACCCTATTTATATTAATAACACACATTTTATGTATATGAAAAAATCTTTCATTAAAAAAGCCACCTTTTCTCTATTTGCTCAAATACCTTTCCAGAATTAAATGATACTGGTATTGGGACAAAATTTTTAAATACTATACTGGCTATTTTTTTGACTTCTCAAACTTAATGCCGTCGACTTTTAGCACAGAAAACCAGTGTTTGATAATGTATGGCTGATAACATCAGTAACGTGACAGGTAATTAAAAAGATAAGTAAAAGAAAATGCAAAATTTTCAAACAAGAATGCCCAAAGGGGTAAAAAAAAAAAAGATTAAATTTGCGTAAATACGTATTTGCACATGTGCACACTCTCTTTTAGAGATTTCCTTTGGGAAAGCCATTACTGAAGAAGCTCTCTTCCTTACATATATAGCACAGTATTCTGTACTTCAGTGAGGCAGTATACAGCTTTCGTTACAACGACAAATACTGAAATGTTAAAAATAGATCAAGCTTTAAGAATCCCAGATATTTTCAAATAACAAAGAGTGATTTATGTGGGCTCATTTTGCACTTTGACAAAATATAGAGGCGCTTTTGTACTATGATTAGCAAGGGTGCTGATGTCAGTTCGCTTGTCTAGCTTTAAGCTTTATTCTGCTGTTAAATTGTGCTTTGTACTGTAATCCAGAGAACCTTTGTATCTGCCTTATTAGTGTGTAGTTTATGGAATTGCTTTTGTTTTTGAATATAATCTGTGCCAGTTTCAGTGAGTGTGACTCATTATATGACTGAAATAAACATTCACATATGCACTATGTGAAAACTCTTCAAAAATAGTAGCAGGTGCTGGTAGGCTAAATTCAATGTTTTAAGTACTTTACAGTTGCTATTTTGTAGCCTGAAGGGCTGAAAGCAAATTCCATTTAGCTGGTTGATCTTCTGAATTTTTAAGAGTCCTATTTACTCATTAATGCTCAACAGAGATTGTTAGGATTGCTAAGAATCTTTCACTCCTTAACCCAGTACTAGAAATAAACTTCTAGAAGAGGCATGCTTGGTTGATAGAGAGTTGAATTTTGTGTGTGTGTGTATGTGTTACACAAATCGTGAGACAAAATGCATCGTGCTTCTCGGTCGCTCTTGTTCCTCACTTATCTCTAATCTCTTTCCTCCTGACAAGCTTTGAAAATTTCATCTGAATGACTAAAGACTGAGGTTACAGATAAAGCTAGTTTCTGAAGCAACAGAGTTTTGCAGTTTGAGTCGTAACAGTTATCTGTGACCGACCTTGTCTGGAGAGAGAGGCTCCGATATGGAAGTTTCCTGTTATCCCAGCATCTAAGTTGTCACTTGATTTGGAAACAGGAAACAAAACAAACTGCCGGTATTTTTGGGTTGCTGTTAAACAGTGCTTATCAGCTGTGCTACTAGAAGATGCTCACATTTGAAATCCAAATTGAAGGGATTTCATCTGTTACATCTTCTACTTCTGTGTTTTACTGTTCACCCAGTTAAACTTACTGCTACTGTGGAAATAGTTGCTTGAGATCTTGACTTGATTCACACAGTTCAGCACTTAAAGGCAGATGCTGTAGTCACAGCAATAAATATACTTGTTTTATAAAGTATAAAAGTTATCTTAAAATCAAATAACTTTTAGAGACTTGGTAGTTGGAGGATGGATCACAAGCCTTAATTAAGCTGTCTGGCATTTTGCCCTTTCTCCTGTTTTCTGTATTATCTTTTCATAATAGCTTCCTAAGCTTGATACCCAAAAAAGGCATGCCCACTTGACAATGAGGGTTTTGTGACTCTCTAGTGCAAAGCTGACGGCACTAGTTCGGAGCTGGAAGATGGCAGTGCAGTTATCGCTCGGTCCTTTGTCTTCCCTCTACTAGTTTGTTTGAAAGTAACAGCTACATAAAAATGAAATGGAAACACTTGTGTCTCAAGAAAATGGGTCTGAATCTTTCCTAATACATAGTAAGAAACTCTTGTTTTCAAAGCTATGTCCCATTATGTAAAGGACATCACACGTCTTGACCTCTTCTGGGACCGTCCTTGCTGATTTCATTCCTTTCCTTGGTTAGCGTGCAGCCAGGGCTGGCCAGAAAGAGAACTCACTCACCTGTTTTGTTTTTTTTATTTCTTCTGTTGTTTTTTGTCCTTCCAAAGAACTTGCTGGTGACCTTGTTTGAATATCCTAAAGAAGTTTTAAATGGGGTGCCTTGGGGCATGGTGCGAGTCCGCAGTGTATGCTTGGCTACAGCATTGATTTGCCTTGGTCTCTAACTTTGCTGAAAAGCGTAAAAACAAATGGACAAAACAGTGATGGCTCCCCACTGTGTCCAGGCTCTACTTTCAGATTTCTAACTGTGAATGCAGTGCAGCTCTTCTAATGGGCAATGGCAGTACTTCTGGTTTCTTCTGCTGTGCCCATTATTCTGGCATTTGTGCATATAAGGAGGCTTATAGCATAGAATGCTGTATTGCTGGTAGAGCTGAGGAACCAAGATGGAGCTAAGTGGGGCAATAAAGACGCTGTTGGTAATGCCAGGACAGCTGTATGCAAACCTTGGTTTCTTGGTTTGAGTTAACATCTTTGGGGAGAATTATGCCAGGTGACGGAGGCCCACGGGAATGAACGGCAGCTGAGGATTAGTTGGAAGATGAGGCATTTTAGTTGTGCTTTTCTCCCGGACCAGCTTCTTTCCCTCTGCAGAAGGCTGGTAAAACAAGCACAGTGTCAGATTGTGAAATGTATTTCTCCTGTGGACGTACCTTCCACAGAGGCTGTTTTTATGCAGTAAAACGATAATGTTTGGTCATTCTCTCCATCCCCATGTCTCTAACGGTTTCCAACATAATAATGTAGCTCTTTTTCTGTAAGAAGTACTATTGTAGAAATACTATGAGGTTTTGAGTGCAGAGTTCCCCTAACACTGAGGTGAGTGTACGATGTGAGCATTGTCTGTTCTTTAAATGCAGGTCGCTATTGTCGAGTATCAGTGAAATATTCAGAGTTAAAATGCATCAGCCCAAAGCAGCAGATATTGGAAACAAGACACTATGGAGCACTTAAAGATATATTCTACTTTGTCTTCCGCGTGCCTACATCGACTTGCTTCAGAAGTTTTTTGTGTGCGCTTTTTTCCCTCTCCTGGTCCCCTCCCCCTTTTTTTCTTTGCTGGATTCTTTCTTTCTCATTTTGTAAACAGTGATTTAATTATATGTCCCCTTCTTAAAAACAAAGCTCCAATACAGAAGAAATAAACTTTAAAATACAAATTCACTAATCCTCTAGTCCACTGCTGTAGCAATATATAAATAGATGGTGTTAAATGTAGGTAACTGGTGTGTAATCTCTTAGAATTATAATTGAGCTACTTAGTATTACTCGGTTCAACACAGGTTGAAACCATATGCAAAAGGTAACAGTCTTAAAGTATGATTTCTTCCCTCTGATTTTTCTCCTTCTTTTCTCTCTCCAATTTTCAGGCATGGAAGAGGAGATGGTTTGTGCTTCGCAGCGGCCGTTTAACGGGGGATCCAGATGTATTGGAATACTACAAAAATGACCATGCCAAGAAGCCTATCCGTATTATTGACTTAAATTTGTGTCAACAAGTGGATGCTGGATTAACGTTCAACAAAAAAGAATTTGAAAACAGTTATATTTTTGATATCAACACTATAGACAGAGTTTTCTATTTGGTAGCAGACAGCGAGGAGGAGATGAATAAGTGGGTTCGATGTATCTGTGATATCTGTGGGTTCAACCCTACAGATGAGGGTAAGTTCTGTTGGTTTTTCTGAGAAAGTGCGATGCCTACATGCAAAGAATGTTTCAAAGATCAGATGACTTATCTTTAGCTGGCATATGTTTTAAAACTTGTATGCATTGGCTGTGAAACTTCCTTGTTACTCTGAAAAAAAAGTAAGCAGAACATACTAAGAATTTGTTACAAATTAAGTGTGCCATAGAACTTGGACGATGCTCTTCAGTTTTGCATGGTGTTAGGTCTTGAGAGTATAGGAAAAATCTTTAAGTAAAATCATGCAAAACAGAAGATCATCATAATCATCAAAGGAGTCCCATTTGGTATAAAAACATATGGTTATACAAGCAGGAATGAGTGCAAAATGTCAGGTTTCTAATATTACCATTTCTCTGTCTGCTTTGCAACTTGGAAAAAAAGAAAAGTTCGCCCCCCACCAGCCGAAACAAACAAAAAATAACTTGTTCTCCACTACTCAGCTCTAATCCTACCAAAGTAGATGTGTAAAAGCAGCTTGTAGGAAACAGGATGGTGTGTTTAATTCCTACAAATACCTTGTGGGCATTGCTTGTCCTGAATCCATCCTTATTTATTTACTTATTATTCTTGCATTCCTTGTGGAGATTAGCGGGTTGCATGACTTGCTGTAGCTCTGTGCACGGTCCCAAGAAAAGATTAAATAGGAGTGGTAAGAGGGTTATAAATAAAGCATGCCTGATTGAAGGGGCTAGAATTAAATCCCTGGTTTTTGTAGGATTGTGGGTTGAGGGAGGTGGGGAGAAAAGGGCTTGCATCTCTTCTACTCCAGCCAAATCTTCAAAATGACTGGAAAATATTGTTGCTTTCTGAAGAGGGGCCTTTTTCTTTCTCCTTACTGCAGTTTTGAACTGAAACTCTGTCACATAAACTTCATCTATGAATTACCACTCTAATAGCAAATTCAGTGAAGGGTACTTGTTTTGACAGTTCCAGCATGTTTTTATGACATCCTGAACATAACCGAGACCACCCACAACATGTTTCTAAGAGCGATTGCCATGTGATTCAGCATTCAGTCTGCCAGGCATCTGTTACGTACGGGAGGGAGGTAGGCAGGTGGTTGCTTTTCAGTGGATAATACACTAGTGCACCAGTGCAGCCGTGGGCAGGAGGCGCTCAGAAATCATTGGTTCTGGGGACAAACTAGGAATCCGGGAAGTAGGGAGGAAATGTGTTTACCTGGCAGCTCTTGTGTGTGTAAGAGTGCAAAGGAGTGCTTGTCCTTGGGCGGGAGCGTTGATTTTGGGCGGGAGCGTTGATCTGCTCGAGGGTAGGAAGGCTCTGCAGAGGGACCTGGACAGGCTGGATCGATGGGCCCAGACCAATTGTATGAGGTTCAACAAGGCCAAGTGCCGGGTCCTGCACTT
>NW_008794447.1:4832213-4882649 GCF_000699145.1 Aptenodytes forsteri
GTGGGCATAGTGGTGTTGGGTTGACGGTTGGACTCGATGATCTCAGAGGTCTTTTCCAACCTAAATGATTCTATGATTCTATGATTGCATGGAACGGAGAGGTAGGGTCCTCCCACAGCCATGAGGCCTTTCCTTGCTGAGAGCTAGTGTATTGCTAATCCTTAATTTTCTGTTGATGTTACATCTTCTGTTGAACTGAAGATGAAACGTGCCATGAATGCGGAGAGAATTAACTATGCCCTCACTGGCTGTTTGAACCAAAACTGGTTTTTGCTTCAGTCAATTGTATCAGTAACTTATCCCCATTATTCTCTCATTGCATGTTTCATCTTTGGCTTTTTAGCTTTGAATTATCCCAACACCTTTACTCTACGTAACTGAGTGTTGACAGTACTGTCTGTTTTATGGGTTTAGTAATGTCTTGCAATGCGTTGAGGAAGAATTAAAAAAGGAAAATGGGAAAATCAGTTGCTGAGTGTCTGTTTATTGCCAAGTTCTTATTTTTACAAGATAAATCTTCCTACTAATGGAAGAGCAAGTCATAAACGTACTTTATAAAATCTGTGTTAACCTACAGTTTATTTTGAGAAGTTAAAGAAGAGGTGAAGTTCACTGCAGACAATAAAAAAGCACTATTAGTTTAGTATGGAACTAAACAAAAAGATTGTATGGGGCATAACCAACATTCCCTTTAGCCCATGGAAGCGGAAGATAGTTTTCTTTGAAGCTGGACAAAATGTCTCTTGCCAGACTGGTTAAGGGTCTTGTTATGAGAGGACTGTCATTGGCATCCTTTGCTCGATCAAGGACTGGGGGCACCACTGGCCTGTTGCTCCTGCTTGCTGTTCGTTTGGAAGCCCAGTCCAATTGCCTCCTTGGATTTACAGAGAAAAAAAAAATAGGAGATGGTGGTGGTTAGTGCTATTAAAAAACAAATTCCCTAGAATTCAGTAGACATCTGTGATGAAAGTTTTATACGTGATCCAGCTCCATGTTTCTGTAATTTAGTGAATTGCGTGCTTGGCAGAACAGGGGAAGGAGGAAATAATCTTACTATATGCAAATGTGTTACTTGCATGTATTCATTTGAATAAAGATAGCAATAACAAAGTAAACCAGAAGAAATAACAAAGTAAAGCAGAAGAAAAAAAGAAAAGGGAAGAACAAGACATTGAAATCTACAATTACATTTACACAAATAATCACATGTGGTAAAGAAAGTTTCTGTCATCATAAGGATCGTACTTTGAAAGAGCTACAGCTCGCTTCACACACAACGCTCTCAAAGTGTGCAGTATTTCTGTTCAGGTAGCTGCTATCTGGTATATGCCTCTCATGCCTTCTGCATTTTGAACGGTAAAATTATTTTCAGATAACCACTTTTTAAAATTGTGTTCTGATAATACATACACTGCAGGCTGATCATAGCTTAGGTGCAATATCAGTGACTGGCAGGATGAACATAACTCCACCTTCCGATCCTGACTCCTTGTATTCTCTCTAATGCTGCGTGGTCAGGCATCACTGCTGCTATGCTGCGTTGGAGATCTCCGTATCAGATCAGGATACCCGTGTGCTGCCTGTAACACAAGCGTGGAACAGAAAACAGGCTCTGCTGCTAAGAACTTGTTATCTGCAGTAAGAGACATCAACGTAGGAGCAGAAGCATGGGAAGAAGTGAAAGCAAATAAGGTGGTTTTGACCATTGTGACAGATGAGTGGTCTTAGTGCTTCAGCTGTTGGACTCTGGGATTTTTGAGAAGAAATTTTCAGGCGGTCTTTGATAAATAAATAGTGGACGTTACTGGTGTTTAGGGTGCCCTTCCTGCATGAAGGGTCTGCCTGCAAGAAATAAAAAGTGTTCTCCTTTGACAGCTTTAACAAGTGGATGATAAAGGCTGGCACACTTAGCAAATCAAAATCACTATCTCGATAACATATGATGAATATTAGAGACCTTGGTCATGAAAGGGCTCAGAAGTGGGAAGTAGCATGAGCTTTTAAATGAAGGAAGGGAGGCTCTGGAGGAGTGTAGAGAGAAGTGCAATGACAGAGTAATAAGCTTAAAAAAAGTCTTTGCAACAAAGTTGCACCATGGAGATAATGTACTTAATGATGAGTTGAGGGTGTTTTATATCTCTTGGATATGATTAACTAGAAAGAAAGTCAGCTTAAAGATGATGTGCCAGGAGGATGAGTGACAGGTGACCCTGGAGTGCAGTAAAGAATAACATGAAAGGACCGAGTTAAGCATTAGGAGCGAGACCCTCTGTATAAGGATTGTGGGTCTGTTGTCTTAGAGGTGAGGCAGTAGGTTTAGAGGGAGTAGTGGCACAAAGGCATCTCTTTGTGGAGGCTTTTTTGGTTGGTTGCTTTGAGGAAGTAAAGGTGGGGGATAATGGCCACTGACATGTACAAACATGATTTTTTTTGACGGTGGAATTGCTGAGAGGAAGGTGAGGATAGACTGTGAAGGAGGCTGTCAGAGTTGCAAGATTTCATCTGGCAAAATTGCAGAAGAATAATAAAATTAGAAGAAGCGGGACCACAGAAGGACCTGAGATTTGGCATAGCAGGTTTGGCAGAGGTGGTAGCTGGTGGCTAAAGAGCTGAGTAAAGGGAGGCAAAGCTGAGATAATCATTGCCTGTTATCCAAAGGAGAAAGAGAAGACAGCAGAGAAGACTAAGATGTCTTCGACTTCAGATTATGTGGTTAAAGGATAGGTGGCTAAATGAGATGGTGATGAATAGAGCACAAAATCTGCAACAGTAGGTCTTCCCTTACAAGTATGTGAGGAAAAAAATAAATTATATCTTTTTAATATATGTATATCAGGAGTGCAGTCAGAATCTTAATCTTGAGTGTTTGGTGTTGTTATTATCTTAAGCTGCCAGCTGCATGTGACAAAAAATCATATGGAAGGTGATTCTACTCTTCCTTGAGGAAAAATAAACTGAATCTAATATGCCTAGGTAATTAACTTAATTTTCCTTTGTTCCTGCTGGACACCTTTTGTGGCATTAACATCACCTGATGAGTTGCTAGGAGAAGGGGATTGCAAGAGGCTGGGTTGGAAAACTCTTGTGCAGTTTGCTAGTTCTCAAGTCGTGAGGTGCTGCGAGGCAGTATGTGGAGCGCCGAAAACCCCCCTGAAGCGCAGAGGCACCTACGGTTCCAGACAGCGTGCTGCAGCCCCAGCTGGGTAAACTCACCGTGTGGCTAGAGCAGCCTGCTCTGCCGAGGAGAACTCTGGGCCTTTTTAGTGAAGAAAAACCCCCAAACGTTTTAATGTGGTGGGCTGCACTGTTTCTTTTCACAAGCACCTATAGAAGTTAGTCTATAACAGGACTCCTTGATTATTTTTCCTGCATCACACAGCCTGTGTATCATCTGAAGATGCAGAGAACAGGCTAGAGATGTTTGGGGTTTTTTTTCCCCCCATTTGAATGAATAGTCTTCAAAAGAAAATTGCAGGTGGAGAGGGGGAAGAAATTCTGAGTAGAAATGCTTTTGGCATTTTCAAATTTTAAATGGGTAACCAAAAGTGCAGCTTAAAACTACATATGAACTGCAGATAGTAAGTACTAAATTTTAGATGCGAGCTCTGGAAGCCGGAGACTTCAGCGTGTGATAGGAACTTGGAACGGTCAGTCACGTTTCTGGTTCAGATGCAGGAGGCAGGGTTGTCCTGAACAACAAGCAACTGCTGAATTCTTCGTTAGTGTTCTTTAAATAGGTTATTACGTTTATCTTCAGAAAGAGAGAGAGACTTTTGAGATTATATTAAACTAAGAAAACAAACTTACAAAATACACAGGAACTTTTTATTAAAGTATTTAAAAGGATTTTCTCTGGGTATAGCAGAAATGTTCAGAATTGAGGCTCACTGCATAGATTTCTTACTGATTGTAAGCTGATGACTTATGCTGAAAACCAAACCCAGACTAACGTGTCCATGCATCTTCTGGGCTGGATCTGGCTCACATCTATTGAGTTAAGTATGTGAACAGAGCAAGTGCTTGTTTGTCTGTGCCTGTCAGCATACACATACTTGCGCTCCGTGCGTGCACATGCACATATGTGGCCCTTTGATTCCAGGATCTTTCACTTGAGACCATGTAGAAGCTGACACTAGGGGAAACTCCAGCAGTGTGTTTCAGGATGTATCTCACTACATTAAGCAGCACAGATAATGACTTAACAGACTTAATTTAAAAAAAAAAAAAAAGAAAAAAGTCCTTTTAAAGAATAAAGTGAAGTGGGTGGTTTTTTTATTATGGCTCCCACTGTTGTATCTAAATTTTTGTTCAAGGTTATTACTCTAATATTTTGTTGGCCACTGGTTGTTTTAAGGGTAACATCTGTGTCATAGTAAATGGATTGAATGAAACATCTCAGAAGAATAGTAGAATCGTGCGATTGCATAACTGTTGCTGATTCACTGTTACAATGGGAAAATCCCATTTCTATTTTAGTCTTTCTACCTACGATCTGCAAAGAATGCATTTTCTTACTTTGATTGCAATTTTGACATTTAAAGAGATGCTTACTGTAATGAGGCTTCTGTTTTGTTCATTATGAGAACATTTCAAGTATTTACATAATTAGAATATTAAAAGACTATATCATAATGTAGAAAACAATTTAATTTTTGCTCTCATTTTAAAAAAAAAAACCCAAACAAAACCAACCCTAAATGCAAACTCCCACACGCAAATCTTCTAGATTGTTCATAAAGCACAGATATAGGAACATGTGGAATAAAGAAGCTTTATATAGTTAAGAAGGAAGAGAGGGGAGCCTTTTATTATTCTTGTTCAGAAAATGTTCTTTTTAACTTACTAACTTTATGATTGTTTTATTAGTGAGGCAAATACAAAAATGGTTATGAGGAAAAAAGTATAAATTCTAGCGAAGATGATGCCTGTAACTGCTCTTAACAAACCAACTGAGAAAAGATAAGACTCTTGCCCTGTTTTGAGAAAGCTGCTTGTTCAAGCTGTACTGAGTGCAGGAATTATAAAAACAAAATAGGATTCTTGTTACGCTCATTTGCATGTTAAATATTCTGGATGTTTTTCCAGCTCCCACTTATTTCAAAGCAGTCCGAGTGTCTGAGCTCTGGGAACAAACCAAATGACTTACAACGCTCTTTGGTGTGCAGATGACCCCTTTCCTAAAGATCTGCTAGTCCAAAGTGGAGCAAGTTGATGATTGTACTCTTTGAAATCATAATAGGCTGCTGGGAGAAACTCTTTCCTTCATATCAGCTTCGGAAGTATGTGGCTGAAGAGAATATTTCAGAGGGTGCAGATAAGCAAACGGCATTCATTTGCTCGGTGATGAAAGTAGTTAACATTACTGTTTTCTTCGTAGTCAAATTTGAAATAGCTTGAATGTGTAAAGCAAATAATAAGTAGCCCAGCAGTGAAGTGCTTTAGACTAAGTTCAGTTGCTCTTTAAATCAGGCATTAGCCTGTGCTGTTTAACACATACAAAACGCCTGTATGAGGATGAATTTCAGATCAGAAAGTTGGTATTTTAATAGTTTAGTGCTCTATCCACTGCAAACAAAAAAAAAAAAAAAAACCCCACCAAAAACACAAAAAAAACCCCCCAACAGATCCGTAGGGGGACTCAGGGATTTTGTCAGGTGATATCTGTGTCAAAATAAATGAGGCAGCTCGTTACAAGGAAAGTATCCCTAATGATCCATTAACATTAATGGGCTCCAAATCCTTGCTCAGAGAAGAGATCATGAACCTTCTGGACAGTTGGGCAGTGTCACCTTTAATACTCAGTAACAATCAAAAGGCAAATGGTTAGGATAGGAACAGAATGAATTACTGTTATGTCTTTGTAAATCAGTAAGTGTGTCCCAGACTTTTTTGCACGTTTTATGCAATAGTTAGTTTCCCTTCTCAGGAAGGAATTAGTAGAGCTAGGAAAGGTGAGAGTGAAGGGAAACAAGATCTGCAATGAAATGGCTTCTGTACCAAGAAAAATTAGGCAGCACCAACTCAGTAAAGCTGTGACAAAGTTGTGTAAAGTTGGGAATGGGGATTATGAATAGGAGGCAATTGTTCACTGTTTCTCTGAAGATGGGAGCTGAAGGATAAAGTGAAACTATCAGGCAGTAGGTTTAAAATAAAAGGAAGTGTCTTTTCATGCCATACATAATAAGGTGTGGAGCTCATTGCCACAGGATGGTGGTAGAGGTCAAAAATATAAATGTACTCAAAAGAAGTAGGACAAATTCAGAGAAAAGCTCCTCAGAGGCTGGTCAGCATAGACTGTGGATGCGGCCTCTGCACTGGGGTGCCCGAAGTTGTAGAGCCCCAGAAGCTGGCAGGCTTGCCTTGCTGCTTGTGCTCAGTCTGTCTGCAGCGGGCCACCGTCAGAGATGGCACCGTGGGCTTTGTATCTAGCCTAATGCTCTTTACCACCTTGCCTCCTTTCAGCAATTACAGGTTATAGCTGGCCTTTAATTCTTTTTCTTTCTCTCACACGTACACTTTTCTCTTACTCCTCCAAGGAAGTACCTGTTTCTTTCTCCAAACCTGGTGGGTACATTGGTCCTCTTTCAAGCTGCTTGATTTTATTTTTCCCTGGAAAGCTACCCCTGAAGTCTTGTTACTCTTCCTGGGAATGCTAGTGCGTGGTTTGTTTAAATGCATCAGCCTCATGTAGGCATGCATCTTACTATATACCTGTTGAGCTCTCCTGACTACCTGTGGTCTAACTGACACGCCCATCTTCCCTGGAAGCTGCGGGGACATCCTGTTTGATTTCTTCTTTCCCCTTGTGTGAACGTGGCGCCAAGCAGATCTAATGTTGTCACGGTCGTGTGTAGTCAGGGACACGGAACGGGGGTGGGGACTGTGGTACGCCAAAGCCCTTGAGGATCTTGTCTGTAAGTGTGACCAAAGAATGATAGTGTATCTGGCAGGAAACCTTTCTTCTCCGCTCTCACTCGTGCATAAATTTACTTGCATTTCTCAGTTCTGGAGGGGACAGGACAGAGCTACTTTTCCTTTCTCCCACTGCCTCTTTTCCAGGAGCAAGAAATACGTGCCTGGTAGGTCCATTCGGGTACCTCTCTGTTCCTGTTATTGAACCCCTACATTAGGGGAATGAAGAAATATCAGTAGGTGCCTCGAATAGGCTCCTTCAACCTCTTGAAATTCCTAAATAATAGAAAATTGTTCATATTTTAATATTTTAGCATGTAGTAAAGAAACCGTTTTATTTTCGTGTGTGAGATCACTGGGTGCAGTCTGGTTTTGCCTTTGTTCTGCTAACTAGTTTGATGGATAGGTCAGGCAGAACCTTTTATAAAAACTTTTTTTTTTTTTTTAGATTATCCTACCTTTTCAGGTAGGTTGAGTTGAGGAATTTTCATACACCTAGACTTCTTCCACCCACATGGGTGTGGTGGGATTTAATTTCTGAGGCTGTGTAAGTGCCATGGGAGTTCAAAGCAAGTACTGCTGTTCCTATTTCCACATCTAAATCACTTGTATCTAGTGTACAGAAGCGGAAGCAGGAGGACTATGTTCTGGTCTGCTCATTTGGTTCTTCCCAGGATAGTGCTGGGAAGCAGAAGCTGGATGAAGTTACTTTGTAGTGCGTAGCTGGCTTGTAAGCCTAACAGGAGCAGTCTGCATTGGATAATAATATGTTCATTTAAACAATGCTAATAATCAGTGTCCATTCTTGGGATGTGCAAATTGGAATGTACAATGAGTTGCAAGTACTAGGGAGCCTTGATAATTGAGGAACAATTTGCTTAATTATGTTGTTCTTAGTCAATGTATCATTAAAACAATGAAAAAGTTAAATGATTGTTTAATGTTTGACAGTGTCAATATTTTCCAGTCTCCCAGATAATTTAAAGTCAGGATACATGTATTTGGAAGGAAAAAAGAAGTTACTCTAGAATATACATGAATAGGAAGTGGATAAGAATTATAAAGACAAGGTTATTTAAAAAAACCAAAAACCAAAAACCACAACATCACCTCTTTTCCCCCCCCAACTAAACAACAACAACAAACCACAACTACTTCATTTATTGCACTAAAATAAAAAGTTGGACTATGTAATGAGGGGGCTTAGTGGAACATGGTACCTGTTGTACCTCTGCATTATTTTTATAGTCGTAAGGGATCTGCCATTGCAAAAGCAGTGTTTTTCCTGTTGCTTTTCAGATATTAAGAGAGGCCAGTTCTTGACTGGTGACTAATCTCAGATGTTGAAGTGACCTTGGTCAAAAAGGGATGAATACGTGCAAGTGCTGACTCAGGTTACCATATTCAAGTAATAACCTATAGGACTTTGTCTGCTCTTGATTAAAACAACAGATTTGTGTTCTTAGCTGTCTTACTGCAGCTGTCAGCATCTTTGTTCTTTCTGTGACCAGAAAACAGGTTGGTTAAATCATTAAATAAGGCATAACCTCTGTTTCCAAGGCATACTTAAGAAATTTATTACAGTTTGAAAAAATATAAAGAGATTGTAAAGACTTATATATAAATACTCTGAAACAAATGTTAATATCCAGATGTTCTTATGTCCACTGATTTTACAGTTTTGAATTAAACCCCCTGACTTTTCTCATCCTCTGTTAATAAATTTTTTTTGGTGGTATCGTAAGACTGTTTTTTTGTTCTAAAAAGAATGCTTTGCTTCTGTGTTTGCAGATGCTGTGAAGGCACCGGTCAGTTCTTTACAACCATCTGCTGAGTTACCCTTGCCCATCAACACTTCACCGCCTTCCATGCAAGCAGAATCTTCCCTACCTCCTCCTTATCAGCTTATTAACATCCCCCCACTGGAGTCTTCCTCTGGTCAAGAAGATCCTCAAGACTACCTACTGCTAATAAACTGTCAAAGTAAAAAACCTGAACCTATGAGGTAAGTGACGTTTTTTTCTTAATAACACTTATTTGTATTACAGGCCAAGAATGTGCTAAAACCACTTTTTTTTACTGCCGAGTCATTGAACATTTGGATGTACGTAATCTATTGGGGGAAGCTGCCTGTAACTTTTGCTTCTTTTCTTTCTATGCTTCAACTTTTTGCAGCAATAGTAAGGTATTTGATCGATGCTAGACCCATATCGCATTCTTCAAAAGTGTGGACAGCAATTGCCAGTATGAAGTATCAGATCAATGCAGTGATCCAAGCATTTCATTTTAGTTTGGTGTGATGCATGGTACAAAGCAGAGAAGTACCCTTTCTTTAGCCACAATCTGGTGTGTTTAGTCCAGTCTAGGTCTAGAAAAAGCTGGAGAAATTTAGCCTTTCTCCCTTCTGGTATTTGGTGCCCCAGTTTTGCCAGTTAAAGTTCTCATGGAAGGGATTCAGTAAAACGTGATATTTATTATCACCTGCCAGGTTACCACTGAATATAGCAATCCTCAAATGATATTTTTTGACTATTACTAACATGGTTCAGACTCTCAAGCAAGAGTAAAAGATAATTATTTTATGATAACTAAGAACGCAGGAGACTTAAACCACTTAATTTCTGTATCCTGAATTTCTACTTTTTTCCAAATAACAGATATTTAAAAACAAGCTCGAATAATCTTGTTTCTTACTGGTACCTACACAGACAGTTCTCCAGAGAAGTGTGCAATAGGAAATTTTAAGGAAAGAATTGAGAACTTCTACTGAATTAAATGTATATTTATTTCTCCAACTGCTACTTCTAACTTAAATAGATGTATAGCACCTCCTGCATAGCAGGATATGATATTTATGGTAGCTACCTGGGAAATATCGCTATGGTTTTTCAGAATGGATCATGGTGGCCATCCCTGGAGCAGGCTGCCCAGGGACTTAGTGGAATTTCCGTCCTCCGAGATTTAAAAAAACCAAACCAAACCAAAACAAAAACCACAAACAAACTTGACTGGACAAGCTCCTAAGGAGCCTCACCTGACTTTGAAGTTGGCTTTGCTTAGGGGTATTGGAAGAGCTGGACCAGATAATCTCCAGAGGTCCCTTCCAACCTTGAGTATTCTGTGGGAGAACCTTATAAATCTCTCTGGCAAGCTTCTTTTCTGCAGTAATTTAAAATAAAATCTGCTGGGATATTTCCAGCAAAATAAACAAAACGTCATACTCTTTTTGTGATTGCAGACAAGTACATGGAAGGCTGAGGAAAGCTTCCTTTGAAAGTGTTTTCGTGAGTGTTTCACATACTCCCTTAGGGCCATACCTTTTAGTGGCGGTGCCTTCTTCATCAACACCTTGATGCTCTGCCAGTTTTACCTGTGCCGTGTGCTCTCTGCTCCCTTGGCATTTTTATCTTGCTCTGTTGTGCCTGAGGAGTTTCCTGCTCCATTTACTGATGATTACATGGTAGAAAAGTATCCACCCTTTACAATCTTTCTTATAAAACAGAGGAATGAGCCTACAGTTCCCCCAGAGTATGGAATGTGCAGGTTACGGGCAGCACGGCGTGCCCCAAAGCCTCCTGCAAGAGAAGGGGAAACCCAGTGTCTGCTTTCTCAGTTGTAAAGGTTTCAATGTTTAGTGATGTTTAGAAGCTGATGGTGCCCAAGAGGTATGTCACCGTTCCTGCTAAAAGCTATCAAAAAGTTTGGTATCGTTTCCAGAATGGCTTGGCAGAGAAATCCTGACTTTTCATTTCAGCGCCCTGGCTCATCAGAAGTGTGCCTGAGTGCCCGTTTGCTTCTGCGAGGGATGGGCGCAGAGTGGATTTCTAACACCACCACATGAAGTGTGTTTTTAGGAATGACCAAGGTTGGGATGTGTAATTGACGTTCTGACCTGACTTCCACGGTTGCATGACGTGTGGGTTAAGTAGAGGGAATAAAGTCTGAGGAGACCATAAAGGGGGGCAGAAAACGCGGCAAGGTATAGAGTCCATGAATAGCCTGCAAAATTTCTTGAGGAAGACACTGGTGACACAGGAGAGAAGGTATTTGGGTGTTGGGGAAGGCAGAAGGTCCAATAGAGATAAAATGTTGAGGGAACTGAGAAAGAACTGAACAAAGTCTTTGGGAGTGTAGAGATTGTTTAAGTAAATGATGTTTTTATAGGAATATTTGAAGACAGTGAAACATTGGCATTGTGATTGTTTGGAAATTATATGGGCTTTAGTGTATTATATTTAACTAAATTCACTAAATAGCTATGTCCTTTTATTAAGAAAGCTGTAATAATGAAAATTCAGAATAATAGTTATGCTGGAGTTTCAGTTCCACCTAAAAGGACTGCTTATGTTTCATGTCTGGTACAGTAGGTACTCTGCTGGATTTGGGCTGGAGTATAGAGGATATAGACCTTTTCCTATGGAATTTGAGCTTTGTGTATCTGCGTAGCATGTTACTAAGATGATCAGTTAGAGGGCACGCTGTGCACTACCCCAACCCGCATCTCCTTACAGGTGAAGAAAAAATTAAATGGCTACATCATTTTCATATTAATTTCCAGTCTTGGAACAATTTGTCTTTGTATCATACAACCTTTTTCCTTAGTGTAAAGTGCAAAGCTTAATAGATGTAATTAAATAGGCAGGTATTGTTACTTGAATGGTTTATTCCTATGACGTTTTCACTTTAGACTTTAAAGTTGCCAATATGCAGAGGGAACATTTTCTGTTCTAATTTTGCATGTTACTTTATAGATAATCTGGGAACCACTGAATTTTATTTCAAGGCTTTGGGGTTCTTTTCCAGGTGAGGTGGGTAACTGTGAAACAGAGGAAGTATCCGAGCTGCCTCTTTGAAATTTTTAAGAATTGTGGTGTTTCAGAACTAACAAATAATTCTGAAATGCTTCATTACGGTGTCATGCAATGCACCGCGTACTGTTGTGAGAATATCTTGGACACGGCACTTGCAGCTGTAATAATCATGCTGTATTTTGTCTAAAATAGTTCTATGCTCTGATCACTGTTGACTTGAGAAAGAGCATTGTTCAACTGTAGCATTTAGTGAGATTTTAAGGTTTGTATTTGGATCCTAAATAAGAAAATGCAGCCAAAGACTGTTTCCAAAACCCTTATTGTTCTGGCTCACTGGAGAGGTATACTGAAATACTAAATGCTGTCTTCCTCATCTTTCCTATGTATGTGAATCAGCCAAGGCTCGCCCTTTCTCTCGGAAGAAGGGCAGGAATACCTGCTATTAGAAGATTTTGAAAGTAAAAAGATTCTACTGCAGTGAGTGAACAAGTAGCCATTCTTGGAACGTGTGAGAAATTAATCACAGAGCCATTAACTTGCCTGAAAATATTGTTTGTTTGAGATGCATCTTGCATGGTGTTCTGTGAGTTTTAACAGAAAAACTATGTAACTTTGGCTTCCATTTTCTGGAAGTAGAGCTGGTTTATTATTTATTTATTTATCTATCCACATTTTTACTATGCTTGCTGTTTCTATCCCAGATTGCTGGCACACAAGAGCAGTTTTGCTGCCACTTTGTTCATAGTATTCTGTTTAATCAGTCATATAGATTCCTGCAGATGGAAAAGAATCAGCTCTAAAGGATGGGTGGTCAAGCCAGACCGAATACAGCATATTCAAAAATGGGGTGATCACCCCTCAGACTAAAACACTTTTAAAACTTTTTTCCTGGGTCTCTGTCAGCAAGTAGTTTTTAGTACATGGAGGCAGGCTTTTCATTGGGCTCCCCCTGCCTCAATGCCCCACCTCTTCTCTGTGCATCTTAATGTCTGGTCCTTGTAGATCAGCAGGCTGTATAGTTATCTCTTCTGATATGTGGAAAGAGGTGTCCAGTCCTAGCACTGAGTAAGGAATAGCATTGCCACTTAGCATAATTTGCAGATATGTGATGCCCACATGTGATAACACTGAATTCATGTCACAGTCATCCTCTGCTTGTAGAGTGAGGAGTTTTCATTGTGTTATATCCAACTTTGCCATTATTTTAAACTGAGGTGTAAAAAACCAGTAATACTTATCTTAATAACCAATTGTTAATGGAATATTTAAGCCAATTGATTTTTTTGTTGAGCTGTTCTGAAGTGCGCGGGAAAAATTTAAAATTTTCAGGTAACTTTCTTAAGCGCAGAAGTCATCAAGCATCCTGCATCTGAAATCCTTTTTAAAAAAAAAAAAAAAGCAGGAATCCCTGAACTCTAGTCCTAACCTAAATTTTCTTTAAGTAACATGAATCAACTGTGCATTGTAGGTTTTCAAAATTGTACGGTGTGTTCTTATTATAATCAGTGGTTAATACTGACTCTTGAAAACTAGTTAAACTTCGAAGGCCGAATTCCCTGTCTTCATTTTGGCATACACTGCTTTCTTGGCCTGTGTTTCAGAGTGTCTTCAAACTTGGTCTTGCGAAATCAGATTGGTTACAACCAATTGATACTCTGAAAACTATTTCAATAGACTAAGAAGTTGATTCCAAAAGATTACTTTTAAAAACGTGAAGTAAATCAGAAATGCCCTCTTATAATAAGAAATGTCAGTTGTTGCCATCAGCGAAGCAAATGACAGGCCTGGCTGCCTCATGTGTCATGGTTTTTGAAAGTCTTCTGTTTTCACAAGTGCTTGTGGTCAAGAAAGAAGCAGCAGCATTCACTTAGACCCAGAAAAAATGCCCAAATTTAAAATGATAGCATTTGTTGCTTACACGTGATGGGTAATCCTTAAGCGCTGGCATCATATATGTGCTGTTGTTGCATTTTGAGCTTTGGTTATATACTCCTGCATGTTTGTAAGATAAATGTAGTGTTTATATTTTATTTCTGTAGTTTTGGAAGTGTTTTCATTTTAAAATATATCCTAGTGAACTGGAACTAATAATTTTGGTTCTACAATTGATTGTCAGTGTCCAGCTTCTCCAGACTGCCCACTTTATTTTTATAGCATATAAAATACAGCTCACAATCCTTCCCATACTTGCTCATGTAAAACACATGTGCCTTTTGCTGGGACTTTGGTCTGAATGAATACCACAGAACTAGAAGAGTACGTCTAGAAAGTGAGGAACTCCTGAATGAATCCTTCGAGTAAAGAGCAAGGGCTGCAGCAGGGGCTAAGCTCAGAGTGTTACTAGTCACACAGTATGTTCACAATTTATTATGTACTCTGTAACCTCATGTAGTTCCTTCAGTCCTGTGTGCTCTATTTTTTGCAAGTGTGTTAAACTTTCAGTGGTTCATTAGTGAATTTTTGAAGCTCTGAGGCAAACGAAGTAAACTGTTACCAAACGAGAGATGCTTTTGATGGTCAGCATTGTAAGGAACATAGGAAGTTTCACTTCCTTGGTTGTGCCAAGGATAAATACTTGATGAGAACATTCCCTTCTTTTTGGGGGGTCTATTAAACTAAATGCAGATTAATGTTCAGAGTCACCCAGAAACCAATTCCGACCAGTGAGACAGAATTTAAATCTATGTTTAAAATAGTAACCAGAGCAAAATTAGTGTACTTTTTCTAATGAAAATAAAACCACACCAAAAATAACTAAGAACAAGCTAATAGAAAAAGGTGATATAATTAAAGCCAGAGAAGAACTCTCGTAAGCCACTCGGACTGATGGAAGATGTATCTCTGCCGTTAAACATTACAAAAACCAGTTGGTTAGGTGAATGACATTTTTCTTGACTGCAGATGTCCAGTCTAAGCTAATCACATTGGTTCCCTTGATAGCTGGCAGAGAGGCACTTTGGGAGTGATTCATAGGGTTTAGATGGATATCTAAGAAGAACGGATTGTGTTTCACACAGTCTCCATTTCTCCAATGACTGCAGAGGAAACCTAAATGAATAGCTAAACTGGATTCCTTTCTCCTCAGGTTACCAGAACCCCGGGAGATAAATCCAGCTGTCCTCTAAGAAAGAAAGTTTTGTGCGATCTTATCGACAAATTGAAATTTGAATAATAAATTCTGGTTGTGATCACTTTGAGGTAGAGCGCCTCTTAAAATAAGGGGAAAAAAATGCTTCTTGTGGTAGTCATGCTGTTGATTTTTATGCATTTTATTCCTCGGAAGTTTTGTAAACTGCATGGTCCAGTTGCTTAATAGAGCTTAGCAAGAGTAGTATAGCAGCTATTTGTTGATATACACGCATGCTGAAATATTTACATATGTATGTATAAATTAACACAATGGTATGGCACTGTGGTAATGAAAATAGGAAATACCATCGTATGATTGATCAAAAAGTGTATGGACTGCATTAACTCCGCCTGTGTTAGTATTTTGCCACTGTCTTGACTTCCATTTAAGCAAGGACTCAGACTGATAACAGATTTTCTCTGCCTGGAGCAGGTAACTGAGGAGGTTTAAAAAAAAAAAATGCTGTGTTTATTTTCTATGTAAGTTTACTGGTACTGCTCAGTACCAGTATTAGAGTGCTATTCTCATAAAAGATGGAATGTCCAAAGAAATCAAAGGTAAACTACTGTGCAGTTTTATCTAACAACACTGCCTTAATTAGCATTCAAGACAAAAGCACTCTGTTGCATGTACATACTATGGATCCCCCCCTATTTCCCCCCGTTTCCTCCTATTTCTGTTCTTATCTGTTATTTCTCTCTCCTTTATGTATTTCAAACCAGTTTTACTATGGTCAGTAGATAACTTTAGGCATGCACTTAAGGGTGTTACAAGCAGTCGTATTTTTTCCTCTAACTTTTTTTCATACTGATTAGAACTAGCAAGTACTGTAAACCCAAGGATTGAGCGTATTATTTTTACCTTTAACAGTGCCATTAAAGTGCTGCTAGTTTGCAGTATGGGTTAAAAAGAAAATAATAAAAAAATCCCCCAGCCCCCAAACAAACACTGCTCTAAATTGACATCACGGAAATCACTTGCTTTATGAAACGTCAACTTGTTGTTTAGCTGCTGCTAAAGCTTCACACTTGTGTTGTCTGTTTCACATGCATGGATTTGTATCTATGTAGTTACTTAGGATCCTTCTTAAGTACTACTGTTTGATTAATAGAGTTCCTGTATTTCATTTAAAAAAAAAAAAAAAATTGGAAGACACTGATAGACTTTTTAGTTGTTTACATTTTAAATGTTGTGTTTATTATTTGTAATGTTTGGTTTTCTTTAAATGTTCATCAACATTTTAATCTTACAATCTTATGTGTAGATCTCATGCTGACTCGGCAAAATCCAGCTCTTCTGAAACAGACTGCAATGATAACGTGCCCTCCCACAAAAATCCTGCTCCATCAGCGAGCAAGCATGCTGTGAATGGCTTTTTTCAGCAGCAAGGTGTCTATGACTCTCCGCCTTCTCGTACTGGACTGACACTGGCAGACTGCAGCCTTTATAACCTGCCTAGGAGTTACTCACAGGATGTTTTACCGAAGGCAGCGTCTCCGTCTGGGACTGATGCAGAAGGAGAGCAACATGTTTTCAATACACCGTCAGCAACATCTTCATTAGACGCACAGATGAGGCACATCTCCATTAGCTATGACATTCCCCCCACACCTGGAGGTACTTACCAGATTCCACGAACTTTTCCAGAGGGAACGTTGTCTCAGACTTCAAAACTGGAGACTATTCCAGATATTCCTCCACCTCGGCCACCAAAACCTCACCATGCTGCAGATCGATCTCCTGTGGAAACATGTAGCATTAGTCGCACTGCTTCAGACACTGATAGTAGTTATTGCATCCCTACAGCAGGCATGCCACCCTCGCGCAGTAATACCATTTCAACTGTAGATTTGAATATCTTTCGTAAAGGTCAGTATTCCATATTTTATCCTGCTCTTCCAGAATTTTTGTGTTAAATGATGTAATCTTGTGATGAATGATGTGATATGAATGATACGAATGGGCTGAATGATATGAGGGGCACATCTAGCCTTTAAAAACAAGCGTGTTGCCCTTCACAAGGTGGTCTGCGGTCGTAATGCTTAAAATATGTAAGAAAGAGGAAAAAGAGAAGATTATTAAAGGAAACCATCAAAACAGCAAAGCACAGAACATCGATAAGGGATGTATATTGCACTGTGGCATTCACTCTTAGCTAAAAATATTTGAAGACCTAGATATGTTTAAGGTGTTACTTGTCTTTAGAAAACAGCAGTGAAGAACTAATCATCTTTTTTTTGCTAATAAGCTCATATAGCTGAGTTCAATACTGCCATTATCAGTCTTTCAGAACAACCAAAGTAAGGTTAGCTTATAGTGGTCCAAATCTGCAGAAGCTGAAAGTGTTTCATGAAGGTCAGTGGGACTTGGTGTATACCCAGAGCTTTGAGATCAACCCTGATCTGGTGATTGTTGCCACCGACCTTTGTTTCTCTCCTGGTGGTAGATATGCATACTGCAGTTTTTAAGTAAAATTAAAGTTATTCCTTATAGTTGCCTAAATGTTGGTATTCCAGATGTGCATTTTTTTACTGTTTTTCCTTTAGCAGCTGGGTGTATTTTGGGTCCTAGCAAATCTGGTAGAGCTACTTTTACTTAAAGAATTTGGTGTTTCTTGGAGTGTTTTTTCTGCCTGTTTTTTGTTCCTGTTCTTATTCTCTCAGATTGAAACTCAAGAAATGGAGCAAGAGGTAGAGATTGGGAAGCTGGTATTTGGTTACAGAGAGCAGTTGTTCTAGTCTTGTTAACCACTCTTGGGCTAAGAGTTTCATTTTTTTCAGGTTCCAGGTTCCTGAGGCAGGTGGGCATTACAGTATTATTTTTAAAGTGAAATTTTAAGCTGGTTAGAGTCGATGCTAATGTTAGAGGGGATTTTAAAGGAGCATTGTTTGAGTTGTGTTAGGTACAGGATGGGAGGCTGAAATGAGGAAGGGGACGGGGACAGGGCTTTTAGAGGCAATATACAGAATAGATGTGATCATACAGGCACTCAGATACTATTATCTTGTTTGCCATTCATTTTGTAGGCTGAGTGTAACAATATTGGTGGTTGTTAGTGTTTTAAAATTATGAAGTAATACCCTGAAAGACCCTTGTTTGCTTTGCTTATCTTTTCTCATTTTGCAAAGTTTGTAAGTGAGTACTCCTACACTAAAGCTGAGATTGTCAGCCTCAGGAAAAGTAGTCTTTCTGAAAATACTGTTTTAATTTGGCACTTGATAGCAGAAGTGTTTATTTTTCCTCTGAGGTGAAAATCTCCAAAAAACTTCAGAGCTTTTTTTCAGGGCAAGGCGGGGATAAAACCCAGAGTTTGACCACAGTTTCTGTCTTGGCATCATCAGGGCATGCCTGTTGCAGGGTAAGGCAGCCTGTTGCCTGCATGGGTGAGCAGGACCTGGGACCTGGGAGCCAGATGTCTCTCAAACTTCCCTGTCCACCAAAGAAGCAGTCACAAAGCTGAGGACCTTCTTAATGCGGACTGCCAAGAGCCAGGACCCTGAAAATGGAGAGATCTTCGGTTCCGTAGCAGTTTGTTCAAACTGAAAGCCCCTGGAGACCACACTGGGGAGCTGAGAGCAGGGATTTACTGTTCGTGCAACAGGTTGAATCCCATTGAATCGGCATTTTCCAAGGGAAGGGCGTTCAGTCAGAAAACCTTTCTCTAGACCCCAAATCACATCTGCTGTTTGTTTATTTTAGAATAGTTTTTTCATGAGGGCCCAGTATCTTAAAACCCACTCTTACACTAAATTCTTACAACTGCCTATTTGAAAGGAAGACTTTGCTGCTTCTTTAAAAGGAAAAAATTACTTTTTCTTTTCTTGTCATGGAAAAAAGCCACTATAAGAGCTTCAAGTTGTGACTGATGAGTGCTAAGTTTGTTTGTGAACACGGTCCTCTCAAGTATATAGATAAAATCTATGAGCCACAGCCTCAGGAGGTGTGTTTGTATGCTCTCAGAAGCAGACAGTAAATAACAACAGACTGTGGATGCCTGGTGCCAAGTGACAGGAACAGGGATGATAAATAGCCACTTTCTCTTCTTGTTTCTTTAGAAATTAGTTCTCAAGACTGTTATGATATTCCACGAACGTTTCCGAATGACAGATCTAATTCATTGGAGGGCTTCCATAACCACTTTGTAAGTATGACTTAATCTGATGAGAGGCGACAGTGACAGTGCTTGAATGCTCTTTGTTCCCATGTAAAAAAAGCAAGCTGAACAGTGTTTGTGATTTTTCAGTTTCAGCAGAATATATTAATCTGAGTAGATTAGGTTAAAAAACTCATATGATTCACAGCTGATTGCATAACTTATTTTGTTAAAGGAAATATATGTTAATTCTAGAAAAACAGAAGCATGTTGACAGTGGGAAGTGTTTCAAGTGAAGAACTAGATGAAAATTATGTCCCAATGAATCCCAACTCTCCTCCACGACAGCATTCCAGCAGCTTCACTGAACCCATCCAGGAAACAAACTATGTACCAATGACACCAGGCACGTTTGATTTTCCGTTATTTGGAAAGCAAGTCCCTCCTCCTGCTCACATGGGTTTCAGGTCCAGTCCAAAGACCCCTCCCAGACGGTCAGTACCTGTTGCAGAATGTGAACCACCGCCAGTGGATCGGAACCTCAAACCAGACAGAAAAGGTGAGGAGAATGTCCAATAGAAGTTGATTTTTATCATCTAAGGAAATAATATATCTCTTCCAACTTCTGCTTGGTGGAAAATTATCATATTTTCAGAAATTCTAACAAAATAATTTTTATTCTGTGAGATAGCCATAACATAAAGGAATCCTAGGATTCTTTTTAACCGTATTAAAACATCACAGTAACAATGCCAAATACAAGCATAGGTTTAAATTTTATTGCTGTAGTTACTAATGAAAAAATGATACAGAATTGCTAACACTCAGAAGTGTCAGTTTTAGTCCTTATACATAGAAGACAGCCAGCCGACTTGTGATGGAGAGAGAGCACACAAGGCATTGGATAGAATACAAATTTATAGCCATAACAAGACTTGGTACAGGATCAGTATACATTTTCATTGTATGAAGTAAAAGTTAAAAATACCTAAAATAGTTAACTAAGTTACTTGCTTTTGATGTAAACAGTGTTAGAAGAAATTAATTGTTACAACAAGAATGAGTTGTATATTGTGCTGCTTTTTAGTCCTACTCAAAGTATGTGATGATCTCACAAATTTTTACATAGAGTAATTCTTACAAATGTGTTCAAATGAAGGAAGAATTAGATTGAAGAAATAGTGTTTACTACTAAGTAGGTAATGTTAAGACCTCCTTTCAGCCTGTAAAAGCAAGGAAAATCACTTGATGGTGGAGCTGCTTAATGCTTAAATGTTAGTGGCCACATGGGGCAGTCACGGGAAGATGTTTAACATGTGGGCTGTGAGATTACCATATATATTTTCCTTGGGATCCAAATGGGAGGAGAGAACTGCTAATTCAAGCCAGCTCTTAAGATAGGTTTGCTTTATCACAGGAGCTGGGTGCCATGCTTAAATTGAAATTTGTATAAACTGTAGTAGGTGAAAATTTCCTTGCCTCTATAGAGTGTGGTAGATTAAACAAAGTCATAAAGCAAAAGGAAAACTAGCTTTATGTGGAAATATTTTAAACTGCTGAATGTGTGGAAGATGACTGTTATGAGTCTGAGGAAGCTGCAACAACTTCAATGACACAATTGGAAAAAAAACCCAAATTTTAGAGGCCCCCTTCAAAGCTGTCCTAAAAAATTAATCTCTTGAATCTGGTGCGTACTGGGTTTACTTTTCCTTAAAATAAGGATTATTTGGGTGACTGATGTTCTTAAGAAACAACTGTGTCTATAAGAGATACTTGTATAGAGAATCACTATTAAATAGCTTAGACTTTCCAGTCAATCTAAAATGTTTTATCAGCCAGCCTATCAGAAATGCAGGTAAATGCTTAAGGAACTTACTTCCCTACTACGCAGTTTTTCAGAAAAGATAACTAACTTGTAGAAGTGGGAACTAAAGAACATTAAATCAAATGTCTGCACTATTTTATATTCGAGTAAGTCCTATTTTTAAAATTATGTGCTTGAAAAATTAGTATTTACACTGAGAATGGCTGACTTCATTTTCGGGAAAACTCCATGGCAAATATTCAGATGATCCAAAATATTCACTAACTAAACCTTTAAATTAGTATTTTTACCACTAAGTGAAAACAGCCTGTAATTAAGTGAAGCAGATAATATCGTTATGATATAGATGATCTTGGTGTGAAATGGGAAGTACCACATCTCATTCTGGCTGTCCATCTTCAGAAAACGAGGCATGGCCTTTTTCAAGACTGTGGCTCTCTGCTTGTGTCTAATTGTTTCTGTGTTACCAGACAGTAGTTTTGTTTAGTTCTTAAGAAATACTGGACAGTAACAGATTGGTGAAAGCTGATACTGGAAAATATTCTCAAGATAAACACTGAACTGCTTTAAAATATTTTCCTTGACTGGCCAGTTTGTGTATTTTACTGATAAAATGTTTGACCTTCAAAAGTAGTAAATTTCTATGTTGAAAAGCTTCTCACTTTTGCTGTTGGCAGCGCAAAGCAGTCGCACAGATGTCTGTTGGGGCAGCATCGTTGCTTTTGCATCTCTCTTCTTGAAACTGAATTAGTGTTTTGCATTCTAAAAGTGGCGTGTAAGGCTCCTGCTTTGCTCCTCTCCTCAAATGCTGTACAGCTAGAAAGACCTAGCTAACATCAGGGAAAAGATTTTCAGATATACTAACATACCTCTTAATGAGCGTAGCGTGACTGGCTGTATTTTTTGCCTGTAGACTTTTAGAAGCTGTTACCATTGTAAAATAATATGATTATTTAATATAATGTAGAAGGTAAAGTAATTTTAAAGTAAAACTGTCCCCAAAAGTAAATATTATATAGTAAAGGCTTAGGAGCTGAAAAAAACTTTGTGAAGAACTTGAGCTACCAAGAATGGTAATGATTCTGATTTGTCACTGAGGTTTTTATCTTAGTAACACACACACACTGGCTCACTCAAATTTTATCAAGTGTACTACTGCGAGTCTTCCATTGTTGTGAAGCGCAGATACGATGACACACATCAGGATGCTAATATATTCCCATTTCAGTAGCTGAGTTCTCCATGCAAATAACTCCTTCCAGAAGTACCTTTGGGAAAATAAAACTGCAGTTCCTTTTGAATTAAAATAGGATAAAACTCTTGTTTTAGTGGACCCTTACCTAACTAAAACAAGTGTGTGCTTTATATTCTACTGTGTTGCTTTTCCAGCTTTCAAGTTCTCGTAGCAACTTCTATTATCAGGTTGTTTCTGCTTATATAAATGTACTACAATGGTATTCTGCTACAAATTAGTGCATAGAAAGTATCAAGTTGGCCAGTACGTTGAATAAAACTTAGGCAGACATAGAAAGGGAGGAAATGGTACCTAAAATAGTTACCTTCTGGGTATTGCTCCTTTAAATGTTTTGGTTTTTTTAAATATGCCATTGGTTCAAGAATTACTGTTGAAGACCACTGCTGCTTCTCTAAAAGATGGTATTACTGCAGAGATCAGGTGTGTAGGTGATAAGGCCTCCAGGTATATGAGGGCCCATCTCATGTTCTGTCTGAAGAAGCTGCTGTATCTTTTTTTTTTTTATTGGTTACAGATCGCTGCAAAATGTATATCCTTAGCATCTCCTCTCTTTTTCTTTGCTTTAAGGGCTTACTGCTTACAGGCAGTATAGTTTCACAAGGGTAGAAAATGGAGGGCTCGGTGATGGCAGTGGCCATTCTGTTGCATATAGCCTACTCCCCCCTCTGCTGTTTCTGTTTCGTAAACCTGAGATGAAACACATACTCAGTTACTTCTGGTTCTGCTGTCTTTGAAGAATAATGTGTCGGGCAGCAAGGATCTGGCAATCTATCAGCAGCAGTGACTAATGTGTATGTCTTCACAGCTCTGATATAAGCACCTGGCATTCTGGATAATTTATTAAATTGTTAAAATTCTCTAAATTTTTAAGAATAGGTACAGTTATATAGAAGTAGCGACTGTGACAGAGGACTGAGTTATGGAAAAAATCAATAATGTGGGTAAACTAAACCTAAGTAATAAATAGGTCTCAAATTCACTAAAGTACGCGCGCATTCTTCTGAGGAGGGTACTTGCGCACCCCTGCTGTGAGAGCCTGAGGCTCTTTAGTCTTCCCTTCAATAGGAGTCGCCTGGGCCGGGAGCCATGGTGAGCTATGAGATACCCTGTGTCTTTTTCCACCGGTTTCTAGAAGAGCTTTGTTTTAGAAAATGGGTTAAAAAATAATAACAGATTTTAAAAAAATAAATGCATAGCCTTGAGATCATGCTACATTTTCATGTAGTTTCATTTTTCTAGCTCACAGCTGCTTCTGTAAATGCAGGGAGCTTCCAGTATTTTCTGGAAGTCTTGAAAGTAGTTTCAAAACATGGTGTTGGCTTCCTGCCCCAATAACTTGAATCAAAGCTTTACTATTTCTTTAGAGAAGCATACCAAAAGGTAAGTGATATATTGCTTGGGACAAAATGGAGAGTGTTTGGCCAGGTGCTTTTCTGCATTCACCTGTAATTGGATGACAAAAATAATCTCTTTTTTTAAATTTGTTTTTTCAGGGTGCTGTTTCTTTTATTATAAAGAGCCATTGTCTATATTGATTGTGTATTTCTGCTTTTTGGCTGCTGTAGCTTCCCACGGTTGCATGTAGTTGTGATGCTAAATTGGAAGCATTGTTGCTGGCAAAAGGCTTCAAGCGGAAGAAATATTGCATCCATCCATGCACTTGGGCCTTATTCTCTGAATTGTTCAAAGGCTGTGTCTGGTTCTGCCACAGAGTGATTATGTGACATTTGTTTTGACAGTCACATGTTCCTTCCGCAAAATACCATTTATCCAAGAAGGAGCAGTAGAATTAAAGGTGCCCAAATGCAGCGAGGTGAAGGTTCCCTAGACAGCTAAAGCAGCAAAGAACAGCCAGGTTCTTCTCCACTCCGCCTCCTATTTTCCCTGGGGCTCTTCAAAATATCTGAAAAGGGTTGTGATACGAGGCAGTGGATCCTGTGATCTCCATCCTGCTGACAGCTTGCAGGACTGTAGTGAACGTTTCGCCGCTCCACAGGGAACTGCTCTGTGTAGCGAGGCAGGTCCCGGGTGGCTGTGCTGGCAGTCCACAAGAAGGTTTTAAGGCCTGACAGAGGTCTGTGAGTCTAGACGATCTCAATCTTCAGTACAAACGTGATGTAAGGCAGAGATCAAGGAAAGTGCATGGTCAAAAATAAAAGGGGTAGGGTGTGAATTGGTTTTTATAGGTCAGGAGGCAGCATTTGAATGATGCAGCATTTGAGAGATGGGGGGTGTCTGTGAGCCTCTGGGTGTGATAATGACCCCCTCCTGCCCCATGATTTATTTCCAGGGGTAGGGGGGTGGGGTTTGTCATCTTAAAGACTTTAAGACCAAACAACTACAAAATAAGATTTATTTTTTTAAATACTTGTTTAGGAGCTGTCCAGAAGGACTCCTTATAGCTATGTAACACTTACTCTGCGTGCGTGTGTGTGTGTGTACATCTCACCCGTGAAGTTCAAAGCTTTTAAGAAATACGTGCTTGCCATTTCGACTGACAAAACATAGTTTTTCAGTATCTGAATCAAACAGTTGAGTCAATGATGGAATTGGTGATGGCAGAATTTAGTTCTTCAAAGTCTGTTTGATGCCCTGCTTACTGTAGGTAACTTGGTAACTTCTCTTTTCTGAGGGGCAGCATGTCTCTGTACCAAAATGGTTTTTTCAAGGTTCTAAAAAGAAATATATGAACCATGGGCATATGGCTGAATTAACAATTCATGACCATGATGGAATGAAAATAAAAAGTTAAATCTCATTCATTTGAATATTGTGTAACACTGTCATTTTTGTAATGTTTTTGATCCATAGTACTTAAAAACACTTTACAAGAGAGATCAGTTTAGCACAGATCCTAGTTCAGGGTCATGAGGAGCTGTGATAGAACGATGCACTCGGGATCACAGAGCGGATTGCTGACAGAGGCAGTAAAGAACTTGGGATTCCCAGCCTACGTGGTACTTGACTTCGCTCCATTTGTCTTGAATAGCAATTCTATTTGCCCAAATATTGTTAGAGTTTAATTGCATTCAAGATTATTTTAAACAAGATTTTCAGTCCTAGTTTTGGGTTGGATTGCACAGGTTATTTTGCTGTTGGCAAAAATAACGAATAGCTGGTGTAGTGCATTTTCACCTTTTTTTTTTTTTACAGAAGGCTTATCTTTCAACAAAAATATATCAGCATTTAGTCTGAGATGCTTCCTGCAACTTGAGTCCATACGATTGCCTTTAAAAGAGACTGCTGCTTGGCCCTGGTAATTTTCAGCCCAGCAAGTGATAAGCTAGGATTTAGAGACAGTGAGTGATGCACACATTTCTTTTCAAGCCAACAAAATACCCAGTTGCACCTTGAAAACAAATAAACAAAAGAAACCAAGGGAGAGGAAAAAAATTCGCATGGAGTTGGGACTTGTGATTGTTTTAAAAATGTTAAAAATTTTATCTGGTTGTTTTTCTTACAGATTTTTCTCATTTAGGATGTTACAAGACATCATTTATGTGGTTAAACCACAAATATGTGGATGGCTTATAAAAATGTGGCTGTTATCTTTGCCATGACTACTCATGAGCATCTCCCAAGCAGATTAACTTCATAGAAAATTCCAATTTTCTTTATGTAAGAGCACAGGCCCACTTTGAAGAGGTAATTGTCTACAGAGCTTTCATGTGGCAGGAAGCATCTGCCACATTCTGGCCCCTATAGGACCCACTGCGATGCTTCTGGATGACCGGCATAATCGCTGTTGTTGTTGTAGTGTAGTATGACGCTGTAAAAATCCCAAGCAAAGTAGGTAGTTGTTAAGGAAATTAAGAGCTCTCATTAATCATGAAGTTAGTTATAAATAGCGTAGTGAACAGTTTCCTTGTTAAATATTTACGTGTTTGAGAGTCTGAGTTGGACAATGTGAACATATTGCACGTCCTGATATAGCAGGAGCACCACAACATCCTGAAATAAAACTTGAGAAACAGTTAAGGCATTTGTGACCACAGGAGCTGACATTTCTTTAAAAATAATAATAATTAGAAGTTGGTAACACTGCAGTGTTCTACGCTATCATGATTGTCTTGCATATTCTTAAATAAAGGATCACTCTTTCTCAGGCTTTAGGACAAGTAGGCATTGAAAAATTGTGAAAGGTGATTTTAATCAGCAGCAAGAACTGAACTGAAGATCTGTTGAAAAAGAAATGGTAATTTTCACGATGACTTTTCTGAACAGAAGTACTGTTAATTTTGCTTTTAAGAAATCCATGCGTTTAATCCTTCCTCTTGGAAGCTATACCTCCTGTTCATTTCATTTAGGAATTTTAAAAAAATAAGATTTTGGGGGATGTTTTGGTGCTTCTTCAGAGTTCCTAAAGCAGGTTGAATACAAATTTATTGATTTTTTTTTTCCTTCTTTTTTTTTTCCCCACAAGCTCCAAAGACTTCCATTTAGCTGAAAACTACGCTTCCTCCACGGCTGTACTAAATTACTTCTACAAGGCTAGTTTTTACTTAATAGCTTTAAATGAAATTTATAAAGCTCCTTGCTACTATACACCAGTCCTTAACTTGCAGCTGTGATTTGTCTTAGAAAACTTTGAAACAACAAATAAATTCAAGTAAAGATTTTGTTTGGCTGGCTGCATCACAGCTGCAAAGGAAGCTATGGTTTACTGGACATAATGGTTTTAAACAAATGAAACAGATGAGTTTTCTGAAGACAAACTGCAAGACTTGCTCTGATACTAGCGGTAGAGATGGTAGCGTTGAACTCCAAAGATGCTAGGGAGAGCAGGAACAAGAGAACATGGGTAATAATGCCCTATTTTTTCTTCCCTCCATACAATTTTTCTTTTCTTCCCTGTGCAGCTTTAACTACTAATCAACAAACACTCCAGAACACTGTACTTTGGTCTTAAAACACTGTCTTTGTTATTGAATGCTTTTAGTTCATCATGCTTTTGGGGCTTTTTAGTTACAGGCATGCAGAGTTACTTGCAAACTAGAGCAGTCAAATAATGTTTGGATGATTAATAGCTTTGGTATTCTCTGAGTAGTTTTTATGGCATTTGGCAAATATTTTATGAACACCAGTGAACCTTAGCTGTCATATGCAGTTGGACTTCTTTATAATCAGGTATTTTTTTCCAATTCATTCTTAATTTCTGGAGCATTCAAAGTACCTCAAACTTCTCTGAGAGAAGTTATTTTGAGATGATAAAGATGTCTTAAGAAAACTGGAGAGCCTGTCTTTAGATGACTGCTTTTTATATTTCATAATAGTGAAAGAATAAATTGATTTCAGTTTGTTTTTACTGTCCTGAAGAGACTGTAGTTACCACCATCCATGTGGTATCACTGACCAGAACTAAGCACATGATTGATACTCCTATTTGTTGCTGGATACTAGTATGGGAATGGATATGAATGGTGTATAACTAAATACATGTTTCTAATTAGAAGTACCTTGGCAGGAAATGGTCTTAATAAAAATAGAGATGAAAAAGCAAATTCAGGATATTTGTAGAGCTCTGTGCTGAAGACCATGTACTTGGGAATCGGAGTTCACTGGGGTGAGGAAGAGAAGAAAAGGGGGAGGTTATTCTGCAGAATTGAAAACCAAATAATAAACCCTGTGGGAGTAAGACCATGAGCTTCAGCCTTGTTTTTAAGGAAAAATCTACAGTGGTTCCGAGTACTGGAGTTCTTGGACCTCAGTGCAAATTTCAGTTTCCTCTAATTACAGAGAAAAGGGGGAAAAAAGCATATTTTTTAATGGAAATGGGAAACTGCTGTTAGTTATGTCTCTCTGAAGGTACTTTTGTGGATGCAAGGCACTTATGTGGCTGGTTTTGCCTCTTGCTCTCCCCCTCCTATTCCAAGTAAAGCACTGCTGTAGCATTCCTACGTCTGATCTCCTTGTCTCATGAGGATTAGTCCTGTTGGCCAGGAAACAGCATTACCAGATCACGCATTTCTTAAATTTTATGTCACGTTAGTAGATTTACTTTAAAATTTTAGGCCCTAAATAACTGGTATTTAAATAGAGCGTTGGCCTCTTTCGTGAGGATGTTTGCAATTTCCTGACGTAAAATCCCTTGCCAGCAAGCCATGGAGCAAGCAGGCAGTCAGAAAAGAAGCATTCTTAACAGAAATCTTGTTTAGTACTAGGGCTTCAAGGCAATAGCCTGAAAACAAATGAGGCTCTTCAGTGAGTGGCTTACGTCCTCAAAACCAAAAATGTTAGGACCCACCTACTCTGATGCAGGAATTTGCTGCAGTGGGACCCCTTTTTTTCCCCCCAACATTGCGTTCCAAGTGTTTTATGGAAAGCAAGAAGAGAGAATACATTAGCCAACAGAAAACCCAAAAGGTTTTTCAGTTTGAACCGTTATTTGAAACAAAACCAAACATGTGAAATGGACTCTTCTCCTGATGACTTCTCAGACAAAGGCAGCATTGACACACACCGAAATGCCAGGAGCAGAATTCATGCCGTCTGAGTGCACTCTAACGCTAGATCCATAATCGCTTGTTCTGCTTGGCAGTTTTTACAAGCAGCCATTTGTTAGAAAAATAGACTTCATTAGTGATTTTTCAGCTCAGAGTGCCCTTCCACAGTATTCGTCTGATAGAACGTGCAGAAGCTGAGCTTCTCTCTCCTCGCTGTAGCACTTTGCATTTCACAGGTGGTGACTTGACTGAACAATGAAAACATCTAATTTTCACTTCTTGTTTGGTTGGTTTCACTTGCCATAATTTATTTGGGTTTTTTCCCCTGTAGGTTTGCATCCAGTGGTGTTGCAACATAATTTATTTCCTTTTCAGTTTAAAAAAAAAAAAAATATATATATACACATATATATAAAAAAACTTATTTTTTTTACCCAGATTTATCTTTCCCAGAATAGGCGTGTGAGTTAAAAGCGCTGTCTTATGTGAGTGCCTAAACGTTAGATGAGGTAAATTTGGGCCTGTGGGCCTAAGCCATGGGAAAGGTGTTCCTCAGTATTGCTGGCGTTGGAATGCTGTATGGAGCCAGGCTCTCCATAGAGACCTAGTGTCCTTCCACCTTCACTAAGCTGATTTGAAGAACAGCACTATGACACTTATCTGTAGTGATTATTTCTGAATAGAGTAGATGTTGGAGACCAGTCCGTTGTACGGCTGTGAGGCACTTTCTCCTCCGTGTTATATTCAGCTAGGATGTGCTCTCAGAGAAAATTCGTGAGGTTACTTGGGAGCAGCACCAGGAATTTCAGTTGCAGTACTTAAGATATAAAGTTCTAAAAGATATGTATTTCTGTTCACGGATCTGGCTTAAGATAGTGACAGAACTGCCAAATTTTAGATACAGAATGGCACTTTTAAATTTTCTGATGGATTTATTAAAAATACGTCTTTTGAGGGAGTAAAGGATATTACTAAGGGCTTTCTGTGCCCTAGCTTGTGTTACTTTATCTTCTTAAATGGGCAAAAATGGGGTGGAGGAATTCTGTACTACGGACACAAGTAAGCAACCTCAGTTTTGTGATTGTGATCCCCCCCTCCCCTTTTTCTTTGCCTGGTGTCAGGTCTTTTCTGTTGCACAGTATAAGCTGCTCAACAGAGATTAGGCCTTTTGTTTTTTTGTTTTGTAGAGAGGGGAAAAAAAACCTGTACAAACATTTTAGTTTTCTGTGACACATTAAACTAGAGGAATTGCATTATCCTGGCTGGTTGGTAGCAGCAAGCTGTTTTGCCACCAAATTTTATTTAGGTTGAACAGTCTCAGCGGCAAGACATGAAAGCTCAGTGACTTTATTTTATGCTGGAACATTTTGTATGTTCTTGTCTGATGCAGAAGAGAAATATTATAGGGACCTGTACTTATATAGCTCTTCTGAAAGAATGGTTTGTAAGTGCTAAATTAAGTATGAGGCAGGCAATTACATAATATCCACATTTTACAAATGGGGATAATCATAGTTCAGGAAGGTTAGCTGCACAAGACCATGTTAGCATCATTAACAAAAGTAGAAATAATGAGTCATAGCCCTCAGTTCCTTGCACTTATCGTCTGTATTATGGGTTTCAGGCACTTCAGCCTATGTTTGACTATAAGAGCAGAGAGTTTATAAAGTACACACTGGTTAAATAATTTCATTAACCCTGTTACCTCTGCTAGATTTCTCACCCTATTTGCAATCTGTGCTCGTATGTCACTGCATTGATTGGCATTTTAAATTGAGTTGTATTGGGCCAAATTTCTTTTAAATCCGATTATAAAACTGTGGAACACAAAGTTAATATGATTAGGTAATGACATTCAGCATCAAATTGTTCTTAATAAAAGGTGTTTGAATTTGAACTTCTACATTCGTTCAACCAATTTTAAGATCTTGGTCTTTATATATAGGCAAGCTTTTATCATAGACTTGTAGGCAAGATACTTAAGAATATCGAATCGGCTCAGAATGAACTATGCCAACACGTTGGGTCATGCTTTTGACTTAGCTCCAGTCAACAGCATACTTTGCAGAATTGCTTTGTGTACTGCTTTACAGTCTGGGTCTTTGGTCAGCATTGCCCAACTGCTTGGTCTTTTCATTGGCACTTCGAGCTATTTAAGGGAGCATCTGATTTTGAAATTGGAAAAGAACTGTCTGTGTGAAAATCACTTCACGTCCTTTTCTTTTTAAGGAAGTTGCTATGCAGCACTACTAGTAAATAAATCAATTTTGTCTTACCTGCATGGTCTCTCAGAAGCGCTGTGTAGAAGTTAAGATACAGTACAAAACCTTTCTGTTTACCTTTTCTTGTTGTTACTTGATTATTCCCAATACTTCAGTGATAACAGTAATAGAGCACTTCATATGCAAAACCCTTGGGGTAGAGATTTGCAAACTTCTGGTGTTTGTTGCCAAGTTTATTTTTTACAAAGCATTCTCACTCATTGCTGGTAGTACCAGCCCACATCTGAGTCTGTGCCAGTCCTTTTCCATTCTGTGCTGTAGGGCAACTTTCTAACATAATCAGACTTAAACTTTTCATTTGGTTTATTGTAAAGATTTACCTTTCGTATGGCTTCTTGGTGTACCACTTGAAGGCACTTGCTTTTTCTAATATTAACGCTTTGTCAGATAGACTTTCATGAAAGGTTAGGGTTATTATGCATTATTGATCATATTTATTTAAAATAGACAATGTGACCTGCAACACTTGCAGAGTTTAGTCAAGTTGGCCAAGAACTTCCTTGTTGGGAGAGGGGTTATATTACTGCCTGTAGGGAGCTTATTGACTCTAACGTTTTCTTAGTTTGTACTCTTCACGTTGTTACCAGATTCATCTGAAGTGTTATGTAGTGTGATAGCAAAACATAGGGGAATGTTACGCTAATAACATGATAGCGTATGATAGCATTACATATTGGGAATGATTAGTGCACCTACTGCACTTGTATATAGGTATATACAATTAAAAAAAGGTTTAGAGAACGTAATTTTATGACAGGGTCATTTGTGGTGGAGGTTGGGTTGTGCCGTGGTGGGGGGACAGTATGCAGGCTGGGAGCTTGGAAAGAAAGTCCCCTGTGTCTGCAAGGTTGGAGAGGTGTTTTTGGCACAGACAGATACAGACCTCTGGGGAACAAGTTTAACAAATACAGTGTGGAAAAAGATTCTTGGGGCTTCTCAAGTGGGAGATGCACAGTGGATAGGAGACCTCCCAAGAGTATCACTATTTCCAGAGTAATACTGTGACTAAAGAGAACTTAATTTCTTTGAGGCTACCTCAACTTGCGTCTGAAACATGATTATTCTCCTGTCATGCTAGATATTCCTCAAATATGGAATTTTTTATGTAATGCAACTTGAAACCAGTTAATAGTAATGATCAGTTACAGTATTTATTGATGCACTTTTTGGCCTTTTTGTACACCTTTTATGCTTGCCTCCGACAAACTACTTGCATGCAGCGTTTTCTTTGTTTCTGGTTTGGTGCTTAAGCCCTTAGTGTGAGACCTAGCTAGACTGTAAAACTCTTCTTCAGCAGCTTGCTTATGCTTGTGGCATTAACCTTTCTGCAGGGGGTTGTGCTGTTTATTTACAAAATTCCATTTTCCAGTTACAAATAGAATATTATTAAGAGAGTCTTCTTTTTACCAATTAGGTCAAAGTCCTAAAATTTTAAGACCTAAACCACATGGTTTAGAGCGAACTGATTCACAAACCATAGGTGACTTTACTACAAGAAGAAAGGGTATGTACTTTAGCACTGTATGTATATGGAGCTTTATAAAAATAAGTAAAACAAAAATTAAGAAAACTGTTACTCTAGAATAATTTTAACTCTTGTATAGTCTTTTTATTTCTATTATAATCTAAGATCATGGATGTGTTTTCCTTGCCAAGCAAAAAGTTTCCTATATAAGCAATTAAAGTCTTTCTGGCTTGAACAGCACATGGGAACATTTCCTTGACATTGACATGAGTGTTCTGATCTCTTTAAGTTTTAGCTGTTCATATTTTGGATTTATTTTTGTCTGTTTTTTAGAAGCAAGTATATATGACTTGCCTGTAAGTAGCTTGAAATAACTTTTGCTAGGCAATAACTTGAAATCAGAGTTTACTTGAGTCTCTTGCTGTTGGCTAAACACTGAAATAAAGCAAAATATTGATCCTCTGACCATTTACTAGTACAGTGATTTATTTATGCATCTTAATGAGCATTGCAATTAGTCTGATGGGCATTATTGAAGGTGCTGAGTTGGTATAGTCACAAGTAGAGGAGATTACAAATAGTGTTAAAAATTTCACAGAAGTGTCACTGATCATTACCTTTTGGTTGTTAAAGCCCGTTGCAGCTGGATGAAATATTCCTGCTGTTCTCAGTGGGCTTTGGACAAAGTCCTTAGTCTCTTTCTGCTGGAGCAGTACCTTGCCCACCAATTATACCTGCCATGTAGTCTCAGGCCTTTACAGAGGACTTGAGCCAAGCCGATCATTTGTGTGTCACTCAACCTTTAGTATCATCTTGCCTACGTCAAGTTTGGTTCTGCCACTCTTATTTCATATGATGACTTATATCTTGAGATAAATGAGTTGTAGTTCCTCTTCTGAGTCTGTGGTGACAGCTTTTTATGAGCAAGTGGGTTAAAGTGGCAGAATTACTGCAATAGGCTTGATATGCTTTGAGTGCATAATTATGACTTCTTAACAGAGAAAAGGAGAAAACTGTTTGGGATACTAAAGACTGATACTTACCCAGAAAATTTGAATTCTGAGTCCTTATGTTCAATATGTAAGAGAGCTGACTTTTCAATAAACTCAATCTGAAGAGTGAGTATAATGAGTACAGTTCTGCTTTTTCCTTGTGAGACAACGACACTGATTAAGCAACTGATTTCTGTCAGTTCCTCATGTGGTCACTTATGACAGCTCTTACTCCACATGAACTAGTGCTACATGCCTGACATTTGATCTTGGTAAATCTGCTAACAGGCAGCAAAATGAGGAGAGGAAGGGGTGTTGTTATAATGACATTGCATTTTATTTCCTAAAAACAGTTTTAGGGATGGTGAAGTTGAGATTCAAACTGTGACAGCAGTTTGACTGTATGTGATTCCCCCCCACCCCGCCAACTCCTATGATAGAACAGATTATACTTCCCCCCCACGCACCCCCCTAACATTTAGGAGGGGTGAAACATACAAGCTGGAGGGAGGGATAATGCGTTTCTCACTAACACTCTATTTGTGGTTCTGTTCTGAAAATGGAATTTAAAAATGGCACCTTTTTAGAACAATGTTAGCTGTCATTAACAGCGCAAACGCGCCGCTACTCTGCTCGTCTGTTGATAGGCACTGAAGCAAGCCAAGCACCTCTTGGAATTGAGGCTGGGTGTTGGCTCATCTCTCACTTTTGCAAACTTAGTCTTAGCTGCAGGTTCTGCCCACACTTTGAGCTGTGAAACCTCACCAGTAAGGGCACATGTATGCAGTGAGGGCAGAGTTTGCATAATAATAATTGTCCGTGAGCCAAGAAAAGTACCCAGAGTTGGCTCTGCTGGCAGTTTAAACTGAAACAGTCCATCAACCCTATCCTGGGCTTGTCAGTTCACCAAATCATTGCGGCAGAGTATAGACAGAACACGATGCTGCCATTTTCAGAGTCTCTTTTCGAAACAGAATTACTACGTACAAGTATATCTTACAAAATTCTTAAATTGTGGGTTTTTTCTAATGGATGTTGCTTGTCAGTACCTGGAAAGGTTAAAAATATAAGTTAATATATCATGGCTTTCTGACAACTGAACAGTGTCTCCTTTTCCGAACTAGTGTTTACTATTTAAAAAAATAGGGTTTTTTTTTTTTGTATTTAGGCTTTGAAAATCTGTAAGTTTGTTTAGGAATGTCCTGTGCTTTAAGATTGTCTGTTTCTTATATAGCAAAACCAGCTCCGCTAGAAATAAAACCTCTGCCTGAATGGGAAGAATTACAAGCCCCAGTTAGATCTCCTATCACCAGAAGCTTTGCACGAGAGTAAGTTTTTCTTAGCTTTTCCTCATTCAGATTAATTGTTTTCGTTGACTAGAGTGTTAATAAATGTGTGTACATCTGTATTATATTTTTAGCCTGTGTAATACAAATTGAGGTTTCCTTTGGAAGTGTGTGTGTATATACGCACATGTGCATTGAAACAAAGCGTGTCCATATGAATTTTTATTTTGTAATATTAAATATAAGGGACTGTGTATAACCAAAAAATGTGACATTCTAGTAAACTTGAATGAAAATTTCAGCTCTAATGTGCTTATTTTTGTTGTTTACCAGGAGGTTTAAGATATTCGAGATGTATTGTTTGTAAAATAATTCCTGGTAATTAGCTCCTCCAGGTTTCCCATGTCTCCCAGACCGGATTCAGTTCATAGCACAACTTCCAGCAGTGACTCACACGACAGTGAAGAGAATTATGTATCCATGAATCCAAATCAGTCCACTGAAGACCCAGTATGTAAAATCTACGTCTTAACTACTCTCTTCCTGTGCAGTCCTTACTTTTAAATCATGCAAACACAAATCCTTTCATTCAACATCACTCCCTTTATGCTTCTAGACCAAAATAATAATAAAAATATCTCTGTAGAAAAACTGTAATTTTTGTAAGATTTCACTGAAGAAGTTAAGAGCATAATCATATATAAAGAGAATGGTTAGTATATATATCTGTCATACAAAACAGTTCAATACATGACTTTATTTTTTTTTCTTCCTCTTCCCTAGAAACTGTCTCCTCTTGTCTGTAATTGCTTGTCCTGGGCTATGTACCAGTTCAGTATTACAACATCAAGGGAAATAAACTGTCTTAAGACCTCTGAGACAGGCTTAAAAACCTTTATTAAAAGGACATCTTCCAAGAAACGTGGAAGGAGCAGGGGAAAAAAAGGATTGATATTTGTTGTTTACCATTCTATAAAAACTGAGCTATGCGTACTTTTATGAGGCTTCTTTCAAAAAAGACGATAGAAGGGGTCTTTGTGTATTGAATATCTGTATTTTTTTTTTCCCCTTTTGTGGAGAATTTTCTCAGATAATAAAGTTTCAGATACTCAGCTTGCAGTGCAGTAAGTGAAGAGCTAGTTAGGAAAAACTAATGATGCTTTTTGCTTGGCTGGGGGGGGGAAGGAGAGAGAGAAAAAGAAGAACCAATAATAGTATTTTAAAGTAAGAGAGTAGCAGTAGGCCTAAACTAAATGTGGTCCAGAATACCCCTAAAGCACTGGAGGAAAACCTGTGTCTTTAGCTCAGCTTTTTGTTCAGTATAGTTCAACGCATCCACCACATTTTTATGTCTTGGGTTCTTAGTAGGGAATATAGCAGCATTTTTCATCTTTAAAGCATTATGAAAGACCTTCGTTGGGGAGGGCCTGTCTAGCACCTTTTTTTTTTCTGTTCGTTTGTCTGCCTTCTTATATGGCATGTGCTAGCCCATTTCACTACACCCTGGACTCTCCTCCTCTCGCAGTGCTGCTTGCTTCCCCATCCCCTGCTGCTCTGGATACCCGCCCTGATCTCCTCCAGTCTCCCTCCCCTCCAGCTCACCATTGCTGCCTCTGGATACTGCTTCTTAGGTCCCCCAGAGCGAGCCCCTCCTGCTGACTTCTCTGCGGCAGCTCTGACTGGGTGCAAGCTCACGAGCCTGCAGAGCACCCTGGCTTGTGCTTTGTACCATGTCTGACCTGCCGGCAGCGCAGGCGTGCTTCCCAGGTGAAGTGCGCTTCAGCAGTGGGGAGCCGATGATGTAAAAACTTAGCCCCTCTCTTGCAAGAGGCATTGGTAAGTAAGCAGTAACGTCCCATTTTACAAATGCAAGAAACATCCCATTTTACACAAAGGGTTGGAATCACCTGTTCCCACAGTTCTGCCTGCAGCAGAATCGCAGTTCAAATTGGGGTTTTCTGTTGATTCTTACAAGAATCCCCATTTCAGGTGTTCAACTTCAGTGCCAAGATGGTATAATTAATATCACAGCTCAGACGGCCTGTCATTAATATCTTCTGTTTGCTTGCACCGTTCATTCTTCAAGATTGTTCTACAGATTTCATTTTCATTTACGTACATTTAAAGTTTCTGTTTTCTAATGCATATGTTCTGCCTGTCTAGTTTGTTTGAAATAACAGATTATTTTTTGTTTAAAGAGTAATAGCTTTTTTATTTATGCTGGAAACATTGATACAGAACCTGATTTTTAGATGTTAAATATGCAGAAATTTGTTTAGAGAATTTGGGCAACAAAAGTGAACTTTGTCTCAGTTGTTTGTGTTTGTCCTTGTTACCACTTAATATTAAATGAGTTGGACGATACAGATATAATGGTTAACTTCAATTTAAAAAGCCCAGCCCATTAAGCCTTAACCCATAAAATATTTTATTTCCTAGAGAACCAGCACGTTTCCAGATATCTCAAGGCCTTTGTTTTAAAATGTGCCAATTACATAGACGATTTGGAAATTTTTATTTGTTCCGACTGCATCTTAGAAAAGGGTCCATACTTTTTTCATCTTTTTCTGTCATCAGCTTCAAAGCATCTTGTTTGGACATGTCGTACTTCTGTTTTATTTAATAAAATCAGCAATATTCTGCTTTTTCTTTCAAGTTGCTGTCAGCCTTACCCTTCTGTCTTTCCTTCTGCCTTCCTCTTCATTTTTTGCTGACTGCTGCCCTCTGTCTTCCTTTTTTTTTCTTTATCTTTTAGAGAAGAGTCCTTCTATTGTACTGTTCCTATAACACCTGTTAAGAGGGAGGGATCAGGCTGGGAGAGGACAGAGGAGGTGAGGTTGTGAAAGTCTGGGCTAATTGAAATTTAGGTATATGCAATGCAACTTCAGTTCAGGCGGCCCTACACAAATTTTCTAAAGTTTTAATCTTTTGGTCTTATCAATTGAATAATACTTTTTGATTTTCAGCTTAATCATGATGGCTTTTGAATGAAATGTGAAAGTTTCATTTGAAGTTTTGCCACTATCGTAAGGCTGAAATTCTTGTAAGGTATTTAACAGCAATTTAAGGAAATAGAAAAGTTCGTAATTAAGTAATGCTAAATTTGAGATGTAACAACTTCATTTAAAAAGAACAAACCACACTCCATTCTTACCTCATGATATGAAAGGGACGTTAGGTGGAAGGCACAGATTGGTTTGGTGGCAACCTTAAATTTGGGGGGTTGGTTTTGGGGTTCCCCCCCGTTGGCTTTCAACTCTGTCCCAGTTTTGACTTTGTATAACAAGGGGATATATTCTATGTCAATAAAATTTGCATGGTTTAACTGATTGCAAGAGCTCTCAGTCAGTTCTTTAACGTTTAATATTTTGGCAGTTTATAATAAGCGTATTTGATAATATGGACCATTAGCATGTATGTTTTTAGCTAAGTTATTTATATTATAATTTCAGAATTTGTTCGGAAGCAACAGTCTTGATGGAGGAAGCAGCCCTATGGTAAAACCTAAAGGAGATAAACAAGTAGAATATTTAGATCTGGACCTAGATTCGGGAAAATCTACCCCACCTCGTAAGGTAAGCAAATCTTCAACTCTTGTATTTCTGCCATCAAGAGTTTAAAATTTCTTCACAAGTAGTTGCTGTGAAAGAGGGAGCTTCCAGCAAGATCATCTTCACTAGTTTGTCGAATGGTCAATCTGAGAGCCTATGTTGGACCTTTCAGAGAAACCTGTGCTCGTTCTGTATCTGTTTGGGACATCTACTTACTTTTTGTTGTTAATTTATTTTAACATATGTTTTTCACTCTTCCTTGCCTTTCCCAGAAAAAGAGCAGTGGTTCAGGCAGCAGCGTGGCAGATGAAAGAGTTGATTACGTTGTGGTCGACCAGCAGAAAACGCTAGCACTGAAGAGCACACGAGAGGCATGGACTGATGGGAGACAGTCTACAGAATCTGAAACACCTACGAAAAGTGTGAAATGAAAATACTGCTTTTTCTTCAAAGAACAGAAAAGAGTGAATTTTGAAGAATTACAGAACCACAATGGCAGTGGTGTTCGACTGTACAGTACCTGATTCACTGGTGTGTGAATAGGTTCTTGATGGAATAGGATGGAAGCCAAAGGGCACTTCGAATATATCAAAGGAATTTTAAGATCGTAAATTGGCTCTGTGGTCTCTGGAAAAATTGCAACCTGTAAATAACATGTAAAATAGTATTGCTTAGCTTTCAGAAAACCTTTTGTTCTGTAGTTAACACATTTGTAGTATTACTATGTTTATGCACTTTTTCAGTTACAATGTTGGTTCAGGTATTCCCAGTTAGTGTACCTTAACGCTTAATTCATCTGGAGAATTTTTTTTTCCTTACACTACTATGCCTTACAATTTTAGGTTAATTAAGCTACATGTAGATACGGAAATTAATATTTGAACTTCATTTTAACAACTTAAAATTGATTTTGCGGAAATACTTTCACAATTGAATAATCTACTTGAAATGCCAAGAGACAACCGTTAGTTACATACTTGTTTATATTTAATACATGCAAGATTATTTGGAAGTCTACAGGTTACCTTCCTAACAAAAATTGCTGTGAGTTAATAATAATGAACTGTACTGGGTTTAGACCTACAATCCTGGCTTATATGTTAGTTGTTAGTGGTGGAACTTCTATTGTATTTTATTAATGACAGTGTTCTGTGTTCAATGGGTGAAGATTCTGCAGGGTGGGATCTTACACTTTTAAAGACTGAATAATTAAATACCAAGTAAGCCTGCAAACCACTGATGGCATGCAGTAATATTGTGATCTCACACTTATTAACAAGAAATAACCTTTATATTATTTACAGAAGGTAGAGTATATAAATCAGGTACGTACCAAGCACTATTGTGCTAATACACTGATCAGGTTTAGACAATGAGCTTTAGTTTTGTACTATTTAGAAGTTCTAATGTCAGTTTTCAGTTCAAGATTAATGGGACAGTTTGACATTCACTGTTTGTAGTACTAGCAAAATACTGTGATTTTGAATTAGACATTAATTCAAATGGAAATACTATGTTTTGACACCATAGTGCCCTTCTTATGATCTCTATTTTACTTTAATCTCCTGCTTGGCCTTATATTTAAATCCCTATGCAACTGATATTTTATATCTCTGTTTTTAAAAATTAGATAATATACTTAAATGATCCCCTTGTAAACCACTTGTTGCTCTTTCCTGGTACAGGATTTTAAGCTCTGTATACTGTGATCCTTTATTTTACTATGCCAGTTCCAAATAATAATCTGCCTTGCTTTAGAAACGTTTTTTGTTATTTGGAAGAAGATAGAGTTCTTTAAATACGTGAATGAGTTAGGTCTAGATAGAAAACTTACTAACACTTTTTTTTTTTTCCACACAAACACCCTCAAGTAAGCGGTTGGTTTTATTTTCCCGCCCAATTTTTTTGTTTTGTCCAAATCATTTAAAAGTTGAGCATAGAGCTGTGTTGTTTTCTGGCATGTGGGCCTTAGTACTGTGCCTAATCTACCATTGGTTGTTTCTCTCCCCTCACACACACAATCTACAGTATGTAAATTATCTTATTCTTAACAAAGGTTCTTTTAAAATTAGTAATATTTTGATGCTTTGAATGTGCATTTTAAAAAAAAAAAACTAAACAATGCATTTTCAGGTGAATTTTAAATAAATCAAGTTGTTCAGTTTTGATGTGTAAATCTGTCCTGTGAAACAGCAAACCGATGTCAATGCGTCTATGAAGGTGCCTAGATACCAACCACACTTTTTCAAAATTGTAGACGACCTCTTAGTACCTCTCAAAAAAATGTACAGCTAAAACAATTTTCAAAATGAATCTCTGATTTAAAACTCTGCACCAAGCAGCTAAATAATCTGAATTCCCAGTCTTCTGGGAGCCAGAAGAGGTGTGAGCCGGGGGACCTTGATGGCTCAATCAAAAGTAGTTCAAATCCGTAAAGATTCTGGAGCTATAGCTCAACTCTGCTTTGACGGTCTTCCTATCCAATAATAAACTCTTCTTCACTGATGCTACAGTTGAAGCACCCATAGGCACGGTGAGTACTTGGTAACTAATGTAATGATAGTTTTGTTTTAGGACACTGGCTTTATGCATTTTATCGGTGCATTGATAGCAGTGCATCTCCACTGCTGAGAGGCCTGTAATTCGCTAACAGATGTGGTTAGATAATCACTTTGCTGTTTATCCTACATAATTGCTTTGGTGCTTGCCACTGGGGAGAAGAATCATACTGTGGACTCCCGCACTCATGCGTGCACCCAAGGAGTAAGATGATCTTGGAATATTTCAAACTCGTGTTTCTTTATTCTCTCAATAGGTGGGAGAATTTGAGGGAGAAGGTTTAGAAGGGCTGCTCGTCTTTTACCTATCCCTAACCCATCTGTCCTTGAAACATTTACCAAGTATACAACTCTGTATTATTTTTAAACCTCTTTGGGTTTTTGTAAATGAGCAGTGATACTTACATTTTGATATCGATACTATTTTTTCAGATGTTGTGAGCATCTCTGATAATGAAGTATAAATGCCTAAAAGAATTGGATGCCTAGGCTGGCCTCTCTTGTTGAGCTAGTGATACAAGGTGGTTTTGCTCTAAGTTTGCTGATACCAGTCCTTGGTTTACAGATTACACTTACTCTTTCTTCATTTGAAATTTGGCAGCATTCATAATGTTAATTGTTATTATGATTGAGAATCCACTCTTAATTTCTAGGCTTTTCCCCCTTTCTTTTGTTAAGGAAAACAGCAGCTTTCAGCCTGTACAGGCAGTATAATGATTTCTTAAGTAATAGTCTAAAATTTCTCTTTAATTAGATTTCTAAGCAGTTTTCATTCCCTAATTCCAGTAATATATTTTCTCTACTAACTTGTTGTCCAAAGGACGTTCAGAATCAAGCAGCTTTCCTGTACAGGCAGTATAATGATTTCTTAAGTAATAGTCTAAAATTTCTCTTTAATTAGATTTCTAAGCAGTTTTCGTCTCCTAATTCCAGTAATATATTTTCTCTACTAACTTGTTGTCCAAAGGACGTTCAGAATCAGAGACGTGATACTAGCTCTGGATGATACATCTCATTTTCACCTATAAAGCCAGAGTGGGGCTTCATGCTGCAGGAGGATGTGAATATTAAATTGAAAATGTGAATCCTAAAGTTGTAGGGGGTAGAAAGCAAGCTAGACTGTTGTTAGCCTTGTGTAACTTTCAGTTACTAGCTTTGTGAGGACACTCTAGTTAGAGGGATGGGTGCTGGTGAAAACTCCAGTAGATACCAGTGCAGGAGTCGTTTGTGAGTGGTGTTTGTCAAGTGTTCTTTTTCAAACAGGTAAGTTCTTTTTGTCTTTCGCTAAAACAGTACGTTACCAGTTGTGGATATAGTTTTCATTGCTGTATGTGTCATACACAAGAGTCATTTTAAACTGCAAATATATGGGTGTAATAGGTCTTCTACAAATACACAAAATCTTGCTCATAAAAGTCAAAAGAAAGACTTAGCGCCTTGTGCACTAAGATTGACTAAAGATGGTTTGGTATCACTTTATGCTATAACCTGAACAACATGTTATCTGGTAAGTACTAATGGCCACACTTTTACACGCTGTGGCATAATCATTATTACCTCGTAAAGTGCAGGTGCAAAGACACAGCTGTTCTGCTAAAAATTTGTAAAATTACATTGAAAAAGATGAAAAGAGAAAAATGCAGTCAGTCTTTTTACTGAGATTTGTATTTAGGTAAAAAAAAAAAATTAACAATCCATTCACATAGGGCAGTTGTGGCATAGTGCCACACCTAGGGCATACAGACAAATTACAGTCTTGCTGTTTTAATTAAGTAATTTAGAATTCGTTGCTCTGTGTAGCTAAATAGGGAGTGATGGGCAGGACTATAGCTTTCGCATTGCACTGTGAGCTAAGCAAGATTTTTATTGCAGTGAAATTTAAGCTTAGCTATTAGTGACTGCAGCAGTCAATTTATATATAAATTGTAGTCTTGCAAAACTACTTTGGAAACCTACCAGCCCTGGACAAACCTTCCATTCCCTCCTTTATTATAGAGGTTTGTGTCATGGAAAGCCAAAGGATATTTATTTGCTCAAGAAAAAGGTATTGCCATACAACATCAGTGTGCAGTTTTAGAAAGCAATCACTTAATCTGTTTGGATATTTTACACCTATGGCTCTTGAGAAGCTGAGCACTATCCACAGGCAAACTTAAATTTGGAGATTATCCTCTGTATTTCTTCAATCTGCTCTTGATCTCTGTGTATTGCACCAAACGCCGCTGCTTCAGGTTCATTTCTTGTTGTCTGTCTTACTACATGGGAATAGTAATGTGGTCCATGACCACAAAAAAAGTGCTTGTCCAGCAATTAGTGTAATAAATGTTCCACAAAAACATTGTGTTGATTGGGTGTAGATGAACCAAATACCAAGCTGTGAGGATTTTGTTTGGCATTTTAACTGAACAAGCAATTTGGGTGCGGGTCTCAACCTGATGAGGTGCAGAGTGGGACAAAAAGAAAAGGTGCTTGAGATGGTTATGAACAATGTCTTATTTTCAGTAACAAAAGTGGGAGAATAGCAGGTATTGGATGCACGACTAGTTGAAAGGCTTTTGCCATCTCGTCATTAGATAAACAGAGCTAGACTGTTCTGATGCCAGTAGTTTTCTTTTTAGACGGTCTTTAAAAGAAAAGTCCCGTGTCTTATTTGAAAGGGACGATCTATGTTTGCTTCAACTTTTTTATAAGAAACAAGTTAGCTGAAATGTACAGTTGTGTAATCTGCAGTGTACACACATAACTGAAGAAACACTAAACATTTTGGTAAAACCAACTTGCAAAATAAGTATCTCGCTGTGATGCCAAATTTAGTAAGCCAGTAGAATTATTTTTCAGTTTCTAAACCACAAGGCATGGGGCTAATGCCTTTTACTTCTGTGTTTAAAAACAAAAAGTAAACGTTAGAAATACTTACTAATTTTGAACTATTTTAGTTTACTGTGGTAAAATGGAATAGAAAAAAATCCCATACAGTTTAGAATATTAAAATACAAAGTTTTTAAAATGGAGACTCTCAAAATTTTCTTGCAGTTTTAAAATCAGCATTTGTAGTAATCATCATGATTCACTCTTGGAAGATTCTTACAGGATCCATCGTTGTTGCCAAGCCTTTTCCTGGTAAGTTATATCTGCAGTGAAACAATAAGAAAATGTGTGCCACATCACTTTTGAAAAAGGCCGATCCTACTATTATAACAAGATTTGATTAAATGCTGTTTGAGGTTCTTTTTGGCTGGTGCCAGGTGCTAATGTGTGTATGTGGGGCTTGCACAGGGTACCCGGATGACTTGATTGCACCTTAGGAGAGGGTGTGGAAATCCAGTCTTCTGAAGATATTTAAAAGGTGCAATACAAAGTAGAACCAGGCTTAGTATCACTCTTTCGAATCAACTGAGCACTTTTAAGTATGAAATAAAAAGCTTTTGATTTGGAGAAATAAAAGGCTCACGGTAGGGCATCTCAATATTTTATTCAAGTTTAGCTGTAGACATTGCAGGAGAGTTGAGCTGTTCTTGAACTAGCTGTAACTAGCTAGTGACTAGCTGTCTAACCTAACAGCACCACTGGATGCCCAAGGAACAACACTTAAAGCTTCAGGTAAAGTATAGCTTTCTATTCTAAAACCCTGTTTACAGAAAATATGTTGGTATCTGGAAAGCTGATCATTGGTACTGAATGTAAGCAAACACAACTGGGCAGCTGAAAGTTGCCTTTGCTGCATTTTTTTTAATCAGATGGCCAGAATAGGAGGAAAGTATAATTATACCTTATTTTTCCTGAATTCCTACCAGACTTTAAATTATATAATATCTCATATTTCTATGTATTTTCAAGGAATATGCTTTAGAGGAAGTAATCACTACTTGTTTCTGTGCACTTGCGCTGTGGATTTACACACTTGTAAACCATGCAGGCTAATTGAAATGTTTGCTTAGGATTTTTTTCCCTTACCTGTTAGTAGTGAAGGATGCTGGCCTGGGAGTTTTGGAGATGCCTCAGACTGGCCTGCTGGAGTACCTCAATTTGAGTCCGGAGTTAATTGCATCGAAATGGTGATAAAACCCTCTGCTGAGGTTGTCTTCATAGTAATACATATAAATCATGGTGTACATATTTAGTTACTTTTAAAAAATTAATCACAGTTGAGACCAAAATACTGAAACAAACGGTGTTCAGAGTTAGGCTCCATAATCTTAGTTAGGCATGGAGCAGCATTTTTAAACGGCATTAAGTGTAACAGGGTTGCAAGTTCCCCAGGCAGACAAACCCATGGTATGATCTTTTGAGGAGCAGACGTTAATATTCAAGGCACCAGTGTATCCTGTTTAAGTGAAAGTTCCAACAACTTTTTCAAAACAATCGCATTTCTACTCAGGTATATAAATAGAAGTTTAGGAACTAAATTCTAAATTAACTATTTTTTTTCCTGCATAAACGGAAGAAGTGATGGTTCCCGAAGATATTGTTACCATTAGCTGTGCTCGCTTGACAGCTCAGTATGGGGGAGCACAGAATAGACTTAGCCCTTAAAGAAATTGTTTTAAAAAGAAGGAAAAAGTAAAGGAGCCAACCAGGATCAGGATTTAGCCTCTGCTCTGCCTTGCAGTGAGCTCCCTTCCCCTTGTACGCTGTAGAGTGCAGCTATGCCTGATTCCAGTGCTCAGCTTTGAAGTGGGGTCAGAAATTCTGCGGCCGGTGCCAGAGAGGCACGAACAAGCTCTGGAAAAGCGGTGTGCTTAAAAACTATGTAAAGAGTTGAAGCAAAATTTTAGTTTTGGAGAGGGTTGGCGGGTGGTGGTTTTATTTCCCCCCTTGTAAAAGGAATAGGATAAAATTTAGGATTGGGATGCAAGTACACTTGGTACTAGCTTTTACAGGCTGTACTGCATCCCGCTATGAATTTAATTATTCACCCCCAGTTTTTTTCTAGTGGTATCTGTGGTCTACATTTTTTGTAGAGTATCCTTGCATTTGGTGTACCAGGAGGAGGGCCATCTTTTAAAGTATGGGACTAAGGACCAGAAAATGTTGGCTCCCACCCTTTCTCAAGCCAGCCATCCAAGCTGCCCTGGGATATAGTCCCCTCAGAAGACTTTGGCAAGAAGCTGAATAGGTGCTGATTTATGGTCAGGTCTGGTCTTGAACCGTGGGATGTTTTTGTGCAAGCTTATTCTGGACCTAGTTTTGTGACAATGCACTTTGTGGTGTGTGACTGGCTACACAGATTCATTGGAGCTTTCAACCTTTTTTTGTCAAGGTGTACTTGCATAAAAATTTAGGGATAAATTTCCAGTTGATCATTCTAAGCTCTATCTTGAGGTTTTCTTTTAGTAGGTGCATTATGTAGAAAGATGGAAACTTTAAATTAAACAAGCAGTTACTGTTCTGTAAATGGGATTAAATTCTCCTTAAAACAAACAAACAAACAAACAAAAAGACCAAAACCCTGCTCAGCCCTCAAAAAAAAGAGAACTTGATTTCAACTGTGTATCTTTATTTAGTATCTTTTATAGTCTGACTATCTTCGGGTAAACTGCAGCCGTGCGGACCTTTTCCGTTTCCTTCAGAAAGCATCCCTTCCGAACACTGAACACTGCCAGTTCTGTTGGCTGTGGCTTTCTGCTCAGGGCTGCTGAAATAACTTTGCCTGACTGACTCCCTTCTGGTCAGATACTTCTCTAAAACTGTATCAGTTCTGGGCACACAATCTGCCAGACTTTTCTTTTCTCTTACTAGTTTTTGTATCCCCTGCATGGTAATGATGTGAATACATGCCATTACGTTCTCCCTGAGACACTTAGTTATTTGGTGAAGTCTTACTTGGATTTCCTGTGCCTTTCTGACATGATTTTTTTTCCCCCAAATATTCTGATTAATTAAAGGAGGTTTGAAAAATAATTACTTTTATAATAGCTGCTCTGTTTTTCATGAGTAAGCTCAATTTTTTTGAACATATCGGATCTTTTCCCTCCTAAAGGATTCTACAATTCTATGATTTTTTTTTTACAGTGAAAATCAATGTTATGACGAAGCTGCACCTTTGCTGATGGACAGAGATTTTTTTTTTAACAAACATAGCATGATTTTGATGGCTTAGATTTGACTGCTGGTGCTGTGTGTGTGTGTGTGTGTGTGTGTATATATCAGTCGGCACCTGCAGCACCATTAATCTGAGACTGGAATAAAAATGATCGTGACCGAAAAGTGATGGCTTTGGAGTACGCCTAATTATATTTAGTTTTGGATGGGATAGTCCAGCTCAACATCAGTGTTGTGAGTGGCTAGAAGAATTGGCACTATCTAATCTCTTTTGTGTAGTATTTTACTTTCGCATTTTAAACTAAACTTTAAAAAACAACAGCCCCTAAGATCTGAACGCAAAAAAGGACTGTCGTGGTTTAATTTCAGTCGGCAACTAAGTACCACGCAAACCAGGCTCTCTCCCACCTTCTTGAATCCAAGTGACTGCCATATGTCTGATGGTGTGACCACAAACAGCTCTATTTCATTCCTTTCATTTCCCAAACTTTGGGAAGATTTACAGTGTTGATACGTGTGCAGCAATACCTATTAGCATAATTGCTGCATAGCTAATAGTATCCTTTAGAGTTGCTCTTACTTGTGGTGTTTCAATTTCTTATTTAACAAGAAGTCACCTAAAGAATATTAAAGTTACGATTACACAACTGAGCAACAAAATTGAAAGACGTCACCGGAGAGATTTGACAAAAATCTGTAATTAAACTGTTCTTTACCAACTTCATAAGCATGTTAATAATTAGTTGTCTCTATAATTTAGTACTGGCCGAGGGAGGATTTTTTGCCTTACTGTGTATTTGACCATATGTTGGTGTTTAGCGCATTAGTAACCCCTGTCATGAGCTTCTTTATGCCGCTGGTTGCTTTTAATTTAAGGTCTCCATGTTCAGGCTCTGTGTGGACTGTTACGATTTTGTGTGTTCATGAGCATCTTCATGTTAACTTGGAAAGCCCTCTTTCCTTTTTTGGTTGAGGTTTTTTGTTTGGGGGGGGGGGTTGGCATAGTCTTCTGCTCTGCTTTCAGGACTTTAAGAAATTTAGGACCTTTAGTCTTACTTTCCACTTCTGACAAGATTTTTTTTTTATTATTATTATGCCCGCCCTCTGTACTTGTTAGAAGTCTAACAGTTTGCTTTATTTTTGCCTCTAGTTGAGCCTTTTCCTCTGAGCATGGTGGAGATTTCAGTAACTTTTTCTGCTGTTTCACAGCATGGTTCTCTCCCCTTGGAAATAGCTTGTCCAAAATTCTGCTGTAGGAGTTGACTCCTAGTGATATTGCTCTCTTGCAGTGATACAGGGTCCATGGCAACTTCAAGTGAGTAATATTGAATAATGAAATAATGCATGTATTAGAGCTAGAGTTAGGATTTTTGTTGAGAAGTGAATCATCTATTCAGAAGCATTTGGGTCTATAGAACAGTATTTCATTACTATCCTGTTAGGGTTATCAAAAAATACTCGTATGATATTGCAGGTTGTACACAACTGCAAGACTAATTTTTTCTTCTTTTTTTTTCCCCTGCCTCTGATGTAGAGAGAAAAAAAAATAATTTCCTGTTTCTATTGTGGAATTCAGATTTTGGCTAGGAATATTTTTTGATAATGTTTCACCTTTTGTGAATGAAATATTTGGGGCTGGTATTTTCTTGCATATTAACTTAGAATAATTTTTGCTTAAATTTCAATCTCTATGGTAAAGGTAGAGCTTCTGAGAAGTAAGGGAAATGGAGAAGCTAAAGCAGTAGCTAGGAAGAGAAGAGAAGTAATTTTGAAGTAGAGATCAATGATATCACATTAATCTTTTCTGATACCATGCATACGAATATCTCAACACCACCCACTGACATGGTGCTGTTTTATTTTGCTGGATGGCCAAGAATCAATGAGATTTGGATGGGGGTGGTGCTTTTCTCCCTTCTCCCCTCACTAAATTTTCTCACCTTCTCCACCAAACCAGTATGATCTTACCTGGCGATTTTAGTCTGATTATAAAAGATGGTGTCGAAGGTGCTGAAACATCATCACCTGTCTTGTCAAATACCTGACTCCTTCTCAAGGACCTTCTACCCCACTTTTCTTCACCATCGATCCCCCACGTGTGGTTTTGTTTGAGCACATTGCTGGGGAGACAAAAGAGTGCAAAATGGGGAGCGGAGTGTAGCTTGCTTCCCACCCTTACCTACTGCCCACACCATGCAAGACAGCACTGCATTTTCTGAAGCAACTGTAGAAGAGGAGAGGGGGTAGAAGCTGAGGCAGAGCAGATTAAAACTGGACACAAGACTATGCCGGAATAGTATAGGTGGCTAAATTAATACAATTTAGTATAATTTGCTACTGCAAATATTTAAAAGTTAAAGCTCTCTCCCTGAATGCAGAGAAAAGCCTTCAGCAAAGCTTGGGGACTGGGTTTTCATCTGTGATAAGAGACGACAACAAGCAGTGGGGAAAATATGTCAGTAAATTTGTTATTAGTTGAAAAATCCTATTCTAGGAAAACTGAGATTTTCTGGGAAGTTATTCTTCTGAGTAGTTTTGGCAGAAATGAAGTGACAATCTTCTGGAAATGTCAAAGCTAATCATTTTAACTTCAAAAAATTTTAAAGGATGTCTGTAATAAGAAACAATGGAGACTTGTAACAATAATCGCGGCGAAGGTCTCCGTTTAGCTGCTACCTTCATGGTCACAACGGTTTCTCAGGATGTGGGAGACGCAGCTTCACAAACCTGTGGAACACACTCACTGGCTGCATCTACATTAACGCTACTTGTGAATGCAGACACACCTACAAATGTAACGGATCTGCAGCAGATCTGTAGAGCAATTCAGTTGATGTGGCGTACCCGGTTGTCCACACTGTGTGCCATTCGGGGGACTTTTGCTTCAGCCTAGCTCAAGTTTGGCCGTTTGGACTTGGCCTCTGTTAGCAGTTGGAGTGCAACAGTGGTGCTCTTAAGTTTACCTTCCTGTTCGGTTTCATCCATTTTGTGCACTCCAGGGTTCTTCTGGGATGTGCACTCTGGTACGTGGTACCTGGCAGGGTAAGTGGGGGTAAGCACCCCTCGCCTGAGCGAAGGTAATGCAAGCGTCGATGTGCTCAGTCGCGTTCTACAGCAGGGGTCTGCAGCCCGTGATGGCTTCCAGCTGGGAGCAGACACTATGTTTTACTCAGCTGGTCTATAGAACCGTACTTCTCTACCTACAAACTTCATCTGGCTCTGTCAGCCTCATAAAGTGAGGGAAGGGGACGGGAGCGGTTGGCTCTGGCACCCGTTTCGGTGAACGGTTGAGTCTTTTTATTCACAATATACCTACACACTTCATCTAGCTCTGTCAGCCTCATAAAAGTGAGGGAAGGGGATGGGAGCGGTTGGCTCTGGCACCCGTTTTGGTGAACGGTTGAGTCTTTTTATTCACAATTCACCCTCTCCTGCTGCAGTCGTTCTATTAGATGGTCCTGGAAAAAAGCACTTGTTTTTACTGAGACCTGCTGTTTCATAGCAGCAGTATCCTACTTGCATTTTACTTTGATGAGGGTGTACAAATTACACTTTAGTAACGAGACTTATTTATCTTGTCTAGCTAACTTTGAATGTCAAAAGCAAAAGCGACTGGCTTCCTGCTAGGTGCTAAAAGCTGTAACAAGGAACCTATGTGGTAACCTCATCAGTTCTCATCGGAGATGCGTTATTAGCAATGTCACTGTAAAACGCGCGGCGGCCAGCTGCTTCAGCGCACAATGCTGCTGCTCCGACGAGCCCAGGCAGGTGCCAGTAGCCCTGCAGGCGCC
>NW_008794447.1:4883826-4897054 GCF_000699145.1 Aptenodytes forsteri
ACGCGGGCCCCGAGCGCCGTGTTCCTTAGCCGGCCGCCGCGGGGACGAGGGGAGGCCTCGCCGCCAGGTCACTTCACTTATTTATCTTCTTTGAGGCGGGGTCACCGGAGGGCAGGGGGAGCCCCCCTCGCGTCCTCCCGCTCGGGAGGGGGGTTCGCCATCCTCCCCCCGCGCCCACACGTACGCGCTGAAAGCGCAGAGATCTCCCTAGGCTCGTTACCCGCTTCTCGCAAGTAGCCTTTCTCTCCTCTCCTCCCTCCCTGAAAAGCCTTCCCGTCGTTTGTGCTTCCTGCCTCAGCGATGAGCAAGTCCATATTCTAAAAAGCAGCAACGTTTTCTGTCTTCTAAGGTGGTTCAAAACTTTTTGGGGTTTTTTTTTGGGGTGGGGGTGTTTGTGGGTTTTTTTTGGCAACAGGTGCTTATTCCAGAAATTTCAAGGGGTTTGAGTGGTTGCCTGGAGATGCAAATTTTATCGCAGTTTTGTTTCTTTAACGATATGAGGAAACTGGTTGGTCCTGCTTTCAGCGCTGGGTGTTTTGTACTCTGAGTCATGCTGTCCAGTCCAACCTACTTGATCTAAATAAATTTGCAAATGCCGTATTTTTCGGATGAGCAAGTAGCCAAAGCACTGTGGGTAATAAGTCCTGCTCGAACCTGCAAAATTAGGGCAATTCCGGGCTGGGGCTAAGTGCATGGAGGCTGTGAAACGCGTGCTCTTGAGGCGCCCGTGCGCAAGGGCTCTCTCTGTGCTTGCTGAGTTAGTTCCTTTTCGGGTGGGGAAGGGATTACCTTGCATAAAGTGACGTTTCAGTTGAAATAGCTTCTTGATAGTCCTGATCATCTGAGAGACTGCTTTTCTTACTCTCCAGCTAAATTGCAAGGTTTTGTCATCTTTGTTGCACATGACGAGATCAGATGGCGCGCTGCTGTGTTTCTGTGTTTTGCATGTTAGGCATTTCAGGAGAAACATGAGTTTTGTACGGGAGTTCAAACGGTCCTGTGCTCGTGCTCACTGGTAGGTGGGTGTTGGCTAATCCAGTGGGAGATGAGTAGGAAGATTTGGGTATGAATTTAGAAGGTCTTTAGCCATAACTTTTTATGCTCAGTGCTTTATATTTTGATTGGTGAATGAAACATTTATGTTAGGGTTCTTCCGTTTCCACACGCCTTACCTGCCAGAGTTCTGTGAGGAAACGCCCGCCCACAAACATCCCGTGTTTTGCCTGCCTTTGTTTCATGTTGTTTCGTACTTTCCTGTTCCTTTGTTCTACGTTGGCCAGTAAAGACTGAATTTGCTCAATTCTTACTTGGCTCAATTAAACAGATGGTTAACAATGATTTTGAAGGCATCTCATTTGTTTCCTTTTCTTACCCTTTCCAGAATTACTTTGTAATATATTGCTTTAGCATGGTTTACCAGGGAACGATCATCCCATTGGTTTTGGTTTTAAGAACAGAAGATGAAATTACACGTGGGAGATGATGGGGAAAGAGTTAATCTAATAACAGGAGAGACAAGGATAAAAAAGCCCTGATCCGAAAGAATAATTGAAGGCAGTATGTCAAGGATTTGGCAGGAAGGGGATGAGGGAGAACTGCCCCCTCCCAACCAACTTGTTTTTCTGTTGGTAGTGGTGCCATTGGTGATAACAACAATTATTTGATTTAGTAAACTAAATAGGGGGAAAATGCAGTTTGTCTAAATCCCTACTCTGCTTCCAGGACAAACTACAGTCCAGGTTCTTATTTAGACTTATTCCCTTGATACAGAATGATGAGGGATTGGGGTAACCTGGAAAAAGGAAAAAAACTTGAAACTACTCTTGCTTTGGGACAGGAGCTAGTTCTTTCACGGTACTCTCCAGAGCCAGCTTTAGGAGGGTTTTGGCTCAGCACCCTAGAAGCAGCATGCCGAGCTCCTGGACCACAGCTGTCTCTCTCATTCACATCGATGTGATGCTTTAATGATGGAGCTAAATCGGATTACAGAGATCTAGCTCTGTCCTTCACCCTGTGGCAGGGATCTTTGATCCATCTCCAGGTAATTTTACAGTAAGTAGTAGAAAGCTGACTATATCAAAGCAGCAAAAGATGGCTGTGCCATCTGATGCGGATAGATAGTAACTTGAAACAAGCTTATTCTCCTTTGCATGGGTATCTTCCCTTGTTCAGAAAATAATTTTTTTCTAATTCTTTTTCATCTCAGGAATCTTTTGATGATGCATCACCAGGAAAACAAAAAGAAATCCAGGAAGCAGATCCTACGTATGAAGAGAAAATGGTATGTAATATCTGGGACTGTGCACAGCTATCCAGTACTTACGCAGTTGCTTAAAATAGACTGAGTTTTCTGCTTGTTTGAAATCTCTTAACTAGATTTATAAAACTTTGTCTAACTATTAGAAAATATTTAAGTAACTTGAAACCAAAAAATATCCAGAAAAAACCTCTCAGACCCTTCTCCTTTTTAGCATTTTGTTCACTGGTCCTCTGCTCTTTCTCCATTTCCATTGCAGTCATTTGTGGGAATAACTGTTAATGTGTTTTGCTGTTTCTAGGAAGTATAGTCCTAGCAGCTCTGAGGTGCTCTAGATTTAGAAGCATGATATAATGGGAAATATTCAAATATCTTAGGGGAAAAAATGTAATAAAAAGTTACTGAGTTGCTTTTGAAGTTCTCTGTACAGTTGTCCTTTCTGTAGGCAAGGGGGATTATGAAGAGTTGAGTATTCACTTTCTCAGTCAGAAATGGAAAGATCCTCTAGGGAAGTGTCCATAAGTATTTAAATGGCTGCTACCTTACTTTCTCAATGGAATCAGTTGAAGTCTAGGACCTTTTTTATATCACTGTTGAACACAGGAAAATAATTCCAAACTTATTTTTGAACTGCAGGAGTAGCAGTCCTTTGTAGGAAAAGTATATTAATTTCTATTTGGGGGGGTGAGCAGTAAAAAGAAAGGTTTGGCATAAGGCTTTGAGCAGGCTCTGCATTCATTTTCAGTTTAAATATGCTTTAGTAGGAGGACTTCAACATAGGCAGGTTCTTTCAAACAGTACAGTTTACGGGTCGAAGTAAATAAAAGTTAGCTTTCAAAATTCACAGGAGGCTGAGGGAAAGTTTGCTGTTTAGGACAAGCGCTGACTGTAAGCCTTGGCCAACTTTTCAACCCTTTTACTTTGTCTACACTGAAAGGGATTTTGTTAGCTTTTTCTGAATTTAATTTGTTCGTTGTGAAGCTCTAGTTAGAGTCCTCGAGCTTTTGAAGATGGGTGATTCTGTGCTTCACGGGTTAGATAGGAGAAAACTTACCTGTTTTCCTCATTTTTTAGTTTTTATGATAGCCTGAATGTAAGAGATGGAGATGTCCACTCCTCACCATCTCATCGCATTTTCTTTCTCTGTTCCTCCCTGTTTTCCTTTCTTCCTGTTCGTAATTCCAATGTCTGTGACCGCATGTGGAATTTCTTCATAGGAAAGTGAAACTGATTCTTATAACTTGCTGCTTCCTGTGTTGTTGTTTCTTGCCACTGAAAATAAGCTGGTCATCTTCTGCTAATTTCTTTGTGCTACTTCCTGGCAAACTGAAGGCAGTGAACTTGGACTTGTCTCTTCTAGTCTCTAGACAGGCACGATTATAAAGAGGATTGTATTTTACTGTCACAATAGTCAGAAGATGAATTGGAAAAGAAAACAGGAGAAGTTTCTCTGTTGGTAGAAGGATAGCTCAAGGTTGCCGAGTACAGCCTGTTCTTGTCTGTGTCCTATCTAAAAGACACAGATAACGTTTGTTAGTCTCTTAAAGGAATATCCCTAAGCGCAATGAAAACGAGTTGCGGGGATGTGTGTGCAGTGCCAAAACTTGTAGGAGATTCCTCACTAAAATTTTAGAACGAGGATGCTTTTGCAATGCACTGTGTATCTCCTCTTTTGTACAGCCAGTGAAACGAGTACTTAAAAATAAGGATCAGTAATTTGGATAGTAGTAACATCTTGCCTAGTTTAAACTTCAGAAAGTGTGGCAAGGTAAACAAAAAACATCCTATGAAGAATAGACAGGAAAACTTGAATTCAGTGGATGTGTCAGTCAAGCTTGAACTACAGTTAGAGTGAGTCTGATTCTTTTGTGGTACATACAGGATCTCTTTCTCCATCTCTTTCTTCTCTCACCCTCTATCTTCCTGTCTTTTACATAGTGCAGGAACTGTTTGCTTTAAAGAGAAGAACACTCACAGAGCTGGCATTGCTCTTGCAGAAGTCTGGAGCATATGTTCCTTTTTACTAAGAAAACTGACTTCCTGTAACTGCAAGTTGCTAAATGCCAGGTTATGTTGTAGCAGCTGGCAGAATGTCAGTGGTTGCTGTTAAGTTTGGAACTGTTTTCTGTCTTGATTGTTTGTTCTGAAGTCTTGATGTGGCCTTGGGAAGGTGTGTTGATTCCAAATGAAACCTGTCTCAAAGGAACTGAACCTTTTAGATACTAATATTGTCTCCTGTAATCTTTTTTGCACAGCAGAAACAGCAACTCTCATCAAAGGGGGCAGTCTGACGAGTTAGGCTGAGCACATCTAAGAGGTCTCTGCCGCTGAAATAGGTGTTCTGGCTTCTAGCTATGGGCTCTTCTGCCCCCTCCGCCCCCTTTCACGCCAGCTCTTTTCCTTATCTGACACCACAGTGAGGTGGTGTGTATCTCACTGAACAGGCAGGAAACAAATGCGGTAGAAAAATAGTTGTTGCCAGGTTGGTGAGATGAACGAGTTCATTGAAGAATCCTGTGCATGCTGGGTGGGGGTAAATTTCTGGGAGTGGGACTATCATTTTTGATAGGAGAAGGTTGTTAAGGAGACTCTGTGACCGTGTCTAGTGACACTCATGCAGTCTTTGTGCCAAAGTCAGATTTCAGTCTTAGCACGGGTCTGTCTTGCAACTTTTATCTTGCTGCGTAGCAAAGGCTAGCCTTAACCCAATGAAAGAATATTGAATCTGCCAGCAATAGTTATATTGTCGATGTTAATCATCTCTTCTTTCTTATTATAGGTATGCATATAAAGAAATGTGAATCTATATTGTTTAAAAAGTAGTTATTAGCTTTTTCTTTCGAATGAATACGTACTGTAAAGTCTCACACTTGTTCCCCTTAATTTCTCTTGTGAACAGCAAACAGACAGAGCAAACAGATTTGAGTATCTGTTGAAGCAGACTGAGCTGTTTGCTCATTTCATTCAACCTGCTGCTCAGAAAACTCCAACTTCACCTTTGAAAATGAAGCCTGGACGTCCACGAATAAAGAAGGATGAGAAACAGAATTTACTGTCAGTTGGCGAGTGAGTGATGACATGTAGGCCAGCTTGTACTGTAATTATGGATTTTATTGTACTTTAGAAGCGTAAGTTAAACTTGCTAGTCTTTTGTCCTATTTTGGTGTGTGTTTTATGCTGTATAACTGTGGGGTTTTTCAACTGCCCGCTTGTAAGTTGAGGGTGGTTTAAGAATTCTAGGAGTCATAAGAATTTTGTGTTGGTGGTAAAGCACTATGATGGTTAAAAGTATTGCAGTATGAAGAAAAGCGGGGGCAGAAAAGTAGAGCATTCGTGGCTATAAGTTGTAAGAGTTCATGGAGAACATCAGTATACAGCATCTTACAGGCAGCTTGAAAATCAGAAGTCTAGAAATGTGGATTGCCTTCATTGCAGCTGGTATGGCTACAGTATATCTAGCGTTTGGCAGGTGTTCCAGAGCTCTTAAATACAGTGTCGTTCCCTGTCTTGTAGTTAAAGGCCAGTACTGATGCACACAATTTATCCCTTTCCAGTCACTTTGCTCTAATATTTGAGCCTCCTAACAACGTGGTCATCTTAAGAAGCTAGTGGCTCTAAAGAGTTAAAAAGCAGCATTTTAGTTGATCAGCTAAACATGAGTTCTTTTGAAGAATCTTGCAAGAAGCTTCTTTGGGTGTTTGCATTCTGTATTGCAATGATGTTAGATTTAATTTCAGAACAGTTTCATGTCTTTTCAGTTTAGCCAGAAACTTAGTTCTTTCTTGCACTTTTTCAGCTACCGCCATCGTAGAACAGAGCAGGAAGAAGACGAGGAGCTGTTAACAGAAAGCTCCAAGGCAACTAACGTCTGCACTCGATTTGAAGAATCTCCATCATGTGTGTTTCCTCTTTTTGTGTTTGGGGGTTTTTTGGTTTGTTTTTTTCCCCCCTGTTCTTTTCCTTCAAAATGTTGTTTAAAATGAAGTTTATTTTTGTCCTTCCCAAGGACAATGAATCATTTTTGGGAGACAGGAGAAGGAGAAAAAAAATCCAGCACCGGTCTAATGGGACAAAATGTATTAGCGAGGGACTGTTTATTTTCAGTCAGGCTAGAAAGATGGTCCAGTGAGTCTTGTCCTTTAGAAATCCAGTTGCTATACTTTAGTTACTAGAAAAGAGCTAGCTGTTTTTAAGTCTGTTATCTTACGATTTTTACATATGTCACCTATCTTCTGATACAATTTAAAGTACCTAACAGCTTCCAGTTCATTTGACAGAGAATTCAGTATTCTGTTGTTTTAACGTTCGACTGTGTTCTGATTTGGGGGGTGGTGATAGAGTTAGAATTTCTACATATTTTGAGTTCTTGCAGAAAATAAAGCTGTTGGAGCAGCTTGCAGAAACAAAATTAACATGTTGCTGTCTCCAGTCTGTATTGTCCTTGGAATTTACTGCATGAAATTTACTACTTGATTTTCTTCTGTAGCTTAGATAATCAGTGTCAATTAGCAGGCAAGGGATGGTGAGATTCTTTGGTGTTTTTACAGATCTTTTAGTCTATTCTTTCATGTCTTTTAGATGTTAAATGGGGAAAGCTGCGTGATTATCAGGTCCGAGGATTGAACTGGCTCATCTCTCTGTATGAAAATGGCATCAATGGTATCCTAGCAGATGAAATGGTATGCGCATAGCCCGTGTTTCTGGGGACTTGTGAACACGTGCGATATATAGCTGAACTAAAATTGCATTGTATATATAGTTTTTTTAATAGCACTAAATGCAATATATAATTTTCCAAATCTTATTTTTCTAGTATGTTTTAAGTCACTAATGTTAAGACTGTCACAGGTATCTTAATTTAAATAAACTGTGCAGGCAGTTTTAGGAATAGGCATATGAAAAGGGAATCTGTCAACCTTTCGAAAAACAGAATTTGGTGGAGGGGAGTTGTTCTATAGAATGACGTGTCCTCATTTTTTTCCTCTAAATTGCAGCTATTTTGTTAGGGTATTCTCAAGCTGCCCTTGTGAAGAGTGTGTCTCGTATGAAAAGAGCAACAACTTCCTGTTGTTGTTAGGGTAAAATGCAGATAGCAGGATACGAGTGTCCTATATGGACTGATCTCAGCAGCAAGAGCTACACGAGTGGGAAATTTTCTGGGAAAAATGATGCAAAGATAGATGTAGCTAGAGAGCCATGTTAAAATTTCTTTCACACCATGACCATGGACATTTCAGTCAGCGCTGGCCATAGTAGCTTTTGCTTCTGTTTTTATTCTTTTTCCCTGAAAGACAAGGGATGAATGCAGAAGAAATTGTAGTAGTTTGACAGGCAGGTATGTTTTTGTCCTCTTAAGTGATTTTAGTTGTATCTGTTTTGCAGAAGGAGCCGATAAGGAAAAACAAAAATCCAATTATATTTCAGTATATTGCATTTCTCATACCTTCTGGTAATTTTTTTTCTGTGTAATAAAACTTCTTCAAGATAAATTAGAGACAAATGAATTTAAATTATTGTTTAGTAACATGTTTAAGTTTGAAATAGATCAAGGATTTTCTTCAACATATGTGCTTATGAATAGAGGAATTTTTTTTTTTGCTGAGTACAGTTCTAAGTGGAGCAGGCTTGTTTTAAAAAAAACAACTGGGAAACTTTATAAGTCCTTGGATTTGTGGTATTCCAAAATCCATCTTGCATTGAGGAGTTTAAATATTTACTATTAAATATTTTTTGATTCATTTTTAACTATTAGTCCTTTTGAACTTATTAATGCCTTTCACGCAGCTTGTAAACACTTTTCCACATCTTACACCAGGTGGAATGTGGTTATTTTGAAGACATAGACTTGAATTTTAGAAGCAGAAATAACTTGCACTGATGGTTTTCGGGTTTTTTAAATCCCATGTGTTTGAGTCATAATGTTTTTGAATTATTTAAATGATACGAATGATCTGGTTTTTGCATGTCTTCCTCAGTTTTGTTTTAATTAAAATTATATGCTGAAGAGACAAGGTTTTAAATGTTTCTGTTGAATAAAGAACAGAGTGCTTAAAAAAAGTACTTCTAAAGAAGCTCAGTATTTGTTTTCTTTGACATATGCAGCTGTTTACATTTATGTTTTGGCTTTCTTCTCACAAGAACTGACATCATGTCGTGGCCTGTAAAAGCCTCCTTACGGGGTTCTTAATTTATTCACTTTATTTCAAGTTTAAGAGAATGCATACGTCCAGTTTGTAAGGTTTGTTGACCTCTGAGTACACCCTAGTCTGCAAAACAAAATTTTATGAAATAATGTTTTCTTGCACTTCTAAGAATGTGTCTTATTTGAAAGGTAAGACAAAGTTCTAACTTCATAATCCAAGGTTTGAAAATGTTACTCTTATTACTTTTTTTTATTAAATGTGGGAAGCCATACGAGCTTTTCCTAACCAAGATTTTGATGCCTTTTGTGAGTAGCACTGTCTTTTGTATATCTCACTCATTTGTTCAGGCTGCTCTGTCTTCTATGTTGTACTCAGAGCTCACTCTTGGGTTTTTTAAAGGTGTTTGCTGAGAGATTTTTTTTTTTTCTGACATGTTAACGTCTCTTACAGGGTCTTGGGAAGACACTGCAAACAATTTCTCTTCTTGGGTATATGAAACACTACAGAAATATTCCTGGTCCTCACATGGTGTTAGTTCCTAAGTCCACTCTACATAACTGGATGAATGAATTCAAGAGATGGGTTCCTACACTTCGAGCAGTTTGTTTGATAGGTGACAAAGACCAGCGAGTAAGTTTTGATGTGGTTGTTTTCCTGTGTAAGTCCAGCATGTTGTCTTGCTGTCCTCTACCTTTCGTTCACAGGGAGGGATGTTACTTGGATTTGTAGTGGTTAAACAGTAAGACCTACAAGTGTTACCTACTTAAAATATAACCGGCTTAAAATTCACATGTATGTTGCCCAGCTATTGCTTCATCACTTTACACTCATAATTTCTTGACCAAAGGTTTTATTTCTCCTTTTGTGAAGGCAATACGCTGTGTAGACCAACAAAACCTGATAAAATAGGAAAATAAAGTGTTTCATGTAAAGTGCTGTCATTTGTATGAATATATAAATCTGTAAAAAAGTAATTTGTTTTCTGCTCTGCGTAGTACAGTACATTGTACTGGCGGTAACAGCAGCTCTTAAGAGGATTATGGGGTCTGTCACTACGGAACTGTTTTCTGAAAACAGTTGTCAGCTTAATGTTGGGGGGGCAAGGTGGGTTGGTTGGTAAAAGTGGTACGCAAATGGATCTTATTTGGCTTGAATTTTGTCAATTAAAAGAGATAATATTGTTCAGCCTCTTATGGCCTTACTATTTCAATCATTCTCTTTTTACTTCAGTATCAGTTCTTTGCTACTTTTTGTTTTAGCGCAGCAAAGAAAACTTGAAAAACATAGAATATGATAGCGCATCTGTAGTTTTGTCAACTGGCGTTACCCATTTATTTATGGAAGGAGGAGTTATTACTGGTGCCATTAAACTTCTGCTTTTGTCAGCAGATTTTTTTTTTTTTTATTCTAAGGGTGTCTAGATCTATTTTCAGTTTGTTGGGTTAGAAATTACAAAAATATTGATGAAACTCTAAATAGTTCTGGAGGTCATTGGTCTAGGTCTGATACCTTGTGATTTTTTCTTTTTTTAGTGCATCTTTTTTGAATCCAAAAGTTCTGATTCTTTCTTCAGTATGTTTCTTGCTCATATGAGTTAAGTTCTTGACATTTATACATCTCTGTATTTTGAATTCTGACTAATTACTGTGTCCGCTTTTAGCCTTGGATGTCAGCGTCCTACAAATTGTTCAGTTAGCCAAATAAAGCTGTGCTTGGGATTATTTTTTATATTCAAAAACTACCATTTTCTAAACTTAAAGCTTAAACCAAAGCAAACCTACAGAAAATTAATTTTGAATTCTGATCTTACAGTTCAGCTATTGAAAACCTCATGTGTGTAGGTAGTCATCTGCAATTTCCAAAGCCAGAAGTTAGAGCTGAAATCCCTTCTCTGCTCTGCCCCGAGTTTTAGCAGCTTTAGCACTGACAAAATTATCAAGCTTTACAATGGTTGTATGTTATATTGCCTCTATAATTAATTTTATCTTTTCTTTCAAATTTAGTAGCAACGTTATTTTAAAGTTTTAACAGCGCTAGTGTGTTCTTTTTGTTTTAAATTTGACAAAGCCTCAGTAACTAACTGTCACCTTGTTGTCTAGGCTGCCTTTGTCAGAGATGTGTTGTTGCCTGGAGAATGGGATGTCTGTGTAACATCATATGAAATGCTTATCAAAGAGAAATCAGTATTCAAAAAGTTTAACTGGAGATATCTAGTTATAGATGAAGCCCACAGGATTAAAAATGAAAAATCAAAGGTAATTTGTACTTTCACTGAAAGAGAGATTTGTGTGGGTTATTAGGTGGTGGTGTGGGGACTAGTAATATTTTTATATTTGCTCATGTCTCAATGTCCTTCAGTTATCAGAAATTGTGAGGGAATTCAAGACTACAAATCGGCTGCTGTTAACTGGAACTCCACTTCAGAACAACTTACACGAACTCTGGGCACTTCTTAACTTCCTTTTGCCAGATGTCTTTAACTCATCTGAAGTAAGTCTTCATTTCTGCTGATCAAATTAAATGAACTTTGCTGGTTTTCCTGAATATGTATAGTTAGGAGTATCAGTTACTGATAACGATAGATTGACAGTTAGAAATGTTTCCAGAATTGTGAAGTATAGTAGGGTAGACTATTTTTCTCAGTTTGGCCATTTTTAAGGGCTGTTGTGAGCTTAGTAGATATAAGAGGTATTTAAAATCACAATGTGAAGATGATCTCTAGTGCATTTCAAAATAGGTTTAAACATTGTGATGGCTAAGCCAACTGACTTTGTTCTTATATTTAACTATCAGTTACCGTATTGTTTATCTAAGACTTCTTTCCTGTGAGTTGGGAGATACTGTATAATGAGCAATAGACTTCACAAAGTGAAGCATGTGCTTAACTGTTTTGATGAATTGGGAGTGTAACATTCGTAGAAAGGGAAGCCTTGTGATGCACTACACCAAAATTTTAATTTTTCCTTTTAATTTTTCATCAAATGCTGCAGTAGTACACTTCTTCCAGATGGAATTTGTCCAATGGAGTGATATGAGTGAATCTTTTTCAACAGAAAGAGACTCACATATTGATTCTTTTTTTTTTTTTTTCCCCCTTCCAATGGTATGGTGGTTTTCTTTTTCTTTTTCCTCACACCCCCGCCCCCCCCCCCTTTGGAAGACGTTGTGTTATAGAGCTTTCCATAAATATAGACCAAAGAGGGTAATTTGTTCTTTTACTTACTTACTGCCTATGTAAGAGAATCACTTGAGTTGTATTTATTCACAATTATAATGACATTGGACCTTGAAAGGAAACCTCTTACATACCAATGATCTTGTTGATACAGGACTTTGATTCATGGTTTGATACAAACAACTGTCTAGGAGATCAAAAGTTGGTGGAACGTCTCCATATGGTAAGTCTTTCTGCTTTTTGTATAAGCATTATGTTTACTTAAGTTAGGTTCTAAATAATTCTTCTAATGCTTCTTGTGACAGAATATTAGGGTAAGATAGCTTGTTCCAGAAACTGTGGTAGACTTTCAGAATAGGTTGGTGAAGCTCAGAAGATGATCTATTTCTTGAAAAGGAAATTGTTTTGGAGGGGAGAGAAGGGTTGATAATTCTGGCTTTCAGGGTTCTGAAATGCTTACATTAAAAATATTGGCTATGAAGAGACTATAAATATTTCAGTCAAGCAAAATTAAAAAAGAATCAAGGGGCATAGAATCATCTGAAAGATGATTTTGGCCTAATCTTTGAGTCTTCCAAAGAAAGCACATGTATATTCCCACGTATAATAACCTGTTCATATAGATTGCTTTTTCAGATGATCTGGTAATAGGTCTGGTGTTTGAGCTTTCATGATAGAGAGTATCTGCACTGCTTTTGTCTGTTGACTTGTTCAGTGTTTCAGTTTCCAAAACACATTCAATGATGCAATCTCTTTCAGGTGCTACGACCATTCCTTCTGCGTCGCATTAAGGCCGATGTAGAGAAAAGCTTGCCTCCAAAGAAGGAAGTTAAAATTTATGTGGGTCTCAGCAAAATGCAACGAGAATGGTAATTCACATACTTGACTGTGCTGTGGTTAAGGCTCAGAAGGAATGTGCTGCTTGTGACTTGATTATTGTGTGGAACTTGATTTAATTCCTTCCGGTGTACTCCCAACTCATACATATTTCCTTCTGACACTTTTGTGATGACAAAACCATGTGTATCAGGGAGAGTTACCTGATGAAATGGGGGGGAGGGTGAGCTTTTGACTATACTTATCATTTAAAGAAAGGCCCACTTTGTTTTAGAGTTTCAAAAGTTTTTTCTTTATTTAATGTAGGTATACACGAATCTTAATGAAGGATATAGATATATTGAATTCAGCTGGGAAGCTGGACAAAATGAGACTGTTGAATATCCTCATGCAGCTGCGAAAATGTTGCAATCATCCATATCTCTTTGATGGAGCAGAACCTGGTCCGCCTTACACAACAGATATGCATTTGGTCACCAACAGTGGCAAAATGGTAGTATTGGACAAATTGCTACCTAAGTTGAAAGAACAAGGTATGCGTCTTGTTGTTGTTCGAGAGTTGTTTGGTTCAATGATAAAAATGAAAGTCAGCGCTTCTTAACGTCTCCATGCATCCCGAGCAAAAACCAGCACGCTTTAGCCAGGTTTATTGTTGGTTTCTAGCATGATACCAGCTTGTCAAGCACTGTATCTTAAATAGTTGATACAAAAACAATTTGTGAAGTGTCTTCATATATAATTGGATCAATAGTCCATTATGGCTTTTTGTGATGGTGAAGTGTTTTGATTTTTTTTTTTTTTCTTTTTTTTTTTTTT